>NW_005871226.1:91230-189615 GCF_000147115.1 Myotis lucifugus | reverse complement strand
CTGGTCATCCGTTCAACCAATCAAAGTGTAATATGCTAATGATATGCTAAGGCCGCTCAACTGCTCGCTATGACATGCACTGACCACCAGGGGGCAGACTCTCTGACTGGTAGGTTAGCTTGCTGCTGGGGTTCAGCTGATCGGGACTGAGCAAGATGGGCCGGACAAACCCTGGAGCCCTCCTGCAGTCCCTCCCCAGCTGGCCAACCTCCTGCATCCCTCCCTGGCCCTGATTGTGCACTGGTGGGGTCCCTCAGCCTGGCCTGCACTCTCTCGCAATCCAGGACCCTTTGGGGGATGTCGGAGTGCTGCTTTCAGCCCGATCCCACAGGCCAGGCCGAGGAACCCCACTGGTGCAAGAATTTGCGCACCGGGCCTCTAGTAGAGTGATAAGAGCTATGGAAAATTTTCTCTGAGGATCGAGAAAGTTCACATCAGACAATGGCAGCCAGAGAAGACTTCCTGGGGAGGCAAAGAGAGCTAAGCCTAAACCTCAGGGAGGATTAGTCAAGTAGTCAAACATGGGGAGAAGGGTGGAGAGAGAGAAGTTTGCTCTGAGGAGGAAATGTGAGGTTTAGGAGGGTGGAGCAGTCTATTGGAGTAGGAGGGAAGCCAGAGGTGAGGATGGAGCGATGGGCAAGGGCCACATTCAATTACTTCCATGCTTAGAACCTTCTTATAGCTTCCCTGTTAACCTCAGGAAAAAATTCATGCAGCTCAACAATGAGGGGGGAGGAGAGAGGAGGAGGAGCCTCATCATCTGGGCCTTCCCCAGTTTCATTTTTCACTTCTCCCCCTCTACTTTGTTCAGCCTTCCTGCAGTTCTCTATTTGCACCAGCTGTTCCCTCTGCTTTTTCTAGTCTCTGCTAAGATTCCTCAGGGGGTGCTGGAGTCCCTCCTATGCACTGCAGTGCTGCCCTGGGCTTGCCTCAGTGAAGCATACCCTGCAGCATGCTGTAATGGATGAGTCTGTCTCCTGGCCCAGAGTGTGAACACCCTTGGAACAGGACTGTGTTTCACTCTCTGCTGTTCCCTGAGGACCTGACGCAGAGGGCTCCATAACCATTCGGTGAGCAATGATGAAAGGTTAAGTCAGTTATGACATATCATCTCAGCAGACACTTACTTGGCTGGTAAACACTTATGGCAGCTATGAAACCATATGGGAAAGGCTGCAGATAAAATATTGAGTACCAATCGACATGTACAAGATGTGAAAAAAGACAACCTAAGAAAAAGACAGCAAAGAACTGCAGCAAAATGGTTAATGGTGGTTGTCTTGGGTCATATTCTGGGATATTTGTTGTTCATTTTATTTTTCTGAGCTTTCCAAAATTTACTTAATTGATATGATGCATGCATCAGGAGAGTATTATATCTAAACAAGGAAATTTGGTGGGCACCAGGAACTGGGGGGAGTTTGTGGTCTTTACCTTGAGGTGGACGTCATCCATCAGGGCCAAGAGGAACGTGTAGAGATTCCCCAGGAAGAGTGCAAAGATACGTCCCAGCTGCCACTTCAGCCCAATGCGTGGGTGGTAGTTCTCCAGGGCAGCGATTGTTTCAAACAGAGGGGGACAAAACATCCCAAGCAGGGACATCACAATTTCAACCTGAGAGATCAGCAAAGCCTGGGTTACTTGCCTCATCAACATCACTTGGTTGGTCACAATCTCTGCACCCTGAGGGCCCTGCATCTCCCTCTCCTTGTTGTCCCCTCTTCTGCCTCTGGAGATGCCCTGGGGTCTCCACAACTTGCTGTGTGACCCTGGCGAAGGCACCAACATGCCCTGAGCAGTTAGCATATGTCCCACACATCAGAATTGCTCTGCAACTGGTTGCCATCATGATTGTTGCTTATTAGTATTGATTAAAAAAAAAAAGAGTAAACTTTTTTTGAGAAGTGAATGAGTTAACCTAGGGGATACTGCTTTGGGTTCTGTAAAGCTGTGAACTAGGTAAGAGTCACCGTGATAGCTGACATCATTTCAGGAGACTGGAAGACAGGAAGCTTATGATTCTGAGCTTAGCTAGATGGTTCTGCTGTCTCACCTGGATTCATGAATCTATGGTCAGCTGATGGTTGTTGGCTTCATTCACATGTCTGGTGGTTGACTGGCTATCACCTGGGGTGATGAGATAACTGGGCCATGTCTCATTATTCAGTAGGCTAGTCTGGACTTATTTATTTTTAATTTAAAAGAAAATGTTTTTATTGATTTCAGAGAGAGGAAGGGAGAGGAGAGAGAAACATCAATGATGAGAGAGAATCACTGATTGGCTGCCTCCTGCACGCCCTCTACTGGGGATCAAGCCCACAATCAGGGCATGTGCCCTGACCTGGAATCAAACCGTGACCTCCTGGTTCATAGGTTGATGCTCAACCACTGAGCAACACTGATTGGGCTGGAATTGTTTAAATCATGGAGGTCTCAGGATTCCCAAGAGAGCAAGTTCCAATTCACAACACTTTTCAAGTCTGCTTGTATATGGTAGCTACTATCCCATTGGCTAAAGCAAGTCACATGGCCAAACCCAACTGGATTCAAGGGATGGGGAAAAAGATGCTACCTCTTTGTGGGAGGAGCTAGAAAAGCACATTGCAAAGAAATGTGCATACAAGGATGGGAAGAATTTGTAACCATTTTGCCAACTACCACAGATGTCAAATTTCCAAAAGAGATTTATGGATTCAATATAATCACAATAAAACTTTAATGTGTTTTATTGTGGATCTCCATGAGAAAATCACTCTACCAGATATCAAGACATGCTATAAAGCTATGGTTTATAAGTGTGTTATTAGTGCAGAAATAGACAAATAGGTCAATGGAATGGAAAAGGGAGCCCAGAAACCTAGCCATGTATTAATAAACACTTGATTTATGACATATGGCATTATAGAGCTGTGAGGAAAGGATCACCTTTTTAACAACTGTGTTTAAAAGCTATCCTGACTGACATGCTAATTAAACCCAGCTCTATCTAGCTACAGAAGCCTAATGGGTGACCCTTTGTTCAAGATGTTTGCACTACTAGACTAGAAAGAGATGCAATTTCACTTTCTAGATCAAGTCTTTTTTTTTTTAAATATATTTTATTGATTTTTTACAGAGAGGAAGGGAGAGAGATATAGAGTTAGAAACATCGATCAGCTGCTTCCTGCACACTCCCTACTGGGGATGTGCCCGCAACCAAGGTACATGCCCTTGACCGGAATCGAACCTGGGACCTTTCAGCCCCCAGGCCGACGCTCTATCCACTGAGCCAAACCGGTTTCGGCCCTAGATCAAGTCTTTAGCTGAACGGTGTAGGAACCAGTGTAATTTCAGTATTTGCCCCTAATATTCACTTCCATAGAGATGCCCTCCTTACCTCATTCCTTTCATACCAGCTGACATTCTGCATTTTGGAGAATTCCTGGGATCGCTTCACCACAAAGTAAATGAGGTACCCACTCCCACACAAACAGCAGATGATGAGGAAGTTGGCCAGGACGCGGAGAAATCTTGTCAGGTGAATATTTTCTTCTTTGTTACTTTCTTGTTCATCCACTATTGATTCCTTAATGTGTGAAAAATGAGATGTGAATAATGGAGGGCCAGGAGCCAACAGGAACCATTTTTGGGTTCCTGGGATGACTCCTTTCTGGATTTATATAAGTGAAGTAATATAGAGCAGTGATATTAAGCAGTGTTGCCCTATGGAGAATTAGTTCTTTCCTTTAAGAAAACCCTGGCCAGTGTGGGTCAGTTGATTGAGCTTCATCGGGAGCACCAAAGGGTTGCCAGTTCAATTCCCAGTCAGGGCACATGCCCCGGGTGGGGTTCAGTCCCTAGTCGAGGTGCATATAAGAGGCAATCAGTTGATGTTTCTCTCACATTGATGTTTCTCTCTCTCTCTCTCTCTCTCTCTCTCTCTCTCTCTCTCTCTCCCTCCCTCCCTCCCTCCCTCCCTCCCTCTGCCTTCCACTCTCTCTAAAACCAATAAAACCATTTAAAAAAGAAAGGAAAAGAAACCACATTTTGCTGTTACTGTTATTCTGGTCCACGCAATGACAGAAGCTTAGATTTATTAAATAATTACCATGTACCAGATGTGTACACTTCCCATGCATTTTTCCTCTTAATCTCAACAACAAACCAATAGAGAAATTACTATTATTATCCACATCCCAGATACTAAGGATCAGAGAAATTCTAGTAACTGATTGGGATTGTTTTAAATCTATAGATCAAATAGATTAAAATTGATTCTTATTATTAAGTCTTCTAATCTAGAGGCTGGCTTTTTCTATAAAAAAAGTTCTGGCCAAACTTTTTAAAAATAAAAAGCCAGATAGGAAATCCTTTGGGCTTTGCAGGCCATGTGGTCTCTCTCACAACTGTTCAGCTATGCTTTGTAGCATGAAAGCAACCACAGAGAAGATATAAATATATGGGCATGGCTTTGTTTCAATAAAATCTTATTTACAAAAATAGGCAGCAGGCTGGATTTGAACCCTGGGCCATAGTTTGGTGACCCCTGTCCTAATCCATGAGGATGGTATATCTCTCCATTTATTTAGAGTTTTCAAATCTCTTTCAGCAATATTTTATACTTTTAGTGTAGCGATCTTCATTTTTTTTTTTTGGTCAAACCTATGCCTAGGAATTTTTATAATTTATATAATATTATTAAAAATGGAATTTAAAATGATTTTTAATTGTTTGCTGCTAGTGTATAAAAATACAATAGATTTTTTATTATTAATCTTTTCTCCTGTACTCATAACTTTATGAAGACGCAATTAGTATATGGCAGACCAGGATGAAGAATGAAGTCTCTTAGATACAAAAGTACCTGGAAGGAGATTTTGGCAACTAATTTACAGTTACTGTGTTCAGGTTCAGGTTCAACTAACTCTTCAGGCAGTTAATATACATTAATACACACCATTCTCACAACATGTGCCCTGTTATGTAAGTGTATTAACTTGTTTTTCAAAAGACTCAGAAGTCTTCTCTTCCCCAGATGTTCAAAGTGCTTTATAAGCATTTTATTTTATTTTTTAAACATTTAAAAATATATTTTTGATTGATTTTAGAAAGTAAGGGAGAGGGAGAGAGAGATAGAAACATCAACGATGAGAGAGAATCATTGATCGACTGCCTTCTGCACACCCCCTACTGGGGATCGAGCCTGCAACCTGGGCATGTGCCCTTGACTGGAATCGAACCGGGGACCCTTCAGTCCGTAGGCTGACATTCTATCCACTGAGCCCAACTGGTTAGGGCGGCATTGACCTTCTTTGTCTCTTGCTGGTAGGCCAGGAGGAAGAGACAAAGGCCCCATTGACTCCTACCCCATCCTTGAATGCTCCATCAGAGGCCCCCCCCATTGCTGTGAGAAGAAGGGGTGGGGGACTGAGTCAGCTCCCTCCTCTACCCACTGCCAAGCTGACAGAACTCTGGGGCTCACGAAACCCATGTAAGTGAGTTGCTGAGCCCAAGCCCTGTCCCTGGTGGGTGTATCTGCCATCTGCAGGCATTGGTCAGCAGGCAGCAGCTCACTTCTCCTCCCAGGAAGTGTCAGGAGAGAGGAGATGGAAGAAGACAAAAACAAACAAACAAACAAATAAACAAGCACAGTTGTGTTATAAATCTGATTTCTGCCAGGCCCTAGGAATATTGAACTATCAATAACTCTGAGTGATTTTTACAGTCATGGAGAAAAAAATAAGATGTACAGTGCTTCAGTGTTACAGCTTCTGCCATTGTTAATTTGGTTATCCTCCGGTTTATTTTTATATCTATAATAATAAAAGCGTAATACGCAAATTGACCCAATGGCCGAACAGCGGAATGACTGTTTGGATGACCTTCTGAACGAAGCCAGGGCTGCGAAGGCCTAATCTTGCACGAATTTCATGCATCAGGACTCTAGTTATAAAATAAAAAGAGATGTGTAGGTCATCTCACATCTCCCTTGTGAACCAGTTAAGGTGATAATTAAGTGTGTAGTTGTAGACATAATTGATTGCTCTATTCCCATATTTCCAGACCAGGGTTCTCAACTCTTTCTGGGTGTTCTAATCACTTAAGGAACTTTAAAAAAAATCCAATGCCAGGACCCTACCCCACACTTATCACACCAGAATCTCTATGGGTGGGACTGAGAAGATTTTTTAAGCTCCTTAGGTGATTCAAACATGTGTAAAGGGTTGAGAAAGTCCACCCCAAGCACATCCTTTCATGTCCCTAAGCCGAAAACATTTCCACAAGGATATAGGCAGGACCAGGCCCCAACAAACATGATTCTCTGACATAGTAAGAAACAGATGGTGGGGAGCAGCTGTGAGCATTTTTCTTGAAGGCTTGATAGCTGGGCTCCTGCTGCTGGTAAAGTTCTTGCCACAGGTTACTTGGTAATCTTACTTGCCATGCCCCAGCTGGGAGAAGTCTCCCAATGACTGGAGGTACCCAAAGTCCCCCTAGGACAGTGGTTCTGAACCTTCCTAATGCCACGACCCTTTAATACAGTTCCTCATGTTGTGCTGACCCCCAACCATAAAATTATTTTCGTTGCTACTTCATAACTGTAATTTTGCTACTGTTGTGAATCATAATGTAAATATCTGATATGCAGGATGTATTTTCATTGTTACAAATTGAACATAATTAAAGCATAGTGGTTAATCACAAAAACAATATGTAATTATATATGTGTTTTCCGATGGTCTTAGGCAACCCCTGTGAAAGGGTCATTCGACCCCCAAAGGGGTCGCGACCCACAGGTTGAGAACCGCTGCCCGAGGAAGTGGGAACTGCCCGGGGTGGCTACCTTGAAGCTGGTGGTGATGGACACATATTTGTTGTCGGCCGTCTCTGAATTGCCGATCAGGTAGTCCCAGCTGGTGAACATCTTGAAGCTGAATGTGAAGTTATCACTCTCCCCTTCGCTGGTGCTGCCCTGGGTGTTGCTGGCCATCCTGTAGGGTGCACAGCACTGTTGTTATATCTGCCCTGTCTTTACTGTGTCAGCCCATGGGAACCTTGGCCTGAGCCATTCATGGGCACAGGTAGCAGACATCTGATGAAGGGAATGAACCATGCAGGTACTCGGGCCAAGAAAGATTTGATTGGGGCACTTTCCCTTCAAATTCAGAGTCCCCTGTGAGCACCTATGGTGTCAGTTGTGTAATTAGAAGCCGGCAGGACACTTAACCATGCTTTTTGCCCCAATGTCTGATTTCCTATGGCTGGATTTGCCTGCAAATGTTTTAGAAGTCTGTTCTCACAGAGAAACGGCCTCTTCTAATTTATCTATTTTCTTCAATAGAAAATGTATTTTTTCTGATGTAAAATCCAATAAGCCTGAGACAGTTGGTACTGCACCCAGGTAACACAGACATCCTTTTCTTAAAGCACCTTGGACCTGCCTTGTTACCTACATATTTCATCCCACCTATCTTCAACCGTTCTTTGTGGAGTCTCTCTGGGGGTCAGCTCTGTGGGAATCGAAATATTCAGAGCAGGAGCTCTATCAGACACAGTGTGTGTGTGTCGGGGGGGCGGTGTGGGGGGTGAGGGTGCACTCTCTCTAATTCTATCTTATGTGTTGGTTTTTGGGATTTGCTATTTTAGGGGCTTGGTCGGCTTAGTTAGCTTTTTGGTTCATCAGGGAAACATTTCATATCCTTATACTTATCTGGGATAATTGCAGGGAAAAACGTAACCACATGAGGCTAAGAATAAACCCAAGCCTGTCTCCTTGTTTTTTTGTGTGTTTTTCCTCCCTGTTGCTTGATAGAGCTGGGCAGCCACATATCTCCTCATGGTCACTGTTGTGTGCTGGGCAGGCTCTCATGAACGGCAGCATTTCCCTTTAGGATTCTAACCAGGCTTGGAGAGTTCTCTTCTCCTCTTCTCAGACTCAGCTATCCCTGCTCTTCTGGGAGAAGTGACCCTTTGTGGCCCTGCCGAAGAGTGGTGAGCCCTGGTGGTCAGGTGTACGTAGGAGACTGTGACACCCCACCCTGCACCAGCCTTTACTGATTGGGGTCCCTGACTAAGAAGGAGGCAGTTCATGGGATGGGTCAAAATGTTCTTTAGAAAGTATGAATTAAGAACCAAGTCCACTTCTGACCATTGAGACAGGTAGAGTTGGGGCCAATGTGGACACCATACATTCATTTAGGCTTACTGTTTATCTACATCATAAAAGGCCTGTGGTCATGATGCTGTAATGGTGTCACAACCAAACCACCGGTCACCAGGAGGTGCATGGAGCACCTGTCGCGGGCTGGGACTTTCAGCTTCCGCAGCGAGACGGGGCTCTCGCGCCGGGCTGTGCATCGAAGAGGGCGCAAGGCGGGCATGAGCGGGTAGTGTGGCATGGGTCCCCAGGTGGCGAGTGGAGGTGCTCCCACTGTGCGGGGAGGTGAGAGGGCGCACAAGGCCTGGGCGAGGGGTGGGGGCAGCACACGGGGGAAGGGCGTGAGCTGAGAGCGACGCAGGGTGCCGGCAGCGTCCACAGAGCATCGAGGCGTCGCGGGGCAGCGGACATGGCCCTGATGGCAGGCTAGGCCTAGGGGACCCTACATGTGCACGATTTAATCATGCGCTGGGCCTCTAGTATCATCGTAAGTACCAGGCTGGATTCCCACATGCAAGCTAGAGGTATAGAGGAACAAAGAGTTTTTTAGAAAAAGCTGAGCTCTGGGGAAAGCAAAAACAGGTCTTGCAAACTTCTCCAGTCTTACCTTACTCAGTACCATACAACCACAGTGGTCTTTTGGCAGTTCCTGGAATTCACTAGGCTATTTCCTACCTCAGGGCCTTTGCACATGCTCCTCTTTTGTCTAAAATGCTGTGCCCCAGACTTTCAGCATGGCTGGCAGTTCTTAGCCTCATCTAAAGGAGTTTCTATCCCATTTCACAGAACTTCCCACATTACCCTGTTTGTCTTTTATACCACATACAACAATCTGCCTTTGCTTTTTTTTTTTTCCTCTCTAAATCCCCCACAAGAAGGTAAGTGGGCACAGAGTGGCCGTGGGAGTAGGATGTCTGTATGAAGAAAATTAAAAACCTGTAAAGAAGACGGTCATACTTACGATCTAATGACAATCATCAGGCTATAGCCGAACACGCTGACCCCCACCATAAAGTAAGCCATGGGCAGTCTGTACCTCAGCCACCCGATGGTCCTCTGGTCGTTGTAGTAGCCGTAGAAGAGAGCGGAGTATTTAATGTAGCCCTGTGGGACAGCAAACCCAAATGCTCTGGGTTTGTAAGCTCAGCGCAGTCATCAGACACTTCCATGCTACAGGCATTTCTTTCTCAGGGGCTTAGCGGGAGTCTGAGGGGAGGAAGGAAGAGTTCTGGACACTCCTGTTCTTCCCTTCATTTCCCCCAATTGATCCCAAGTCTATCCATGTCTCCCTGTCTCCCCCTCTTTTCTTTCTTCATTCTCTCGATTTCTCCATTATACAGAGTGCAGAGATAGAGGACAGGGAGGAGAGTGTTGTTAACATTCGGGATAAAACTAGTAATAAGGGGTGTGTGTGTGTGTGTGTGTGTGTGTGTGTGTGTGTGCATGCACATGCGTATGCACAAATAGCTCCAAATTCTTAATGTGAGCATGAGACCCTGAGCAAAGGCAGGGAGGCACCAAAAGTGTGTGATGCATCCAGGGACTTCCCCCAAACTTGATAACATTGGGGCATAAAGTGTGAGGTCTTAGGTAGATAAGGGACCGAAGAAGTAGGGGACAGCCAAGCCAGGTCATGAATAGTTCTTTTGTAAACCCAAGCCAGAACACTGGGTTTTATTCCATTTGGGAGTGGGTATAAGTGGATATTGGAGGTAGGGATGATAGGGTCAGGTTTGCATTGTAAAAAGATCGCTCTGTAAGCAGAGGGAATGTAGATTGAAGTAGATTGAAGGAGCCAAGCCAAGGCAGAGAGCAGAGGTAGAAGATTCTGACAGTGGTCCTGGTATCTGGATGGCAGATGCAAAGTAAGGGGTACAGACAAGGACTCATCCATGCCCATGGCAGGGCATAGAGATGCAGTGGGGTGCTATTCAAAGGAGAGGTAAGGGGGATGGAAAATAGGGGACCAATTCTAGAAATATTTAGTGGATAGGCTCAGACATAGTGATTGATTGCATGTGGGGCAGGGTGGGTAAGAGGGAGAAGTGTAGGGTGACCTAATGATTGGATGAACCACGGTTCCAATAAAGGAGATGGGGAAAAGGTGTGTGTTTGGTTAAATAGATGTTGGAATTTGTGGAACAATAGGACATTCACTTGAAGATGCCATGTCACACTTGGGAGAAGGCTGCAATAGCAATAGACTTGGGGTCTTCATGTGGGCACAGGGAGAGAAAACCATATTGTAGATCAGCTTACATTGATCTAGCGGAATGAGGAGAGCCGTGTTCTCATGGGGGCTCATAGCCATCAGCATGTGTGCCCGCACAGAGGAACCTATGAAGGGGACCGAGGAGGTTGTAGTGGCTGACTCATTTTGCATAGTGCTGGAATTCGATTTGAACAAAGCACTGGGTTTTCAATAATTAAATGCAGCATGTCTTGTGTATTCGTGCAGTTTTTAGACCTCACAATCACAAAACCGAAGTTCATTGGCATGTTGGCAATGGTACCTCAAAATCCCAAAGAACGGAAAAGTCCATGGCTCTTTCTTCCTCTGCCCGCGGCACTGTCTTTCTGGGTATACTTCCATAGGGCATGCCCATCAGTACCTTGTAGGGACAGGACGACATGATTATATGTGGAGAAAATACAAACACACCGAGACTTCCCTTCTCAGAACAGGCACACCCATTTTCTTCTTTAAATGACATTAATCATGTACCTGATTTTACAAGTAACACACCTATTGTGGAAAATGTGAAAAAGCCCGACCACTTGGGTGAGCATCAACCTATGAACCAGGGGGTCACGGTTCAACTCCCGGTCAGGCCACATGCCTGGGTTACAGGCTGGATCCCCAGCATGGGCCATACAGGAGGCAGCCAATCAATGATTCCCTCTCATCATTGATGCTTCTGTCTCTCTCTCATCCATTCCCTTCCTCTCTGAAATCAATAAAAATATGTTTAAAATGTGAAAAAGTAAAGAAGAGCATTTTATCTACCACCTCCCCATCTTATTAAGAAAAAAACCTACCTCAGTGTCCTTAAACTTATTCACCTTCACAAAAAGACGGCTTTTCTGAACCACTGTATTGCCCGTGACGTCTTATAGGCCGACAGCATGTTTCTGTGCTCTCTTCTCATGGAAATAAATTCATTTGGAATAAAAAAAAACTCCCAGGAAGAAAGCAAAAGCTCTGTGAAGGTACATTTCCCCAGTGACTTCTGGGAAAACTGACACTTCCTTGGCTATGGAGGGAACAAGTGAAACTTCTTGCTGGCCTCTGGCAATATTTCTCCCCTGGGGAGAACCAGGCCTGGTGGAAGGGCACTTGTACACACTTGCCGGAAGGTTTAAAATCCTTATTTCTATGCCGGAGAGTGATACTGGCTTAAGGATATACATAGGACTAAGTGGACTCTTAACCCAGAATTTCCAGCTATGTGTATAAAGGTGTATAAAGCTTAGTTAATGACATATTTTTCAATACACTTTTTAAGTTATGTAGAAAAGAATTCAGTGGTTTTATAAACAACTAGAGGCCCGATGCACGAAATTGGTGCAAGACTAGGACTTCCTTCCCCCGGCTGCTGGCACTGGCTTCCCTCTGGCACCTGGGACCCAGGCTTCCCTCGCAGCCCTGGCTTCGTCTGGAAGGTTGTCTGGAAGGACATCTGGAAGGACGTCCAGTCTAATTAGCATATTATGCTTTTTTTATTATAGATGTAACACTTCTTTGCTACTAAGCACTATTATAACACACCATCAACCACTTCCAACCAATCTGGTTTAATTCACATTACATGGAAATCCTTTTAATTTCCTAATAAACAGACAATGCAGAAAAATTTCCCAAGGATGTGACTACAGATAGAATTGACTTCATATTCTCATGGAACTAGTTATAGTAAAATAGGGGTCAGTAAACTATCATAGAACCCATTAATACACCTGGAAGGAAGAAAATATTAAATGCAGACAGATAGTTACGTGAAAGTTTCTGAAGTAAATCCACTTGTGTACCCAGCACCAGCACCAAACAGCTCAGGCAGGACTATAGCAATTCGTGTGTTCGATGCTTAATGGACCAGAGGCGATGGGGGGTTTAAGGGTTGCAGGAGGAGGAAGTTAACACTATTGAGCACTTTTTGTGTGTGATGGATCCAATTTTCACATCAGTCTTTTTGTTTCTCAATTGCTCATTGATAGGCAAGGACCTATCTATATTCACAATAGGATGATAGTTGAAAGAATAGTGAGGAGCACTAGTCAAATCCAATTTTTTTTTCTGTAATAAATTATGATATAATGCATTCTATCCCCCCCCCTCTTTCTGGGTAAAAAAAAACTCACTGGGATATTAATTCTCCACTTATCTTAAAGTAAAATGAGAGGTAGAAAATGTAGAGTCCACATCTTAATTCAGAAATATTTTGGTTCCTTTTTTTTTTTTTTAACTGAGCTATCTGGGCAATTGATGTGAGTATAGAATCTAAAATGAATGACTGATTCTTTGTAAAACAGAGAGTACTTAATATAAATGAAGATGGTGGTTATGATAAGCCTGAATACTATCCAAAGACATACGAAGTTCTTTCTTACCTCTGGGATTATGACTAGCCCAAATATTAAGCCAAAAAGGACAAGGTTAACACCATACATCCATCGGAGAAAGATGAAATATGATGCCACTGAAGAACCAAAGTGACCTGGAGAGAGAAACGATGGGGGTTAAAGGGTTGCAGGAGGAAGAAGTTAACGCTATTGAGCACTTTTTGTGTGAGATGGATCCAATTTTCACATCAGTCTGTGGTGTGGACATCCTGACCTCCATTTTCTTTTTCTAAATAAGTAACGTGAGGCTCTCTGGGCTTAATGGATCTGCCTAACCTCCCAGAATCAGAAAGTGAAGAAACACAATTTAAATCTTTGTCTAGCTAGTCCATAGCCCGTTCTTTTCCCAGTACAACGGGATCTACAATAGTCTAATCAGAGGGACAAGAACACAGTCCCAGCCCTTGGAAAACACTTCAGTAAACCAGCTAAAAACAGTGACACCAAGATACTCACTTTCAATGTCCTTGATCTTCATTTCCCAGGGAATACACTGAGTCTTGAAATTATCAAAGTCTCTCTTAAACTTGATCCATTTCTGAAATTAGACAGGCAATACCCTCAGTTCTTTAACATGGTGCCTTGGGCCTTGGAGGGGCATGCTGGAGGTGCACATTGATGTTGACATGTCAACATGAGGTCACATGTGGGTGAGGCACCCCCTTGGAGTCGGTGAGCCCAGGCTGCCAGAGGCGGATGCTAAGTCTTCGCTTTAAGTCAGGTGTGGAGTGAGAGAGAAGCCAGGGCTACACAATACCTTGCATTTGTCTACCGGGCTGATAAAACTTCAGGTTTGAACAGTTTATATATAAATTTAGAAATTTTGTATAGAATTTCTGACTTGGGGAATCAAATGGGTTAACAACCTTTAGATACAGCTTCCTTTACCTTAAAACAGAAATTCAGTGGAAAAAAGAAATCTCACAACTCTCACAGCACATTTCGCAGTCAGCCAAGTGCCTAAATCTGATAGGAATTGCTGCTAAACCACGATGCTGATGGGACTGGTAGAGGCCTCAGCCCATGGCTTCCCTTTCTTCTCCTGGTGAAACAATAGCCTGCTTTTTGTTTGTTTGTTTTTGTTTTTGTTTTTTTCTAAAGAAAATGAAAGCACCACACCCCTTTTCACAGTCTTTTCCCAGCTCCAATACTCAGAGTTTGCACCAGTCAGAAACCTCAGTAGCTGCCTGTCAGTAGCTGGGTGAACATTTGTCAACTCTTCAGGGGGCTGCTTTCCAACAACCCCAGCCCCTGGAAATAAATCCATTTGGAATTTAAAAAATTCATAGAAAACAGCAAAGAGGTAGTAGGGAGAAGCTCCTCAGATCAGTGTCAATTATTACAAAGGTCTCCTAAGAACTTGTTCATGAAGGAAATGAGATTTTCCTTTGTAAATTCACTAAGGATGAAAGGAAATTTTGTCTGAAGGAATCAAACAGGCTTCCAGACCTGAAGGCTTTGACCATATCCTAATTGGGTGACTACTTAATAAGGAAGGAAACCATCCGTCAGAAGAGAGAGAGGAGAAGGGAGGCTCCTAGGGATAAGACTGGTTGATAATGCAAAGATATCCCTAAGACAGGAAGGGAGGGCTGTGGGGAATGGCCGGTGGTGGACACCGGGCACTTCAGTCCCACTGCTTCATCTACTTTCCTTAGTTCTGATTCTGTGCTCAAAAATCATCTCTGGCTTATTTGGCTTCCTGTGTAGGTCTGTCTATGAGGAGAGCATTTGCCCACCACCTGGGCTCTGAGTATTTTGGTTTCTATGGCAGTAATTTTTCATTGCAAATTAATAGATTGGAATTGGGATTATGGTTTAGGTTTCCATAGAACTAACTCTACTGGGGGGAAAAAAAGGCATTGCTGATGTGGACTTCAGGTTTTCCAGTTCTTGTATCAGTTATTTCTCCTTGTGAATTAATAATCCCGTATCTGGTTTTATATATCAGTCTCATAAGCTTTATTAATGTGAGTCCTCCCCCAAGATGGATCTACTGTCAGGGTGCTGATAACATCAGTACAAAATATAGGCTTGCAAGGCTGAAGCCAATAGGGGTAATGAATGCTGCCAAGCGAGGCCCCTGGAGACACAGCCTGCCAGTTGGTCTCTTGGCAACCATCCGACAGCCCCTCAAGGCTGTAGGCATCTTGGCCTGAAAAGTGATGTCTTAGAGGTGGAGCAGAGGCAGAGGGAGGCCCGGAGAAGCTCTGCATTGAAGCTCTCTATCCTACATTGGCTTGCAGCGGTTCTCAACCTGTGGGTCGCGACCCCTTCGGGGGTCAAACGACCCTTTCACAGGGGTCGCCTAAATACATCCTGCGTATCAGATATTTACATTACGATTCATAACAGTAGCAAAATTACAATTATGAAGTAGCAACGAAAATAATTTTATGGTTGGGGGTCACCACAACATGAGGAACTGTATTAAAGGGTCGTGGCATTAGGAAGGTTGAGAACCACTGGCTTAGAGAATCAGAAAACTGGGCGAGGGTGTGGGCGGGAAAAGACTTCACATGCCCTTCCTCAGAGCTCCGTGAGATGGTAGCTGCTGCCCCAGGGCTGGGTTATTCATTGTGACTGTCATCTTGCTCCCCAGCTATATAGTCAACTGGACCTCACGCTCAGGATTCTGGGGGAACTGGACACAAATGGTGAGGCTGGGAGGTGCCTGAGATAGTCACCCAAGTTCAGAAGTTTGTAGCCTCTGCATCACACACCTTAGTCATCAGCATCCTATAGGCGTAGAGTCGCTTGCCTTTCCCTTTTCCCAAGGCTCCTTCATACTTCTCCACAAATTCTTGGGCCTCCCTGGTTGGAAAAAAAGAGGCGGGGGCAGGAATTAACACCCAACCAAAAGAAATCTGAACTATGAGGTGTCTATGTGGTGGAAGGCTGTGTTTTTATACTGCTTGTGGAGCATAATGCAAGTTTCATGAATGAAAGGTATTTTGTCTGTTCAGTCCCTGGAATTTCCTAAATACAAGCACAGTGTTTGCTATAGGGTAGGCACCTGTAGGCACCTTTTGGCCTCCGTGACCTTCATCCCCAGGTGGTACATTCATGAGTGGCAAAAGGGATTTGGCAGGTATAATATTACTGACTTTAAAATAGGAACATAGCTGCCCTAGCTGGTTTGGCTCAGTGAACAGAGCATTGGCCTGTGGACTCTAGGGTCCTGGGTTTGATTCTGGTCAGGGGCACATGCCGGGTTGTGGGCTCCATCCCCAGTAGGGGGCATGCAGGAGGCAGCCAACCAATGATTCTTTCTCATCATTGATGTTTCTCTCTTTCCCTCATCATTGATGTTTCTCTCTTTTCCTCTCCCTTCCTCTCTGAAATCAATTCATATATATAACATAGCCCAACCGGCATGGCTCAGAGGTTGAGCCTTGACCTATGAACCAGGAGGTTACTATTCTATTCTCTTCCTTTTCAGGGCACATGCCCGGGTTGCAGGCTCGATCCCCAGTGCCAGGGAGGTGGGGGCGGGGTTTAGAGGGGGACGTGAAGGAGGCAGCCGATCAAGGATTTTCTCTCATCACTGATGTTTCTATCTTTCTCTCCTCCCTTCCTTTCTGAAATCAATAAAATATAAATATTTTTAAAAATAGGGATATGATTTTGGGTTATCTGGAAGGGTCCAATGTAATCATGTGAACGCTTAAAAACAGAGGAGGAAGGTAGAAGAGTCAGAGAGAAGTGGCAGAAGAGAAAGTTAAGGAAATTAGAAGCAGGAGAATTTCTGACTCTCTGTTGCTGGGGCCCCACATGAAAACCAAGAGAAGGAAATGAATCTGCCAAAAACCAGTGAGCTTGGAAGAGGACCCAGAGCCTGAGATGGGAACTGCAGCCCTACTGATACCTTGATTTTAGTCCAGTGAGACCCTGAGCAGAGAATCCAGCCACGCTGTGCTGGGCCTCTGACTGACAGAAGTGTGAGCTAACAAACGAGTGCTGTCTGACACTGTTAAGCTTGTAGTCATTTGTTACAGCCGCAACAGAAAACAATACAGCAATCAGGAGATATTTGTGAAGTGCATGAATGTTGAATGAGTGAGTGAACATCCAGGGAAGGTTGTCTACATTAAATACTCTGGGGTGGTGTGCTGGAGCTGGTGAGGACCGGCTGCTGTGAACCTATTTAACTATTCAGGGACGTGGCCGACCAATTGTTGAACTGTTGGTACCTTGAAATTGGCCATGGTGGGAGCATGCTCCCCCCTTCCTCCCCTTCTCCCCCCGCTGAGAACCAATTTATCAGCAGCTACTGGATAAACCCCAACAAGCGGATAAAGAATGAAATTCATTTCAGAGTGGATGCAAGAGGCATGGTGGAGCTGTGGGTCTCACTGCTATTGCTACAGCCCCCACTGCTTGCTATACAAACCTACACCATCTCCAACGTGCAAGTGCGGGCCGTAGACACGTGTCAAAGTCACATTCTAACCTGGGAGTAATGCCAAGGCTGGTTTTATTAGGATGTCTCCATGGTGTATCAGTATGACGGAGGCTGACTGCCTAGCTGAGCCCAGGCTCAAAAGCTGGGCTGTCTGGGGTCATAATGAGATTAGCAACTTGTACCCCCTCAAGGCAGTGACTTATCTGTGACTACCAACATCACCGAGACACCAAAGAACCATTTTCATGAAATCCATACTTTTGTCCTCTTTCTCTATCCTACAAATGGACAGAGACTTGTAAGCACTTGGAGTTTGAGTTTAACCACGCCCACTTTTAAGATTTGGGGACTTCAGAATGAGGATTCTCAAAAGTGAAAGCCAGCTCTCGTGCCTGAGTCATTGAGCCCAGCAGCAAATGCGTTTCTTCTCCTCGTCCATACTCTGTGTCCAGACCCCCAGGAAGCCCTCAGGAGAAGAGCGCTCAGCACGGGGTGCAAACTCCCAGGATCATTCACTGTGGGGACGCCACCTGATTTAATCATTTTGATGAAGGAGCCTCTTGTGCATGTGGGGTCTCTGACTCTCTCCTGTATGTGAGGTTGCCATACATACGTATGTATAAAATTTGGCTATTTTCTCTTGTTAAAAGAAAAAGAATTTTGATGGACACAGTAAGCTCACGCTTTTACAGTGAACTCCTTTACACATTCCCCTGTGAGCCAGACCATCATGTTTTTCCTTACCGAGATGGGACTGGCTTATGCAAACACTGGCTCCTGCCCTGCGCTTCCCCATGGCTGCAAAGCTGACTTCCCTAGGGTGTTTCTGTCCCCTCCCTGTCAGCAGTGTCCTTTCAAATGGAGGACAAAAGCCACATTTGAGACAATTTCAGTCATTATTTCTTTGATGATGTTTTCGGTCCCATTCTCTTTCTCCTCTTTTTCTGGGACCCACTTCACATCCAGGGCAAGGGATTTGGAGAAGAACTGACGTTAGAGCATTTGTTATAGTCTCACAGGAGCCTGCGGCTCCGCTCACTCTCCCCAGACTATCTTCTCTCTATTGTTCAGGTTGGGTAATTTCTCTTGCTCTACCTCCAACTTCGCTGTTACTTAACTCTTCTCTTCATTCTGCTGTTGAGCCCAATTTTTGAGTTTTCAGAAATTTCAGTTTTATTTTTTTTTTTAATTTCTAGTTGTCCCTCTATATCTTCTATTTCTTTTCTTAGCCTTTCTATTTCTTCATTTGCTTCATGTGTTCATAATATGATAGTTCCTTTACAATCCTGGCCAGATAATTCCAACATCTATGTCATCTCGTTATTAGCATCTGTTGATGGGCTTTTATTATTCATTTTGAGAGCTCCCTGGTTCTTGCTGTGACGAGTGATTTTCAGCTGAGGTCTGGACATCTGGTGGATTACGTCATGAGACCCCGGATCTCATGCCAACCTTGTGTTTCAGCAGGCGTCCTCTGACACGGCTCCAGTAGGTGAAGGGGATGCTGCCTGGTTACCCAGGTGGCAGTCCAGGTCCTTCGCTCGCCTCCTCTGACATGCAGGGCTGGGCGGGACTCCTTGTTACTGCTGAGCTGGAGTGGGAGCTCAGGCTCCCCACCAGGTTTCCACCCACATCATCCTAACCAGGAGGGACACCTTGTTCCTGCCACGTGGTGGTAAAAGTCCAGACTCTCCGTGTGGCCTCCACTGACACCATGTGGGGAGGGCAGGCTCATTACTGCCCATGCTCTCCCCAAGGTGAGAGGGGATGAAAGTCCCTGCTCCCCACTCAGTTTTCTCTGCTACCTCCTGGGGGCACCATGTCATAACCTGGCAAGGAAGGAAACCTAGGCTTCCCCACTTAACTACATATGTATATTTTGGTTAATCCTCACCTGAGGATATTTTTCCATTGGTTTTTTAGAGCAAATGGAAGGGAGGGGGACAGATTGAGAGAAACATCTATGTGAGAGAGACACACTGAAGGTTGCTTCCCACAAACATCCCAACTGGGGCCGGGGATCGAGCCTGCAACCGAGGTACATGACATTGACTGGAATTGAACCTGCAACCCTTCAGTCCGAAGGCCAACCCTCCAACCACTGAGCCAAACCAGCTAGGGCCCCCACTGACTTCTGTTGCTAGGGGTGGGGGTGGGGCTGCTGTTTTATTTATGGGGTTTGGCTGGAGTAGGGTTGCTGTTGTCTAACTGTTTTCTGTCTTGCCAGGATGTCCATTTTCTGGGCCTTTGGCCAGAGAGAGCAGGCTTTTCTTCAGGAATTTTTTGTATATGTTGGTGTTGCTGGGTTGCCAGCTCCGCTAGCCTGGGTACATAGGCAAAAAGAAAGAAAGAAATCCTGGAACTCAATGCCCTGGCATTTCTTTGGTCCTGGGGTCCTTCGCCAGTCTGCCTTCATCTCTGCACCTTACAGAGTCTTTTAAGTTTGCTTTACATGCAAACTTCCAAGGTTTTGGTTGTACTGAGTGGGTATGTCTACTCCATCCTCCGGGAAGGGGAATTCTTCATCTCTCAGAAGAAAGCAAGCTGAGGAAAACATCTGATTAATTTTACTACGATTAAAGCAAACATCCTTGACTTGTGGGCACTAGTTGGTCTTTTGCCAACATCCCACCCACCGTGTATCATTATTAATCATGTCCATTAATAATGCCTTTTCTGATTCATCTTTGTTCCCATCCTTATTTCTCAGGGCTCAGCATAGTGTCTGGCACAAAAGATATCCAAGTTTTAATAATAATAACTACTGTTTATTAATTGCATATTATGTGCTGGGCATTTCAAATAAATATTTTGAATTTGTCAGAAAAACTCTACGAGGTAGATATTATTATTCCTATTTTACAAATGAAGAGTGTGAGGCTCAGAGAGGTTAAGGAAGGGAAACCAGACTGAGAGGGATTAGCCAGCCAAAGCCACCCAGATGTGGCAGAGGTGTGAATGCAGGCTTGCCCCAATTCACTGCTATGGCTCCTCAGACCTTGCCATTCTCTTTTGATGATCTACAACAACTATGCCCAGGCCAGCCAGCTGCCCGAGTGGGCCAGAGGCTGGGGCCCCCACACCATTGCTTCTAAAAAAAGAGAATGTAGTCTGGGAATGCGATCTGCTGTTGAGTTCACCACCAGAAGAGGAAACCATACAGGAGGCAAAGGCGTGCATTCTAGAATGTCTAGTAATTCTGGAGAGGTGATTACAAAGTAAGAATGCAGGTTCTAGGGCCAGGATTCCTGAATTCAAATCCTGATCAGGCCACTTAACTCACTATGTGACTTTGGGCAATTTACTCGATTGCTCTGTGTCTCAGTTTGCTCATCATTAAATGGGGACAATGATAGCAGTCCCTTACACCACAGGGTGGTGATGAGGATTAAATGAATTGGGACACATACAGCACTCAGACCAGGGCCTGGCACATAGGGAGTGCTCAGCACATGTTGGCTATATATAAAAGAAAGAACATTAGAAGATGAATCATATTTGGCTCTGCAAACAAGAGCATCCAGTCAAATGAGGGGCGGTGCCTGGGCATCAGAGCGGCCGTTAATAACTGAGCCTGAATGTGGGGAGGGGCAATGGGGACTTCATTGCAGAGGAGACACTTGGTCTGAGTCTTGCAGGTGTGTAGAGGTAGCCGTGGGCTGGTAGAAAGCAGAAACCTAGAAGAGGCACTGGCTGGAGTGGAGCCCCAGAGACTGGAGCCTTAGGTATGTGTCTGGGATAAGGAGCAAGAGGGAAGAGAAAAGGAAGGAGGTCTGGAGGGGGGGGGGGGGGGGGGGGCGGCGGGGGGATGGACCACTGTTCGCTGGGAGACCTGCCCCAGTGAGCAAGTGAAAGAGACAATTCTTTCCAGCTTTTCAGGACTTAGTCACTTCCCACCCCCACCAAGGGTGGGAACTCTTCCTCCTGCCTGGGGGGATGTCAGACTTCTCCGTGGGCAGCTGAGCAGCCCTGGGGGATTTTCATGGCCCCTGAGACTTCCAGCCAGCTGGGGATCTCATTTCCATAAGCATCAAGGTGCTCTTTTTCCACTGTTAATAAAAGATGTGTTCAGCTGACACCTGAGTGGGGATGAGGCTCTGTTGGAGTGACAGATGGCTGTGCTGCTCTGACTAACAGAGGAAGAACCCGGCCCTGAGGGAGCAGGGAGAAGAGACTCAGACAAACAAGAACCACTGCCTGGAGCAGTACCTACAGCCCAAATCATAGCCATTTAATCCAACATATTAAAAATTCACAATTCCTATATGTAACCAATATAAAATATTAATCACTTATTTTACATTCTTTTTGTATTGTCTTCAAATCCAATGTTCATCTTGCACCATGCGTGATGATTTAAATTTAAATAAATTAATATAAAAAAATTCAGTTTCTCAGTCACACTGATGGGGAAAATAAGACATTTTTGGGGGCTTTTTTTGGTCGCCTGGTATTCTATAACAGCACTAACTGCTTTTCAAGTGCTCAGGAGCCACAGGTGGCTACTTTGTTAGTGCAGATTTAGAGCATTTTCATCCCAGAAGGTTCTGTGGGCCAGCCCTGGCCTGGAGGCACCCCAGGGAGCCATTTTCCTGCAGCTGCGTAGGAGACAATGTAATAATCTGCAGGACAGTGAGTACGCTCTGCCAGGGCCCTTGTAAGGGTCTGTAAGGGTTTGTGCAGCCAGCATCTTCACTATGCCTGCTGGAGGCAAACAGAGTTAAAATAAAACTGCCAAATTTTTCTACATAATAGAGGGGGAGGCAGTTGACTTGAGCCATGAGGAAACTGAGGTGTGAAAGAAAGCAACCAAAGAACTTGTGTGCATGTATGTATGAACCATGGACACAGACAATGGGTGGTGAGGGCCTGAGGTGGGGGACAGGGGTGGGCTGGAAGGGGTCGATGGGGGGGAGGGGGGGAAGGGACATATGTAATACTTTCAACAATAAAGATTTTAAAAAAGAAAGAAACTCAGGTGTGAGAGGAGCCGGGGAAAATGTCTTTATAGAGAGGAATGGGGAAGGGGAGTGTCACCCCAACCCTGTGGCAGAAACACGGAAGAAAGACTTGGGGGAAATGGTAAGTGTGGATGGGAGTTTTTTAGTAGAAAACCAGAAGTTAGGCAATGTGACTCCTGTTCTTATCTCAAAACTGCAGTAGACACTCAAGAATCATAAAATGCTGGTGTGCCAGCCACCATATGGACACCGGAGAAGTGGCTGAGTTGAAAACAGGACTTAGGAGTGTGTGTTCATGGAGCATCGTCGAAAGCTTGGCCCTGTGTTAGGCATTTGGGACACGTGAGTAGCTGAGACAGGCCCCCTTCCTGCTCTCTCTCCGCAGTGTGAGTGTGCTACACATGGAGGGGTTCTGGGTGCTTAAAACACGAGAGGTCTGAATCTATTGAGATGGGGGCGGTCACAGAAAGCCCCCCAAGGAAGGCGTGTCTATGTTGGGCTGCGAGGGAAGCACAGAAGCCACCAGAAGGGGTGGGGGTGAGACAGAAGGGGCAGCCAGGCAGTGGAAGGGTGGGGCGCAGGCAGGAGCACCAGGATTCTGTCTCTCTGGTCTGGCCCAGCTCCTTGCTGGCCAAACAGCAGAGTCTCAGTCAATAGTCCCGGCTCACACTGGTCTTGACTGTAAGGACAACTCCCCCGTCCCTCAGCACTGTGCTCGTGCTGGGGACAGAGGGGGCCAAGGAGAGTGGGAGGGTGAATCCCCTTCCTGTGAAGTCCCCTTGGGGCAGAGAGGAGGAAGGGACTTGGAGCTTTTGGACGGTGAGAGGCCCTGGCCGACCATCTGCTCACCTGAGCTCCGTGAGCTTCTTCGCCATGGGCCAGGGCTTGTTGCGCATGTGGGTGATGAGCTTCTTCTTCTCTTCCACCTGCTCCAGGATCCTGGCCAGTTCCTCCTCAGACAGAGACTCCCCAGCAGAGGCGCTGGAGGCCAAGGAGGGCGATCTGGAGGAGAGCCAGGGTAGAGCAGAGAGTGAAAAGGAGGCGCGTGTGGGATCAGAGGAGCCCATGGTCAGACAGATGGGCTGTGCACCAGACACTCACAGCTCTGGCCACCCTAGCAGGCCTGCGCCTGCTCAGAACCCCTCAGTGACTCCCACCTCCTGTAGAAGAGGCCTGTAGCTCTGTCCTGTAGCTCAAGGCACTGGGAGGAAGGCCTCCCCAAATTCTACTTCTCCGAGTCCTCCCCACATACCAGACTCTAGCACCGTGCTGTTCAATAGAAATACAATGTGTGCCACATACTGTAATTTTAAATTTTTTAGTAGCCCCATTAAAGTGCTAAAAGGAAATGGGTAAAATTAATTTTTAATAATGCCTTTCATTTAATCCAATATATTAAAAATTATAATTTCAACATGTAATCAATATAAAAATTATTAATGAGATATTTTCCATTCTTTTTGTATTGTCTTCAAAGTTTGGTGTTCATTTTGCACTCACAGTGGCTGTCAATTCAGACATTAAATTTTCATTAAGCATATCAGATCTGTATTTGAATTTCATAAAATTTATAATTGAAAAAAGTAGATTCGTGTACCTCAATTTTTTGAGACGTACTTAAAAGTTTCCCAACAAATGAAGCAAGTAGCAGAATGTCATTTTCTTTTGACATTTGCATCTGCATTGACAAAAGTTTGTCTTTTTTAAAGAAATGCTTTGGCTTTAAAGTAAAATTGATTTCAAAACTACATCTGTCTGTCCAAGTTAAGTAAATTCACTAACTCTTGGGTCAGCTCTATATTAGCATCCAATTAAAATTAAATTGAATGGGACATTCAGTCCCTTGGTCACACTAGCCACATTGCCAGTGCCCAGCATGTGGCTGGTTGCTGTTGTATGGATGACACTGCTGCAGAGAGCTTTCCGCTGGGCACCCTGTCGTGTGATGACCCTCAGCCTCTCATGGACAGGACTATGTGCTCAGCTGCCACAGAATCCAGATTCTTGTGTGTGCTCCTCACCGCCTCCTTCTGTCATAAGAACAGTGACTCTCAGCTGAGTTTGATTTAATCTGATCAACTTGGTTTAATTGGATCAGAAGGTCACAGTTCGATTCCTAGTCAGGGCACATGTCCAAGTTGTGGGCTCGATCCCCCAGTAGGGGGCATGCAGGACGCAGCCAATCAATGATTCTCTCCCTCTCCCTATCTCTTAAATAAAATATATATATATATCTCCCCTACTAGTCTGTGAGCATCTGGGGAACAAAGCTGAGGCTTTTTCATCTCTCTGTGCCCTGCCATGGGCATGGATGAGTCCTGGTCTGTACTTTGCATCTGCCATCCAGACACTGGTGGTCCGTTTAGGATGGTGCAACTTCCCTCTAAAGTTTGGAACACTCCAAGGCCCATTGACAGTGCATTCAAGTTCGCTTTAAGTTGTTAAGGGCACTACTCACTACTCATCCTTTACCCGCTTAGCTCATGTCCAGGGACAACCAGACAGTAGACAAAAGCCCTAACAGCCAAGGAGGGGTGACAGGAGCAATCAGTGGCCGGTTTGAGGGCCTGAGTTCCATTTCTGTAAAGGTGGAAAGGCACCATGGACAATGACGGGGTGTGGGTGAAGAGGGTTCATTGGAACCTGGGGGAAGGAGTGTCAACTTCACCATGATCCTAATACCTCCACTGTTTCAAAAGCCTCCCCACCCATTACCAACAGGATTCTTCAAACATCTTGAGAAGTGAACAATGCAAAAAGGGGAGGCGAAGAGAGCGAGCTGTCCATTCAAAATTGGGAGCAAAACATGGAACTCAAGTTTTGACTTGTCAATTCTGTAAGCTGGTTCTGTTCATCAACCCACGTGTGCTAGCGCGAATGAACAAAGGAAACAAAACAGATGAAGCAAACCCCAAATCCTCGAACTTCAGAGCTGGTGGAACCCTTGAAGACCTTTTCGATCAATGCTGTGTTTCACAGAAGAGGACACAGGTCCAGATCAGGGAAGTGGTGTACTTAAAGCCCTCCTATGAGTCCTAAATCCAATTTTGTTCATTTCTATCAGCTCCTCTGCAAGAGCTGTGGTGAGTCACCCGCTGGAATCAGGAGACTTGGAGTCTTGTCCGATTCTGCAGCCTCACCTCCCCACTCGGAGCTTCCACTTGCTCTGGTGTGAGATGAGGTGTTGAGTGGAGCGTGCCCAGTGACCACTCCACCTGGATGGCCATGATTCCCCCCAGGTTCTGCCCCAGATTCGGAGAGGTGGGCAGAGGCAAATAGAAGCAGGAGAAGAGAGCAGGGGCAGCCCGTTTATAAGGTTTGGGGGGGGGGTGTCCTCATCAGGAGAGGGAGAAAGATCAGAAGAGGGAAAGCACGATTAAAAACACACCTGAATCAGAGTCACAACACACCTGTGCTTCTTCAGTTGCTTCCACATCTCCTTCTTCGGCACCTCCTTTTCCTTCTTTGGGGATGCTCTCTGCTCCTTAAGGGAAGCCCTCCCATCCTTCTTCTTCCTCCCCTCTCGGGTCCTCTGGGCTGTGCTCCGCTTCTGTTTCCCCAGCTCTTCTCGGTGTCTCCTGTGCTCTACCTGCTTCCTTTGGGGGGAGTCTGGCCTTGGGCTGCCCTTGGCCCGCTCCTGGCCAGCAGGGCCTCCGCACCTGCCTGTCACACCCTCTGCTTTGGGGGCCAGCTTCCTGGAGGGTCTCCTCCCAGACCTGTCACCTGCAGGGGCAGGAAAAAGACAGGTCCCAGCTGTGAGAAATCAGATGTTCAAGATGCTTCTTGGAGCTTGTTGGCTCCAAAGGCCTCTTTTGGAGCCTCTGGTCTTGGGTGAAAATTAATGTCTCCCTCCTTTGACCAGTTTGCACCCCTACACACTCTTGCCTATCCTCAGGTAGAGATCCAGGCACATGCCTTTCTTCTTTCTCTGTGTGCAGTCCCTTGGCCTCAGAGCTGAATCATCTCCTGACTCCCAGGGTCAAGGCCAAGTCTTGGCCTCTGTTTGGTAAGGCTGGATCACTGAGACAGGAAGGACCCAGCTGGCTTCATTCGCCAGGGCTTTTGCCCCTCATGTGCCCCTGCCTGGCATGAGGGAAAGGCTAGGAGGTGAGAGCAGCAGGTCCTGTTCCTCAGCACGGCCGTGCAGGCCACAGGTTCAGTCAGGAGGCAGAGGGAGAGGGGGAATGTGGGCGAGAGCCTTTGTTCTAGTTCCAGAGGGAAGGAATGGATGAGGTAGAGTAAGCAGGGTTAGGGATGGCTGGTTTGAATAATTTCAAAAAGACCCAGAATAGCCTACATAATATTGAAGGAGGAGAACAAAGTTGGTCAACAGACATTATCTAACATCAAGATTTACTATAAAGCTATAATAATCAAGACAGTGTGGTGTTAGTGAAAGAATAGACAAATACACTAATAGAGCAGAATAGAGAGGCCAGAAAAAGACTCACATAAATGTAGCCAACTGAGCTTTGACAAAAGCAGTTCAATGGAGATAGTATGTTTCACCAGATGGTGCTGGAAAACTGGACATTGCATCACATGCAAAATAATAATAATAATAATAATAATATAGACACAGACCTTATACCTTTCACAAAAATTAACTCAAAATGGATCATAGATCTAAATGTAAAATGCAACGGATAAAACTCCCCAAAGATAACAGAAGAGGACACCTAGGTGATCTTGGGTTTTGCAATGACATTTTGAATCCTAAAGCATGATGGATAAGTTAAAAGAAAAAATGGACAAGTTGGACTTCATTAAAATTAAAAAGTTCTCTGCAAAATCACTGTTAAAAAATGAAAAACACAACAACAACACAACAACAACAAAATAAAAATATAAAAAAGAAAGAAAATGAAAAGACAAGTCACAGGTTGGAAGGAAACATTTGCAAAACGCATATCTGAAAAGAATTGGTATCTAAAGTCTACAAAGACCTATTAAAACTCCACAATAAGAAAATAGCTCAATTTAAAAATGTGCAATGGATCTCAACAGGTACCTCTCCAAAGAAATACACAGATGGCAGATAGGTATAAAAAAGAAGCCAACATCATATGTCTTCAGGGACCTATGAATTAAACCAAGAATGACTTGTTAGGTGACTAACAACATTAATTGCTAGTGAGGATGTGGAGTAACAGGAACTCTCATTTATTGCTAGCAGGAATGCAAAATGTTACAGCCACTTTGGAAAACAATTTGGCAGTTTCTTACGATGCTAAACACAGGTTTCCTCTAGAATTCAGCAGTCACACTTGTAGGGGTTTATCCAAATGAACTGAAAACTTAGGTCCACATAAAAACCTGCACACAAATGTTTACAGCAGCTTTACGTATAATTGCCAAAAACTGGAGGCAAACAAGACGTCCTTTAATAAGCAAATGGATAAGTAAACTGTGGTGCATCCAGACAACAGAATATTATTCAGTGATCAAATGAGCTGTGGAGCCCTGAAGAGACACGGAGGGACCGACCTTAAATGCATATTCCTAAGTGAAAGAAGACAGTCTGAAAAGGCTATGTACTATTTGATCCCAACTGTATGACATCTGGGAAAGGCAAAACTATAGAGACAGTGCCCTGGCTGGTGTGGCTCAGCTGGTTGGAGCGTCATCCCGCACACCAAAAGGTGGCAGGTTTGTGGGTTCGATTCCCGTTAGGGCACATACCCAGGTTGTGGGTTCCATCTCCGATTGGAATACATATGGGAGGCAACTGATCTCTCTCTCTCTCTCTCTCTCTCTCTCTCTCTCTCTCTCAAATCAATAAGAAAAAAGCATGTCCTTGGGTGAGGATTTAAAAAATATTTTTAAAAACACCCATGGAGACAATAAAAAGATCAGTGGTTGCCCGGAGTGGAGGGGGAGGGGAGAAGGGATGCTAGGTGGAGCACAGAGCATCTTTTTCAGGGTGTACTAGTCTGTGTGTTATTGTAATGGTGGATGCATGACATTATGCATTTGTCAAAATTTGTACAGACAACACAAAGAGTGACTCCTAATGTAAACTGTGGACTTTAGCTAATAATAATGTATTAATATTGCTTCATCAGTTGTAACAAATGCACCACACTGATGCAAGATGCTAAAAATAGGGGAATCTGGGGGGCGGGGGTAGGAAAGAAGATTGTATATGGGAGCTGTTTCTGTTTTCTATGCAACTTTTCTGTGCATCTGAAGCTGATCCGCTCAGGCTGAGGCGTGACCACAAGGTGAGAGTGAGAACTGAAACCATGTACCCCACGCTCAGCCTGGACATAGAGCCCAAACTACACGTTAGTGTCTGTATGAAGATGACTTTGTGCTATGCCTGTCTTCATTAGCATGGCTTTATTTTTCCAGGAATTTCCTGCCCAGGCAAATGGCTCATTACAGGACTTTCCCACAGATCCGTCACCTCTTCAATGAAATGCATCACAGACAATTTGCACCCTTGGATTCCTTGAAAGCTTTGCCTCAAAATCCCAGCCTTGCTATTTATCATAATTCTTCCCCAATCCTAAACAAGCCCCCACTTTGAAAGACCTGCCTTGAATCAAATTTTCAATTCTCAATAAATTCTGACTTCCCTGCCCCGCTGAGACAGTGCCAAAGCTTGCCTGTAACCAACACATCAGCTTTGTCTTATCAACAGGCTGTGTTCTTCATACTTAGGGAGCCAGCTTTTGACAATAAATTAGATCAACGTATTTTGCTTTTAAAAAGGAGAAATAAACGGCGTACTAAGGAAAGAGGCCATGGAAATAGAGAGTCATGAATTATAATTGGGAGGGTTGAAAACGCCCCTCAAAGAACTGATGTTTATGCTGAATCTTGAAGGATGAACAGGACTTTGCCAAGAGAAGAAAGGGGTAGAGACAGAGAGGGGGTGGTGGTCAACGGTGCAGGGATTGTGAGCCGAGGAAACAGGGCATTGAGGGCCCTCGTGGAAATGCCAAGGGGTCTGGGCATGGGTTACCGAGGCAGAGCTGAGTCTCGGGTAAGATCCCGTGCTGGGGCGGAGAGTGTGGCGAGTAGGGGTTACTCAGAAAACAGTACATGCCCACGGGCAGTTGGATTGAAATCCGAAGGGTGAGGGTGTGATACTGGCGTGTGTTTTGCAGGTTGTGGCCTGCATCAATGGGTCATGCTAGCTGCACTGAAGGGGCTGTCGGGGGCGGGGACACTGGCTCCCAGTCACTGCAGGGCAGGCCCTGTGGGCATGTTTGCTTTACTTGCTGTGAAGGCAGGAAGAGGCATCAAGCAGGACAACAGTCTCCACTGGGACTTGCTTCCCAATTGCTGCAGTCGCTGCAGGGACCTATGAGATCGCTGGTGTAAATCAGCACATTGGAAAGCACTGAGTGCTATTTACAGACTCAAGACAGGAAGCACATGGTGTGTGTGGCGGGCAGGCTCTCTTCGCCCAGTCCTGCCCTAACCGTGTCTTCTCCTTCTCACCTCCTGGGGGAAAAGGGTTGTGGGTAAGACAACGTAAAGAAAGATGATTTGGTCATAATAATAATTCATCCACGTCAGGAAGCTGGTCAGGATCAGCCAGTGAGAGATGGGTTGTCTTGTAGATGCTCTTCGACGGCTCTGGGAGGCTCGGCTCCCTCTTGGAGGCGAGATGGAGCCAGAAACAAATCCTCTCCCTCCAAAGACATGGGAGGAGGGTGAGACTGTGTCGCCGCAGCTGCGACCTCAGGAGAGCCCTAGCACTGAGCCGGGTGGAGGGGAGCCGGGTGGGTGCAGAAGGGGAAGGACTGTGGAGAACCAGACCCAAGCATCCCGCAGACAAGGAGTGGAGCTGGCCCTCCCTCACCCGGCCACAGCGAGGCACACTTTCTCATGCTCGCTCTCATGTCTCTGCAGGGAGCTATGGGCTGGATGGGGTGGCAGGTGGGGTAGGGAGGAGGGACAGTGACCAGGGGGCAGCTGGAGTGTTGAGATGCCAGTGGTGCCTTCGCACCGGCTCCCTCCTGCCCAGAGCCCGGGCTCCCCTGCCCATCCCTTTGTCACAGAGATGCATCACCAAGGACTCAGGCCCCAGGCAGTGGGGGACAATGGGGGACAAGAGGGAAGAACTTGACAGAGGAGACAGAGGAGATGGACCTTGGAGGCAGCTCCCCCACATACTGTGCACCAGGGTGGGGGCCAGAACAAGTCCCTTCCCTTCAAAATGGGGTGGGGAGATCTCTCCCACCCCCCAAAACCATCGCTCCCCAAGATTCTGCTTCCTCACCTGCAAGGGGGGCCCTGACTGGGATGCGAGGAGGAGAAAATGGCATCGTATCCACAGCACGTCTCATGGTATGAAGTGAAGGACGGCCACCCTGTGGGCAGGGCTTCTGCCCTCCTAATGGCAGCGGAGGGTCTTCTCTCCAGCCTATGAGGTCCTCAGAGCAGGACACCCCCTCTGGGTAAGCCCTCGTGGCTCACATTCTGGATGAGAAGAGGATGAGCACCCACTACTGCTGGGGTTTGTGGAGGTTAAGAGTGTGCGGCTGGAGTCTGTGCCTGGGTGTGAGTCCTGACGCCACCCTACCCGCAGGCTGGTGAGTGCTCACTGCTTCCCAAGACTCATCTCAAAGTGTCACAACTCTGGGCGTCTTCCTGACCCCTGGGGCTGCGGGCAGGCCCTCCCTGTGCAGCATCCGCCCCCTCTCCAGTTAAACCTCCTGCTTGGGGAGTTCCCTACAAAGACAGGGAGGAAGGAAGGGAGGAAGGAGGATGGAAGAGATGGCGGCTGGGCTGCCAGCCTGAGTGGGCACTGCAGGCTCCCCGGGAACGAATCACCACCTCACCTGTGCCTGGAGAGCCGCTCCTAGGCCTTCCTCTCGCTCCACCTCCTGCTGTAAGAGACGGACGGGTGAATGGATGGCCTCTGGACAGACCCCCTCCCTGGGCCACCCCCTTTTCACTGTGGGAACCCTCCACCGGTTCACAGCTGCCTCAGCCCAGAACCCGCTCCCATTCCTAGTATTTTACTAACAAGCTCCGGGACCCCCAGTCGTGACATTTCTCTGACACCCTGGAAAAACCGTGAGGTCAGAACATCCCCACAGCTCCCTGCCCCAGGCAGGCAGACAGACAGACAGACAGACAGATTGCCAAGGAAAGGCAACTCTGACCAAGACAGCAGGAGACTGAAAGACCGCGGAGGGCTCTGCCTGCCTCTGCTGCTCGGCGCTCTGCGTTAGCACAGGTGCTGTGCGTGGCTCTGCACCTGCAATTTAAATCCCTCCGACAGTCCTGAAGGGACGGTGGCTGCCTTCACCTCCCCGAGGAGGCAGGGAGGGTCGGATAACCAACCTGAGGTTGCTCGGCAAGCAGGCGGCAGGCCCTGGACTCAAACCAGGTCCCTGTGTCTTGAAAGATCCTTTCTGCCTCCCTGTCCCCTGCGGATACCCAGGAGCCCTGGGGGCGGGCCCCGAAGAGATGTGGACAGACTCACCTTCCTCCCCCAGGCCCTGTGGCTGGTGGCTCATGGTCAGGGCTGGCTGGGCCCCCGCTCGGCTCAGGGGGCTTGCAGGTCCACACACACCTGTAGCCTGGGGTGGTTTCCTGTCCTCATGGCCGCTGACCTCCCTCCCTCGGCCCAAGGGCAGCCAGGGCTCTGCGGCTTGATTGGGATTGAATGTGGAGGTAGGTGAGGTGTGGGAGAGAGGCAGGAAGGAGCCGAGCCCTTCAATCCGGCCACACACTCCTCAGTTCAGGTTTCCCTGGAGAGAGGCGGCGTGGCCTCACCTTTCAGGCATCACTTACAACAGAGGGGCCCGGAGCTGCTGCTCTTCTCCACTTGCACGGGGCCGGCGGAGGTGTGGGGAGCACCCCAGGGCCCTTCCCTCTATCCCGTCCCTGGTTGGAACCAGGCACCAGGGAAGTTCTAGGACGTGTGTGAAAATGATCACCAGGGCTCGGTTTAAAACACGGATTCCCAGGACGCCCCTGGGCATTTGCATCAGGAAGCCGGGCAGGGCCCAGGACCCTGCACTCTGAATCCTGATGTAAGGAGTCCTGAGCCCACAGCGAACCGTTCCCACCCTGCCTCCTGCTCACCGATGGCAGCGCTGCCCGCTGCTGCCCAGCTTCAAAAACGGCAGCTTTGGCTGCTTTGCAAACCATGACCAGAGCCTCAGAGTAGACTCGGGGGAGGGTCACAGGCCCCGAAGGGCAGGGCTCCTAACCGGGGGTCCCTGGAACTGAGAGTCGTGGATGGAATCTTGTGGGTCTGTAAATAATCATGTTTTTCTTTTTCCTGTCCTTTAACTGGAATTTAGCATTTCCCTAAGAACGTGTGATTCTGTCCCCAGTAGAAGTCATATTTTTCATAGCACATTGAGCTGTCGGACTATCTCAAAATATCACGTATGCTGATCGCTGCTTTGAAATGATGATAGTCACAGACCCGCCACTAGATCTTGCTGTTTAATTATTAGGAAGCACGTGTGTCATTATCTGACAGATTCTTAAAAACTATTTGATACCTATTTCAGGATCCTTGGTCTCCTTTGTAATCTCAGTATTTTATCTTCCGGATTTAAAATCAATGCTCTGACCAATGTCTATGGCTCTCACCATAGGATTGACACAATAGGATTAAAAACCTGCCCCAAAGCAAGTCTCCGGGGAGGTGGGTGTCGCAGATAGCCCCAGCCTCCAACCCTCCGGAGCCCCTGGAGACCTTGGTGAAGGGCAGGGGCAAAGGAACCACCACATGTGAAGGCCTCTGAAATGCACTCACAACCCTCCAGCTTTAAAACTTTTCTCTTTGTCACCTGCCTTTCTCTCTGATCTGATGGCTCCTGCCCCAGGGTGCAAGGGCAGCGAGGGACTCTCACTCTCTGTCCTCTCCCTCTACAACTGGGGCCCTGGGTGCCTGCAGCTGGCCCCTCTCCCAGCTGGACAACCCCACTGCAGGGCCCCAGACTGGGCAGCAGGCTGCCTGCCCAGAGCAATGAGGAGCGGCTTCCTGCTGAGGGCGCTCCCAGCTCTCCCGCCCCCTCCCCGGTCCCCTGATGAGCGAGGACCCTCACAGGAGCTCTTGGCCCTGCCCTTCCTGGCTCTCTCTTGTGAAAGGAGGAAGGCTTCCTACCCACCTTCGTCTCCGTCTCCGGAGGGTTCCGTCGTGTTCCAGCCCCAGCTCTGTTTGCACAAAGGAATACACCAGTTTCCTGCTTCCCACAGAGAACAAGGAGCACCCACAGGGCCAGAGCCAGTGGCAGGCACAGGGCACCATCAGGGGGAAAGCAGAGGACCCTGGTGGGTTTATACTCTCTAAGGCGGCTAGGCTTGGTCTGTGGTGCCCGAAGGGGGAGATCCCGGAATTAAAAAAGTTCTTCTCTCTCACAGCAAAGCCCGTATGGGATTCCAAATCCACGTTTGGGAGTCAAACACTGAACACAGAGTATTTTGCTCTATTTGTCACACAGCATCTATATAAATTCCAATGCTCCTGGAGCTATATATACGTTCAGGGGAGCATGAGGTCTTGGAACGTTGGAGGCAAATGAGTCTGACCTCATCTCGGCGGGGCCCATCTGCAGGGGATTGGGTCTTGCAAGGCACAGGGACCCGGGTTTGAGCTATTTGCTCAAGGAGTGAGGAAAGAGAATGACATTGATATTTTAAAACTCCTATCCTGCCCTGGCCGGTTGCTCAGTTGGTTGGAACATCCTCCTGTCCACGAAAAAGGTTGCAGGTTCCATTCCTGGTCCGGGCACATACCTGGGTGGTAGGTAAGATCCCCCACAGCCTATGGAAGCGATTTGGAACATGAGCTTGGAAATCAGTCTAGTTTTGCATGATCTTATGCATGTTATTTATTCTTCCCAAGCCTCTGTTTCCGCATCTGGAAAATGGGGATAAGAGGTTCCTCTTGGGACTTGTGAGGGATTGAAATGTATGAAGGCAGTAAAGGAACCTGCACAGGCCAGAGAACACCAGTAATGGAGAGCTTGTCGCTTGCCTATCCTTGGGATGGGGGATGAGGGGTAGCTGCATGCTCCCCTCGCTCCATGTTCTCCATCATACCTCTGTGTGCCTGTGGTAGCCATGCAGGGGCCTTGCCTCTTCTTTGTCAGGAAGACCCCAGGGCTAGTGCCATGCCAGCCAAGAAACTCTGCTTACCTGTCAGCAGGGAAGTCCCTGGACTCAACCCGAGCCAGAACCCACGAACAGCTCTTTCAGAGGCTGTGCTGGGCAGCTGAGCCCATTCAGGCTGGCTTTCCACTCGGAAGTGATACTTTTTAAGGCTTTGGGCAGCATCTTCCTACCAGAGGGGGGAACCTTGTCTGAGAGGAATAACCACACCGGGTGTCTTGGGGTCATCTGCCGCCCCCCTCCTGCTTCTCTTGCTGCACTGGTTTCACATCCCTGCACACCGTATTGCCTTCTCCTTGCACCCCTCCCACTAGGACCGCGGGGGTCTCACCGGCAGGAATCCTCCAGGGATGGGGGTTGCTTACTCCCTCGTTAAGCTGTTCTTTTCACTGACATGCACACTGGCTTGTGGGTGGTTCATTCTGGTGCCTGATTATGAAAGATTCACAAGCACAGAAAACTCATCACTGGAAGCACCCAGTGCTCTCCTCCCAGGTGGCCGGGCACACACACAAGGTTTGGTCGTTTGGATCCATGGAACCTATGCCAGCCCCCAACCCACTTCCCATGACGCTTTCATCGTGTTGACCACACCTGACAATTTGAATCTCTCCCTCCCTCCCCTGTGTTCCTTTAAGTGTGGAACAGGCCTTGACCCTCCACAACGCCAGGAAAAGGGGTGCCCGGTTTTGTTTGGGGAAAGGGATCAGGGGAGACCTCCAGGAAACAGTGTGCTGAGCTGAGGTTTAAAAATGAGAGGAGGCCAGGGGAGGGCTTCTTGGGCTGAGGCCACAGCCACAGCAGGAACAGGGCCATGTGTCCTTTGGTGTTGCTGGTGGGTAAGTTTGAAGTGAGGCCAGAAGGAGGGTGAGGCCAACTGGAAAGATTGTGGAGACTTGCAACTGTCTTTTAAGGATACAGAACCCTTGTTTTTGTTTGTTTGTTTGTTTTAACTTTTGTTAATCCTCACCCGAGGATATTTTCCCATTGCTTTTTAGAGAGAGTAGAAAGGAGGGGGAGAGATGCAGAGAGAGAAACATCCATGTGAGAGAGACACATCGTTTGGCTGCTTTCCGCACACACCCTGACGAGGACCAGGTATCGAGCCTACAAACCTAGGTACGTGCCCTTGACCAGAATCAAACCCAAGACCGATCAGTACGAGGGCCAACGCTCTATCCACTTAGCCAAACCGACTAAGCCAGAACCCTTGATTCCATAAGGATAAAAATCATCTTTCAAGGATACAAAACTCTGAAGGGTTTTGATCCATGGCACAACAGGTCTCAAACGAACAGAGGGTTAGAAGCAGGTGAGTCATAACCTCTGCAGTGCTGAGTCACTGAAAAGGTTTTGCCATTGGATATGGAAAGTCCAAACACAATATCCGATTATGACTACCAGTGGGAGAGAACAGGTATCCTGCCTGTGGCCACCGGTGGGTCCAGGGCAGGTGGGGTAGCCACAGCTGTGCAAGGTCTTTTCGAGCAGCTGGCTTGGGTGTCACAGTTAGACTGGTGTCCATATTTATCAGACTTCTTCCTGTGGAACTCCGAGCCCACTGAGGATGACTCAGCACTTCGACAAATGTCTGATTCTGCTTACACTCTCCTTGCATCAGTGCTGTCTGCTCTAGGGTGGGGGATCCATAGGGATTTGGACACACACCTTCCCCTGGGGCAAGTGGCAGATTCCTTTTAAAGGAAGAGACCACCAAGACACTTCCCGTTAGATGACAAGCTCCGCTTCTTATTTGGGGCGATGCAGCAAGGTCAATAGTGCATTTCTGAGAATAAACTATATCCCAAATAATTGTCAGGCAGGGCCTGGTGTCTGAGGAGATCCATCAAGCCTCTGGAGCAATTCCTTCTCTGCTTTGCCCTGGAGTTTTGCCTCATCAAGATTTGCCTTTTCTCTGTGGTGATTTCACCACATCTGTAATGTGAAACCTCTTGACTTCACACATTTGCAAGTTTTAAGAAACATAATCTAGTTTGAGGGCAGTGAAACCAAATCAGGTGGCACAAAAACGTGTCTTTTAACTTTTCATAAAATATTCTTGTTTTTATTCTGCTTACCACCGGCTTTAGCTAATTCACACTTGAGTTAATTTTATTGGGCATTCAACTCAAACATGGTTTCAAAGAGTCATAATATTGGAGTGGTGTGCTCTTAATATTTTATCAGGATGGCGGACATTTCTATTGCTAGGGTTGAGGATGGTAATTCTCTTCCAGGGGTGCTGCGGTAATTCTCTTCCAGGGGTGTGGCTTGGTCTTAGAAAACAAAACCCTAAAATTTAATATGACAACGACAAAAATCACATGTCTGGTTTCAAAACCAGGAGTCACAGGGTGTCCAAGTCCAATGGCCCTTTTGTCTCAAAACCCCTGGTTAAGGGGAAAGCATCTTGGGCCATCTTGTTAATTTATCTAGCCAATTAAAAATACATACGTATAATTAGCTGTGGGCATCTGCTTACAAAACATCCAGTGTCGCTCTCAGAACCTTGTAAACCAGCACAATGGGGAGGATCGGGTGACGGGAGGTAACACTCTCGCTGGGCTAATGTGAGCTGGTGCTGTGGCCCGGTCGCTGCCCTTCGCCTGCTGCTCACACCACGGAGCTCCCTGCTGGGCAGTTCGTGGTGCAGGGCAGCGGAGGGGCCGTGGGGAGCGGGACGGCAGCATGCGCCCCTGCCAGCCTTGGGGTGTGTATGTGTGATGAACGGGGTGTTTTTGAGGCTCCTTGGGGCAGCGTCTGGGTTCCTCTGCTTTACTCTGTCATCTTTGAAGGTGGAGCAGAGGGGACTTGTCGGCAAGGAGCTGCTGGGGTTGTCTCTGCCATGTCGGCTCATAGTCAGGAGGGGAGACCTACACCCAGGGATTTGGGATCTGGGCAAGGGGTGACTCCTGCCAGAGATAAGTCAGACAGACCAAGGGATTGGCTGGGCAGGAGGAAAACGGCAGCCGGGCAGTGTCTAGGGGCCGTGACTTTATGTGTCTGCCTCTGCCCCCTCTCCCCAACCCCAGGAGGCAGAGTGTGGACAGAAGAGCTGGGGAGCCAGGATTCTGTCACTTCTTCCTCTAGGGCAGTGGTTCTCAACCTTCCTAATGCCGCGACCCTTTAATACAGTTCCTCATGTTGTGGTGACCCCCAATTTCATTGTTAGAAATTGAACATAATGAAAGCATAGTGATTAATCACAAAAACAATATGTAATTATATATGTGTTTTCCAATGGTCTTAGGCGACCCCTGTGAAAGGGTCGTTCAACCCCCAAAGGGGTCGCGACCCACAGGTTGAGAACCGCTGCTCTAGGGGATAAGGACAATTCATAACTGTAATGCTCCTCACAAGTGAATGTGTTGAATAAAGTCGAACTGCATTTATAGATGTCACCTGAATCACGGGTGACAAGTCCCTCTTCAGTCCCCCACGATGTATGGGCCATAAGAAAGAGCCTGATGACTTCTACACCTTCGTGTTTTCACCTGTTCGGTGGAGGTAACTCTGCTCCGACTCCTGTAAGGGTCCTGGGGACTGGGTGAGCTGACGGCTGTAACTGGAACACCCCAAAGCCCTGAAGGGTTCAGAGGGGTCTCTGGAATACTGCTGTCACTGCTCACAGTCCTGGAGCTCGGGCCCGAGGTGCCCCTGAAGCCCCATGTTTACCAGGGCACAGACCAGCCCCCTTTCCTCTGCTCTGCCACACACCTGCCACAAAGCTCTTGATTTTTTTTAACTTTTTTTTTTTGTTGTTGTTAATCCTCACACAAGGATATTTTTTCCATTAATTTCTAGAGAAAGTGGAAGGGAGGGACAGAGGGAGGGAGGGAGAGAAAGAGAGAAACATCAATGTGGGAGAGACATATTGATTGGTTGCCTCCCGCACGAGCCCTGACTGGGGTGGGGATCGAACCTGAGACTGGTGCACAGGCGGATGCTCTAACCACTGGGCAACAACAGCAGAGGCCAGAGTTTGACCCCCTCCCCGCCCCCACCCCCGACATCAAGTGGACACACCTTGGAGACGTAGTTATACACCATAAAGAGCTTTGTGGTCCTGGCAGGTAACCCAGTGTGGCTGTGTCAGAGCCCAGGGCTGGGAATACCAAACAGGGACAACTTAACAGCCTGACGTTTCTTGGCCCCTTCTCCACAGGACTAACCCCCGCCCCACCTCCACCCAGAAGCTTGGACTTCCACCTGCCACTGTGTCTCTAGCGCTCACTCTTCCCAGCAAGACACCTACTCATCTGATCAACGAGGTCACACACAGTGTGAGAGGTGGGAAGGTCCTTAGCCGAGCTGTGGATTCCCTGTGTTTAAGGACCCTGTGGCTGGACATGGACCAGGGCGAAGGGAGTGGAAAAGGCGCAGGGGACTCACCTACTGAGAGGTGCATGTCCATCGCGGATAATATTTCTCTCCCTGCCATTTGGGTCAACGCTCATCAGTCCTGCTCTCGGACTGTTTGCCTTTCGGGTGCATCTGTCTATTGGCCTCCGTTATGTCCTCCTTGGAGCGTCCTCACTCTTTTGATGTTTGTATTGCCTGTGCCTCCTTCATCTGAGTCTCTGGAATGGAAGGGCAGGACTTAGACCTTGGGTCAAAAATTCCGGATCCAGCTTCGGGTGAACAATTTGGGACTCCTGGGGGGGCAGTGGGGCCTGAGCCTCTGGAGGGGAGAGGGGACCGAGCAACCAGCCTGGTCATCCGGGATCTAGGTCGACTTTGAGAGGGGGACTCAGCTTCTGAATTGAGAGCCGGACCTTGGCCTCTGGGACAGCTGTGCGAAGGTTCCCCATAAAATGTGTCCCCCCCCCCAGCGCTCTGCCGATGCCCACGCGGTTCGAAGGTCAGACCAGGTAGGTGCTCTCCATCCTCCCTGCCTTACTCCAGGGGCCAGGCAGGGACCGGGTGAGGGAGGGCGCTGGCCGGCTGCTGTCGGCAGGACCCGGGGCGTCCCGCCTGAAAGGCCTCACACCTTCCGAACAGGCCCCTGGGGCTCCCCCGCGGTTCTCACTGCCCCGGACCAGAGACTGTGCGGGGGAAGCTGGCTCCTCCGCTTGGTTCCCGCAGTTCTGTCGGGCGCCCTCTGCCGGCCAGGCCATCACTCGGTCATTGCGGCAAACCTGGGGACAGACTCAGAAACATCAGCAGAACCACCGGCCTTTGCGGTGGCCAGGGGAGACTGACCCAGTGGGCCGCAGCACGTTCTTTACCAACGTAAGCATTTGTCGTGCGTTAGAGCAACTGCACATGAATCTTAGTATAATTAAAAGTGACTCATGGAGGGGGTCAATGGGAGAAAAAGGGGACAGATGTAATACTTTCAACAATAAACATTAAAAAAATTTTTTTAAAGTGACTCAGTTCTTTGATCTCAAAAGTAACTTCCTGTGAATTGGAGCGAATATAAATGTAAATAAGGAGTTTACCTCAAAATGAAAACTAAGCTCTATCGACTTCTTACTGTGAGCTAGAGCACATTGGTTCGGAAAGGCACCTGAAATAAACTCAGAAAGACACATCTCACATCTAAATGTCTTATTGCAGGTTAGAGCAAATTAAGATACATCTAAATATTAGCCCTAATCCTAACTTCATATGGGAAATGAGGACAAATTGAGTTTATGGGAAATCAAGCTCTAAAGCACTCATTTAAAATAAAATGCGTGAGCTTTAAGGTGCTATAGAAACTTTCCCTTTGCAAACAAGCTCAGAAACACAGTCACCTCAAATGTACCATCTTCGTGCAAATTAAGTAGGTTGAGTATAAACAATATAAATAGGGTGTCCCAAAAATGTATGCACACTTTGAATAATTATAAAGGCAGTGTTTATTAAAATACATTTCATTTTCAAAATAGAGCTATCAGCTGTTGAAGTGTGTATACATTTCTTTGGGACACCCTGTATATAAGATAAATTAAAAGTACCTTATTATGTTGAGTTAGTGGAAATGAAGATGAAATTAAACGATGTGTCAAACAAGCAGTATGTTGGCAAACAAGCTAAGATGCAGATTTCCCCTCTAAGAAAACTTCTAGTAGTGAGAAAGAGCAAATAAAAATGAGTTAGAACCAATTTAGATAAATCTAAGCAGTATCGGGGAAGATGTCATTATTCCTTAATCTACCTTGTTATGAGGAACGAGAGTAAATATAGTCAGTGCTAAGCATTTTAAGTGCAATCAAGCTCAAAATAACTCCTTTATTTGAAAGGAAACTGTTTATTTCTCTTTCGAAAGAATTCATATGTAACAGTTGATATTGAAACAAGTACAGACTCAAGCACTCTCCAGGTAACTAAGAGTTTAATGTAAGAGTTTTTTTTTTTTATGTGAAATCAATCTTGAAATCACTCATTCATTTCAAACAGATCTTACAAGCTTCCGAAGTACTTTGTAAACTTTAAGTGTGCAAACAAGCTCAGAAACATACATTCATCTCAAAATTTCCTGCTTCCTTCACTGGCTAGGAGTGCCTCGGTCCTGGCACAAAGACAGAGACGGTATTCACGGAGACCACCCGCAACGGTGCTCCTGCTCCCCCTCCAGAAGCCGAGTCTGGATTCTGGCTCCATAGGAAGTCCCTGCCTCTCACTCCAGAGGCCACACCCCTGCTTCTCTCTCCAGAATATACTAGTAAGAACCCACTGCTGGCTCCAGAGCCCAAGTCCCAATCCCCCTTCTAGAGCTGGAGTCTCCCGTTAAGCAATTTTTTCTATCTGGATTCCTTTAGGCAGGTAAGGGGAAGGGTCAAAGTTCCTTTCTGAGTCTCTTGTATCTTACAAATAACCAGCTTAAAATAATCAGTATCCCAAGAGGCACATTTTGGGGTGGAAACTCGGCTTCCCCTCACTAGTAATAAGAAGGTTCTTTTAAGAGCATGCATGAGCTGTAGCCGGTTTGGCTCAGTGGATAGAGCGTCGACCTGCAGACTGAAGGGTCCTGGGTTCGATTCCGGTCAAGGGCATGTACCTTGGTTTCGGGCACATCCCCAGTGGGGGGTGTGCAGGAGGCAGCTGATTGATGTTTCTCTCTCTTTGATGTTTCTAACTCTCTATCCCTCTCCCTTCTTCTCTGTAAAAAATCAATAAAATATATTTAAAAAGAAAGAGCATGCATGATAGTGAACTCATTTTCACAAATACTGCTTTGATTCATTATAATTGCTTATAACTCTCCAAAGAGAAATTCGGAGATCTTTGAAGGTTTGAGGACTTTCTAGTACGTTTGAATCCTTTTGAAGGTTCGTTTGAGAACAGTATGTGATTCAAGTTCATTATCATAAACACTGCTTAGCTACATTGAGTGTGGTTTCATTTGCAGGAAGAAAGTGCAGTTGAGGTAAATGTGTTTTCCTTAGCTTTTTTTTTCTTTTTTTTTTTTTTTTAGTTCAGGTCTTTTCTGAACACGTGTCCTGTCCTAGATATATGCATAGTTTTTAAGAATTACCCAATATTTACAGGAGCTTTTTGTCTTGTTTTGTTTTTATTGATTTTTAGAGACAGAGGAAAGGAGAGAGAGAGAAACATCGATGTGAGAAGCATTGATCAGCTGCTTCCTGCATGCCCCCTCCTGGGGATGGAGTCCACCACCTGGGGCATGTGCCCTGACTGGGAATTGAACCTAAACCTTTTGGTGCATGGGATGATGCTCAACCAACTGAGCTACACTGGCCAGGGCAGGAGCTTTTTAATGCCCTAAATTCCCAAAGAAATTCTCTCCCCAGCTTTTCCTGCCAGGCTTTCGGCATTCTGTTGTTTGCCTCAACTGTGATCTTTTGCTCCAGATGGCAATTGGTTGTCCGTTTGCTTTCCAGTGTTTTGGGGGAATGCTCTCTTCATAACTCCTTTTCTGTTCTATGAGTTCATTCGGCAAAACAAGGGGGCAGGCACCTGTATCAGTCCTTTAAGCAGTCTCCAGAGAGGTCAGAACAAAATTCGTAGAGAGACCCTTCAGTGCACAGGCCAACACTCTAACAACTGGCAGGGCTCCCACTTTTTATATAGTTGAGCAGATAAAACCCATCACAAACACTTTAAAATTAATGACAAGTAGTCCTCTTTTAAGAGGATTTTACAAACATTGTTTGCTGTACAATTCATCCCAAGGTCACCTGGTAATTAGAGTAGTCATGTGCTAGTTAATTGCCTTTATTTGAAAGAAAAACAAAACTTCTCTTATCTCTGTGATGAGCAGGTATTTATAGTTTGGAGCAAGGCATCTAAACTAAACTCTCCAAGTGACAAAGATAAGAAGCAATATCTTCCTTAATGTTTACATTTCAGAGATGGCTCCCAGGTCTTTAAGAAAAATATTCCTAGATTATAAAATGGTCAACATACTTTTCAGCCGTTAAAAAAATTTTACATAGATATCAAAGGAGCACATTTACAAACAGGTTTCTCAATAAAATACTCTAAGAAAATGGAGGGAGGAAACTATGTATTTCCTTTGTGGCAAAGGTGAAAACTAAATTAAACTTCATTTACCATTAATTACTATTTAAACGCTATTCCTATGAGCTGAACTAGGTCTGCTTTGCAGAAGCCCTGTTAAAAAAGAGGCATCAGGCCACCAAGAGTGTCGCTTGTGCTAAGCCCACGTCACCAAACCAAAACCTAATGCTTTAGTTTTGTAGCAGGACAGTAAGTAAGAAGCTAGGAAAATCCCCGGGCAAGTGGAATGGGGAAACAAGAAAATTAAACAAGACCAAACAGTTTGGGCAGCTTGCAGCCAGCTTGTGAATTCCAAGACCTTATCTTCCCTAACCAAGAGAGTCGTGAGAGCAAATGGTTTATATCCTCCTCCCTAACCAGAGAATACATAGCTGAAGTCACCCAGGCCTGGCAAAATAGAGAACAAAGACCCAATTAATGCATTTTCGCCAGCTAGACAAAAGGACAGATGAACTTGGGGAACAGATAACAAAAACCCCATTAAAGCCAGATGGACCTAACATAAAAGTAAAACCGTACAACAGACAAAGAATAATACAAAACTCCCCTATACGCTCATTTTAATGCATCAGCATATTAAAAATGCACCCGGAAAGTTGATGAATATACTACTAAACCCCCTCCTCCCCCCAAGATTCTCACCTGCAGGGAAAAAAAAAGGATAAAAAGCCCTCAGGACAAAGACTTGATGTGGGCTCTCGCTAGAGCCTTCCCGGGCACGAGCTTTTTATTTCTAAGGGTCCCCACAAGACTTGCAGCCGGGGGAGCGGTGGGCAGTGGCAGCTCGACCTGGGCTCACCTCCTGATCCTGTCTCCACTTCCCAGGGAGCTGAAGCAGCCCTGCCTTGCTCACTTCTTTCCTATAACCTTTCTAGAGCCAAAGCAGCCCCGCCTCGGCTCTCCCCGTCGTTTCTTCTACTCTAATTTCTTCCTTTGTGTCATTGTCCCCAGCATTAATACACATATTCTCAAACCCATCTGGACTCATGTTGCGAAATCTTTCCTACCCAAAGCCAAGCAGCCACATATCACAGACGGGCCTGGGGCAGACCTACTAAGGGCCAGCCCCTGTCCAGTAAGTTTCAACCTCTCCCAGAAATGAAATCTTAAACCAGTCAGTATGGAATTACCTGGTCAGCACTCTTGAGGAGGTAATTTTCTCATAGACCCCTAAGGGTCTTTGAGACCCTTGCCTGAAAGAATCCACTCTGTCCACAGCTTCCTTGTCCCCCTGAACCCTTCTGCCCATAAAAATCTATTTTGTATAGCTCTTCAGAGCTCTTTTCTCTTTGCTAGATCTTCAAATGCACTCAGTTGATTTTTTTTTGTAATGCCCTTGACCGGAATCGAACCCAGGACCCTTTGGTCTGCAGGCTGATGCTCTATCCACTGAGCCAAACTGGCTAGGGCTGAATTTTGTTTTTTTTTTTAAACATCCAGATTCTAGATAATAGGCCAGAGAGCCAAGCTCAGCATGTGTGAGTGAGGCTTCTGTCCTCCAGGACCTGGATGAGAATTTGTCACTAAGTTTGAGGACTTGGACAAGAGGATACCCACTATGTAGCATCCAAAGTGGGCGACTGCTTTGCCTTCCTGTTTCTCCTGCCAGTAAAGTGGGGATGCCCACAGGGGTGCGCGGGTGGCACGAAGCCACACTTACATGGCGCTCAAGCCCAGGGCATTTAGCTGGGCCTGGGAGTAAAAACACAAGCCAAAGCGCAGAAAAGGCTCCCAGCCCGCACTCTGCACCAGCCAGACCGTCAACCGGAAATGCCTCTATTGCACGGAACTCTTCACCCGCCGGAGGAGCGGGGTGCGGAACCCTTCTGCAGAAGCTGCCGTAGAGATTTCTGGGAAGTGTAGTCTTTCCAGCGGACGAGTAGAAGGAACAGACTTCACTCCGGAATCACTGCCTGTCTTAGTTATTTTTTGGTTATTAAAAAAATTAACTTTAGAGAGAGGCCTGCCTCAGGCCGGTTTGTTGCTCCACTTACTTATGCATTTGTGGGTTGATTGTTTTTTGTTGTTTGTTTTTCGTTGGTGGGTTCTTGTATGTGCCCTGACGCGGGATGGAAGCTGCAACCTCGGCGTGTGAGAGGACGCGCTAACCCGCTGAGCACCCGGCCGAGGCCATCACTGCCTGTTTTGTGCGTGGGCATCTTAATAAAAGAGACGGATAGGCTGTCACTGCAACAGGCATTGTCCAGTAAATTAACCTCGTGGCCGCAGCCTCTCCCCGGGCGGCCATTGGGGGCGGAGCCTGCGGGGATGCTGGGAGCTGTGCTGGCGCCGTTGATCGGCGCAGGGCTGGGTGGACCTACCCCGCTGACGCTGGTGAGCGAACCGCCGAGGCCCTTTGCGGTGCTGGCAGGAGGAGCGGGGCCCCGCGGGGTTAGGGACCTGGTGGAGTGAGGCTGGTGGAGGAGTGGCCGCAAGTCCGGGAGGTTTCGTTTTGGAAATGGGGCGCGGCCCCAGGTGCGCCTTTGGGGGCGGGGAATGGGGTGAGACGCTCCGTGCTGCGCGCTAGGGGACCTTCCGTCTCCGGCTGGGGCGACTGAGCTGGAACTGTGGTTTCTCTTTTGAAGGAGGTGGGATTATTTATTCTGGACCAGACAACGAAGAGGGAGGCGGCTGCAGTCGAGCACCCCGGGGTTTATTTGGGCCGTGCACACGAGTTCAGCCAGGCATCCCCTGGGGTGGGGTTGGGGCGCGGATTCGGCCATATAGCTCCTTGCGTCTTTCTAGCAAGGGAACCCCTACCTGGGTCCTGCGTGTCCGAGTGGTTGTGAGTATGAAGAATTGGGTTTTTGTTTGTTTGCTTGCTTTGGTGGGGCTGAGTGTGGCTCAAGTAGTGATGGGGTGGGGACGGGGTTGGGGTGGGGAATCGCAGTGCTTAGGTTTGGGGGTGGGGTGGGTGGTGAGCTTCCTGTGGGCAGAATACACCTCCTAGGCCCTAGGGGGTCGTGGGGAGTGGCTTGGGTCTGGAGTCCTGGGGCTTTAGGGGTGGGGGAGGTGTGGGCCTAGGACGGACATCTGGTGATGGTGGGTACCACCCGACCTTGGCCTGCGTTTAGGCAGTTTTTTGAGTGGGGATGAGACTGCTTCAGGGGCACCTGCTGTCCCGGGGCTTGTCATGGGGCAGGGGCTCGCTCTGCTTTGTGGCAAAGATCCCGGTTTGGCTGTAAATGCCCGTGGCCAGTTTTACTGATTCTCCCTCTCCTTGTCTGCTCTTCTCTCATGTGTTGGTGGTCAAACCTCTGGATTAGGGTTTAGGGAATTAACCTCTGGATTCGGGTTAAGGGAATGTAGGTAGGGTGGGAACTTCTGAAGGGCTGTTGGCTGACTATCCAAATCACTTGTGGCATCTGGTGAGGCCTAGATATCAGGACTTAAACTTTCATTTTATTTTTATTTTTTGGTAAGGATAGATTTTAAACCTGCCCAGTACGTGAACCCCATGAACCTATCACCAGATCCAGCATTTATTAATTCACTGCTAATCTTTACACCTCCTCAACCCTATGTGTGAATATACTTTGAGACTAGTCACACCCCACAGGGCTTGGCCACTACTAACCTTCCCACTGACAGCTGGCTAAGGACACGCCACGGCTAGAGCTCAAATCTAGGCACTTTCTAGCTCTTCAACATGAGCAAGATTCATAACTCTGCCTCAGTTTATCACAAGACCTAACTCATGGGGCCTTTGGGAGGTAAAAATTGTACAGAGCCTGGTATACAGTAAGAGTTTTTAGTAATTGTTAAATATTACTAATGATATTACAACTCGAGGCCCATAGACACCGAAGGGTTCTAACAGGTCCCCCTAAGATGTGCTACTTTGGCATGTGAATTATTTTGAGGTGAAGGCCGTTGAGACCCTGCGGGCTCACAAGAAACTTGTACCTCTCCCTTAAAGAATTTAAACTTGGGACCTTGTCTCTTCAGAGTTATCACCAGAAATAACTTTTTATGACCTAGGGAGCAGGGCAAACCTGTGATTCCTGAACATCTGCTCTTTATCGTACTGCAAATGACCTTCCTCCCTCTGAAGCCTTACCTCATCCTGAGCTCAGAATGCCATACGAACCTCATTTTCCTTTCTGTGTGGGTGTCTCTGACTCGCTCCTGTATTCGGGGTTTCCATATGTCCGTATGTAATTAGATTCAGTTATTTTCTCTTATTGATCGAATCTGCCCCTGTAAATTTAATTATCAGGCCAGCCAGACGGACCTAGGAAGGCAGAGGGACATTTCTTCCTCCCACAGTGCGAAAGAGATTCCTTACTTCATAGCAGCCTGTCAGGGTGGGCTGTGTTCTGATGCCCATTGTTGACTCTGCCCCCAGAAGCTGTCTACTTCCTTCTCTGGCAGGTCTGAGGCTTTTTTTTAAAGGAAGAGGAGCACCCCTTATTTCAGACTTGGCGATTTCTAGCCTGGTATCTGGGGCTGAGAGACAGTCCTGAGGTTCACAGTTCCTGTTTTAACCTCAGGTCCACGTTCTCATATCCGTGCTGCCCAGAGAGGATTGCATAGAGAAAACGGGCTCCTGGCAGCCCCGTTAAGGTGGCACCACACACTGTTCACGTTCTTAGGGTGTTTTCTTTGCTCCAAACCGTGGGTGAATTTCCTCTGCTCATTCTGACATCTTGAGTCCTGCAATGTCCCATTTGAGGCTTTTTGGTTCTTGTGAGGGCTGCACTTTTTAAAAAATATATATATTGATGTTTTACAGAGAGGAAGGGAGAGGGATAGAGAGTTAGAAACATCGATGAGAGAGAAACATAGATCAGCTGCCTCCTGCACACCTCCTACTGGGGATGTGCCTGCAACCAAGGTACATGCCCTTGACCGGATTCGAACCTGGGACCCCTCAGTCCCCAGGCCAAAGCTCTATCCAGTGAGCCAAACCAGCTAGGGGAGGGCTGCACTTTTTTATACTCTTGTGTGGCTCTTGATGAAGCCATAAAAAGGCTTATTGGTTTGAGTGGCTAAGTTTCTACATGTCAAGATCTGTTGATGATGATGGATCTTTTAAAAAAATATATATATTTTTTGATTTCAGAGAGGATGGGAGAGGGAGAGAAATAGAACATCAATGATGAGAGAGAATCATTGATTGGCTGCCTCCTACACACCCCAACTGGGGATCAAGCCTGAAACCCAGGATATGCCCTGACCAGGAATCAAGGCATGATCTCCTGGTTCATACGTCGACACTTAACCACTGAGCCATGCCAGTCTGGCGATGATGGATCTTTTGAACTGGAAAAACTTGTAAATTGAAAAAAAAGACATATATATATATATATATATTTTTTTTTAGAGAGCTCTCATATCATTATGCTGGCGAGTCATTATAGTCCCCCATTCTGTATATCTGATTTGGAAGAACTTGCTTTTAAGTGCACTTTTAAATGGTCTAATCTAATTGGAATGTTCTTCATAGTAGCCACTGTAGTTTTTTTAGGTTATAATTTCCTTGAGGGTTAGCAGCAGTTTGGTAGGACCTTGGCCGAAAATGGAGTTTGGCCTACATTTCTTTTTGGCTGTATTTTGAAGCTTCCAATCCAATAGTTACCAAGATAAGGTCTTAGGACATAAAATTTTTAGATTGTCTTTAATAGGATTTTGCCAGTTTTTTTTTCTTTCCTTTCTCTTCTTACATGCAGAATGATTGTACTTATAATGTCCTGATTTTTAAAATAATATCTATAAACGTCTAAAGGTATTTGTTCACTGGGCATTATTTTAGGGAATGGTGAAGAAAAAGGGCTTTGGAATGAAAATTTTGGATTCTAGGCTTGGCTTTGACACTGGGTCGCTGTGTGATCTTAAGACAAGTAAACGGACCTCTTATGCCTTAGTTTCCTCCTCTGTGAGAAGTGTCTACCTCTTGGCTGTGTTGTGAAGATTCATAGAACTCTGCGCTTAGTACAGTACCTGTTTTATAAACACTAACTATAAATACTAGCATTCGTGGGAGGAAAAGGGCTATATTTATCAGCTTAGGCTAAGTTGTACTCCAGTAACAACTCCCATATCTCAGTGACCCACAATCTAACCTTAAACCTAGTCTGATCCCTCCTCCTTTGTAGGTTGGCTCAGCACCATGACCTTTTATAGTAGAAGGAAGGCCACTTCTTGGAAACATGCTGCTCTCAGAACATGAGAGATGGTTGAATCATGCAATGCTTAGAAGTGGCATGTCACTTTCTCTCACTTTTCATTGTCTTAGGCAAGACCTGATGTCACGGGCAGGAAGTACAGTCCTTATAGAGAGAAACAAATAATTGGGAACAATCATCAAATCTACCACAAAGGACTGTTTTATTCTAATCACTAGTAGTGAAACCCCTGAGATGCGTTTCGTCTTATAAGAAGCTCGAATTCTAGTAAAGAGAGTCATAGACATAGAAAAATTGCAAGATGGTGTGATTAAGGTGAGATGCCCAGATTGGACAGAAGAGTGAGTGACCATCTCTACCTGTGTTGTTAGGGGATGAATCAAAAGGGCTTCTTAGAGGAGCCCTAGCTAGTCTCAGAAGGGAACTTGGCAACAGCAGAACTGCAGTCACTTGGACTGAGATTCTGGACAGGGTGTCTGAGTTGCTTCTGCAGGTGGGATAGCTCCTAACACCACCTGCCTCCTTGGGACCACGTGGGTGGAGGATTTCAGATTGGGCCCATCAGGAGACACCCATGCACATCACTGATGAGGCCTTATGGCATACATGTGCAGAAAAGAAGGTGTGTGTGTGGGAGGGTATCTGTACAGAGTCACTGTGAGATTTGGAGCTCTACCTAAAGTAAGAAGGGCTTGGTTTAGACACGGTCCCCCCCCCACGAGTACTGGGACATAGGGGATGGAATACATTCAGAACAGCAGGAGGGGAGTTCTGGATGCCCCAATTGGTCTGGAAGGAGACATTCCATAGGCATTATGCTATGTCTTCTCTCTGACTCAGGCTCCAAGTGGCAGAGATTGTATAGAACACATGGAGCTTGAATCTGAGGTGTGGGGGTGGGAGGGAATTGCCAATTTTGTCACATAAGGGAGAGTGGCAGGGACAGACTTGAGAGCTGGAAAGGAATGAGGTAAAAAAATCCAAGGAGCCCAGCCAGCTCTGTGGTTGAGCATCGACTTGTGAACCAGGAGGTCACAGTTCTGATTCCTGGTCGGGGCACATGCCCGGGCTCTGTCCCCAGTGGGGGGCGTGCAGGAGGCAGCCGATCAATGATGCTCTCTCATCATTGATGTTTCTATCTCTCTGAAATAAACAAAAATATATTTTTTGGGGAAAAAAATCCAGGAACGCCCCCCATGGACTGAGACTCCATATTTGTTGAATGAGGAGGATGTGAGAGGACAGGACCCTCGTGAGGAGGCCTGGGCTTAGGGCCTCCATTAAAGATCCTGGCAACGTCAAATTTCTTCTCCATCCACAGGTCCTGGCTTCGTGGAAACAAGATGGGCGTTGACAAGTAAGGCTCAGAGAAGTCACTCAGGCAGCGGAGCTCGATCTTGCGGTGAAATGGCTTCTAGCTGGACTTCGGGTAGAATTCCAAGGCAGACACGGGGCTGACTCGGGCCCTGACGTTGCCTGACCCTCTGCCTGGGGAGGGCAGGACAGGGAAGGGAGTTTGCCTTTGGCGAGCAGGGAAGCTATGCAGACCATGAAGAAATGGACTCAGAGTCATAAGGCAAAAGGTGAGAGTTGTTGGGAGTGTGGAGATGAAGAGGGAGAGCAAGGCTCGGGTTTAGCTGAGCTCTAGTGGCCTCAGCTGAGTAAAGGGACTGCTTCCCCCATCACCAGGCTTAGAGGAGCTACTCTGGGAGCATCATGGGAACTGCTTTCTCACAGCTGCTTTTTCTTCCCCGAGGTTTGCCTTCTAATGATACTGACCGGCTCCAGAAAACGGAGGGAAAGCCCGAAATACTGGTGAGCTTGGATTACTGTTTTTTTTTAGTTTTGTTTTGTTTTTAAATGAAATGCTGGCTCGTTTTTCAGAGCATAGGCATATTGTGTATTCTCTTTATTGGGAAGGGAACAGGCAATCAACAAGTCACTTTATAATGATTCCTGCATTTGTGTGTTTTATTTCCCTTTATTTTATTTTCAAGATTAATAGTTAGAGTCCAGAAAACTTTAAAGCATAAGAGATATATTTTTAAAAATTGCTTTAAATTCTTACCCGAGGATATGTTTCTCATAGATTTTTTTTTAGAGAAAGGGAGAAAGAGAGAGAGAGAGAGAGAGAGAAAGAGAAAAAGAAATACTGATGTGAGAGAGAAACATCGATTGGTTGCCTCCTGTACATATCCCGACTGGGGACTGAACCTGTAGCCTAGGTGTGTGCCCTGACTGGAATGGAATCTGCCACCTTTGGGTGTTCAGGACGACACTCCAACCAACTGAGCTACTGGCCAGGACAACATAAGAGAGCTTTTTGAAAAACTGAGATTATTAAAAATTGTAAATGTACTATTAACTTTCACTTTACACCCACACTACCTAACGATAATATCTTTTGCACTGGACATTTTTACTATTGAAATTTTGAACATACATAGAAGTAGAGAGCATAGTAATAATAGGGCCTCAGGTGCCATCACATAGCTTCAGTAGTCATCCACAATGGCCAGTTTTGTTTAATTTCTACCCTTCTCATGTCTCTCACTGGATTGCTTTTGACACATTTCAGACATTTCGTAACAATGTCTCTATAATTTTTAAAAATAGTGGTAAGAGGGTAGTAGTGGTGGTAATTCCAGAGCGAGGAACTATGTCTTAAAGGGGTTTGTGATTTGCGCATGGCCATACCATCAGTTGATAGTAGAGCCAGGATTTGAACTTGGTTTTCTCTGACTCTCAAGCTCTGGAGCTTCCAGTGTGTTGTATTTTGGACTCTTTCTGCGACATAAATCCCCATCTAGTAACATGGGAGCGTATTTTCCAGCCCTAGGAAATGGGCCTGGATTATTTGATGAATGACTCATATAGAGTGCTCTCCGTAGTTAACGGTGCTTCACCCCTACTCCACTTCTTCCATCTTCTTTCCTTTAAATTTGATGTATTCTTTCATGTGAATGGTGCGTGTGCGATTCTACAAGCCAAATTAATAGGTTTATAAGTAGACTGTCCTTATCTGCAAGGAGCATTCAAGTTCTTTGGAAAAATAATGTATGAAAAAAGAAATGATGACAATAATTAGTAACTTTTACAATAATAGTTGAGATGGTTACATAACTGCTAGCCTAAAGCTTCAAACCATGTGCAGCCGCTCACAGTTTATTGACAGTCAGCTCACAGGACACGTGAGCGCGTTTGGAACGCTGGTGTGAGGCGCTCCACAGACACTCTCCCCGGTGAAACAACCGGAATGATTTAAAAAACTCCACCATTAAACCCAACCATTTAAAGTCTCTGAAAATTCTCCTAAGGACGGATAGCAAGTGGAGAAACATTTACTCAAGGAAATCTGTGTTTTAGCCCTGGCCGGGTAGCTCAGTTGGTTCGCGCATCATCCCGATATGCCAAGGTTTCCAGTTCGATCCCCAGTCAGGGCATATACAGGAATGAACCAATGAATGCATAAATAAGCGGAACAACTAATCGATGTTTCTCTCTCAAATCAATACTTTTTTTTTTTTAAAAAAAAGAAGAGAAAATCTAAGTCTCAGTGAAAACAGCAAATCTGTGGCACTTGTCCCACCCATAATTTGCTCCGTCTGCCCACCCTTCAGCTCACCATAGTGGGAGCTCTATTCCAAGTGGGTACAGCAAGATAGTGGGGCTCTTTCTCCTCCCAGTTCCCAGTCTAGGACTGTACTTTTTCCCTGGGGAGATAAGCCACCAGCAGTTCTCATTCCCTCCGGATCAGTGTTGCAGGCGAGGGGCAGAGAGGTCTGGGGTTTTCATTCTCCACAGCCCCTGTTGGTGGGCTAGAAGCTCTGTCCCAGGCCTAGGAGGTCAAGAATCAGTAAGGACCCTATTGCCTTCTCCCCTTCCTCAGAGGGCAGAGATTCTGTGCCAGGAGAGGCAAGCTGAGAAGAAAGGAGCTTCCACCCCCACAGCCCCCCATCCCCCAGGGTACCACTCTTAGAGCAGGAATGTCACTCTGAGAGAAGTGGCTGCCAATTCTGCTCCCAGCTCTAAGCACTGGTGCAGAGACCCTGCCCAGGGGGAGAGGCAGGTTGGAAGAACAAAGGCCAGTGTAGCACTCCTTAAGGCCCTGGCTTTATTTGGAACAGAGCATAAGGATGTTGAAACCTAAGAGTGCTCTTGAGAACAATGGAGATTTTTGTGGTGAGCAATTAAGAGGCAGCTTCAAGATCCATGATAGCAACAAGCAAAATGGCAAATCAGCTAAAAGTTTAAGGGAGAGAACCAGGGAAAGAGCTGAGAAGAGCCCTGCTGGAGCCTCAAATACTGGCCTTAAAACTATCCCTGTAGCCCAGTCGGCATGGCTCAGTGGTTGAGCGTGGACCTATGAACCAGGAGGTCACGGTTCGATTCCCGGTCTGGGCACATGCCCGGGTTGTGGGCTTGATCCCCAATGGGGGATGTGCAGGAGGCAGCTGATCAGTGATTCTCTCTGATCTTTCTATCTCTTTCTCCCTTCATCTCTGAAATCAGTAAAAATATATTTTAAAAAAACCTACCCCTGTAAAAGGGACAGGGCCTGACTTTAATTGGGTCAGACAGTGGAGCCATTTATTCCCTAAGACGTTGTTGAAAACAGTAGAGTAATCAGCTAGCTATTGGTGGAGGCTAGCTGGGTGTGATACCAATATAGTCAGGCCGGAGAGACACAAGAGAATCCTGCTAAAAAGACTGTCATTTCTGGAGGGGGAGGGTCAGGGTGTGCATGTCCAAGGCTTCATCTGCTGACAAACCACAGTTTCAGGGACAATAGCCTTTCTTGAACTAGTCCACACCTGTCAGAAAACATGAACAAGTGACCACAGCAGCCGCCTGGGGAGGGGGCAGGGTTGGTATCCAGAGTTGCTACAGACTTTTACTAAAATGTCCAGTATTCAACAAAAAATTACATAGGTAGGGAGAGAGGCATGGGGAGAAAGAAAGAATACATTCATATGAGAATGAGAGAAAGTGTAAATAAATTTTCCTGATATGGAAAATGAAAACAACCTTTCAGTTCTGTGTTAAATTATAATCTCCTCTTGGATTGTAAATTTATTCTCCTCTTACTGGTTATGAGTTGTTTGTTGGACACAGAGTTCCTTTTGAAGATGTTTTTAATTGAATTTTTTAGAGAGAGGAAGGGAGAGGGAGAGAGAGAGAAAAATTGATGTGAGAGCTACCTCCTGCATGCCTCCTAGATGGAGCCTGTAATCCGGGCATGTGCCCTGACTGGGAGTGGAACTGGCAACCTTTTGGTGCACTGCACAACGCCCAACCAACTGAGCCTCTTCGGCTGGGCACAAAGTTACTTTTAAATGGGAGTTTTCCAGCCCATGCTGAACTCTTCCATCTCAGAATTCTTCCATAATGAATCCTCAAGGTCACTTTTCTGAATTCTGCTTCATGTTTCAAATTGATTCACAAATCATTTATCAAAAAAATCCTAAGTGTCCAAGGGCCAGGAATGTGTTGTATACCTCAGTTATGCTACCCTCAGATTTTTAAAAAATATATATTTTTATTGATTTCAGAGAGGAAAGGAGAGAGAGAGAGAGAGAGAGAGAGAGAGAGAGAGAGAAAGAAAGAGAATGAATCATCAATGATGAGAGAGAATCATTGATCAGCTGCCTGCTGTGTGCGCTACACGGGATTGAGCCCATAACCTGGGCATATGCCCTGACTGGGAATTGAATGAACCGTGACCTCCTGGTTCATAGGTCAATGCTCAACCACTGAACCACGCCAATCGGACACTATCCCCAGATTTTAACACACATAATGGCTAGAAGAATTTGATATGGAGAACTGTGTACCCTGAAAAGAATTAGACCAACTCTTACATATCAAGACTCTCCAGGGCCACTAGATAGACTCCTCGCACGGGGAAAATGGACGGTGACTTGCTGTTCATTAATTGTTGCTTGTTTATAGGTACCAGTTACATTCAGGGACGTGGCTGTGGTCTTCACACAGGCAGAATGGAAGCTCCTGAGCTCTAAGCAGAGGATCCTGTACAAAGAAGTGATGCTGGAGAATTACAGGAACCTGCTTTCGTTGGGTGAGGCTATGGTCTTTCCTTCATTAATTCAGTAGAGATTTATGGGCCACTTATCCTGTGCCAGAAAAAGTCCTAGACACTTAGAACAAACACATTAGTCAATGAAATAGTAACCCCTGCCCATGGGGGCTTTTTCTAGTGTATGGAGACAGACAACAAATAGCTTCATATACAGCAGTGGTTCTCAACCTTCCTAATGCCGCGACCCTTTAATACAGTTCCTCATGTTGTGGTGACCCCCAACCATAAAATTATTTTCGTTGCTCCTTCATAACTGTAATTTTGCTACTGTTATGAATCGTCATGTAAATATCTGATATGCAGGATGTATTTTCATTGTTACAAATTGAACATAATTAAAGCATGGTGATTAATCACAAAAACAACATGTAATTATATATGTGTTTTCCGATGGTCTTAGGCGACCCCTGTGAAAGGGTTGTTCGACCCACAGGTTGAGAACCGCTGATATACGGGGATGTTATGTTAGAAAGGGATAAGCACTACCTAGTAAAAAAATAATAATGAAATGAAGCAGGATAAAGGAGCATTGAGTGTGACAGGGTGGCTGGCTGAATTTTGAAATCAGTTAATGGAAATCAGCGAGGAGGGAACATTTGACCAAAGACAGAAAGTGGTGAGGGAGTTAGAACTCTGGCTCTCTAGGGCAAGGGCATTTCAGGTGCAGACTTATTTGGTGCTAAGACCTTAAGGAAGGGATATGCCTGTGGGTAGAAGGAATTGAGACTGGAAGCACAGTTAGCAAGGGGGAGAGTGGTGAGAAATGCCTTCTGTGACAGAAGTTGAAATTAAATGTCAGAGTTTGTATGGCTTTTGAGTTTCATAGCCAGATTATTTCTTTTATTTAAAACATACATTTATTCATTAAGTCTAGGTTGATAAATGCTTTTGATTGCAATGTTACTCTGTTTCAGGGATTGGCCACTTTTTCTACAAAGGGCCAGATTGTGACTATTTTAGGTTTTGTGGGTGATATGGTCTCTAACCACTCTCAACTCTGCCCTAGTAGTGCTAAAGTAGCCACAGATGATGCGTAAATGAGTATGACTGTGTTCCAAGAAGACTTTATTTGTGGACATTGAATTTTGAATTTCATGTAATTTTTATATATCATGAACTATTACTCTTTTGACTTGTTTTCAACTCTTTAAAAATTTAAAAACCATTCTTAGCTTGTAGACTGTACAAAAACAGAGGGCAGGATGGTGGTTTTAGGCTGTAGTTCCCCCCCAACCCCCCTTTGTTCTAGATCAGCGCTATGTAGTAGGAATATAATGTGAGCCACATGGATAATTTTAGATTTCCTAGTAACCACCTTTAGAAAAGTAGACATAAATGGGTAAAATTAATAATCTTACTTATTAACCCGATATATCAAAATATTATTTCACCGTGTAATCAGTATAAAAATTATTTTACTTTTTTGTACTAAGTGTTCAAAATCTGGTGTGTATTTTATGCTTAGAGAACATCTCAGTTCAGACTCGCCACATTACAGGTGCTCAGTAAACATGTATGGCTAGTGGCTACCATACCGGATCATGCAGTTCTGGATATTTCCATATTTCCAGATAAAGCATCTGGAGAGAGTCACATTTTTGAAAACACAAACTAGTTTCAAGCAGGAGTTTCTTCAGGAGTTTCCTCAAATGGCCTGGCTTTTTCCATGATATCAGTTAATCAGATTTTATTTGTTCCATTTTCATCTTCTTTGATATGCTTTGATCTGGTTCCATCTAGTTTGTGCTCTGTCTATTTAAGTTGGATTCATCCATTTCAGTCTGGTTTTGTGTGTTTTGATTTGGCCTTAGCTATTCAACCTAACTAGATTTTATTTTGATTTTGATTTTTCTCTGATCATATTATTCTCTTTCTCTATGTTAATTCATTGAATGGGTTCAGAGGAAAATGTTGAAATGACCTGGTTCAAATTAGGCTCGATAAGGAAAAACTGGATTTCCTGAAATTGTTTCCTTTGTCTTGTTCGACACCACAGTATTCTGCAGTTCCCTAACCTCTTACACCTCTCTTTTTGGTTTTCTCTCTTTCTTTTTTTTGGATTAGTGTCACATGCTCTTTTTTTTGTTGTTGTTGTCTATATTCAAACTCTTAAACAATTTGTGAACTTTAATGATTTTGCTCATCACATATGATGAACCCATTTTCTCTGTCACTATCTCTCCTGTGCTTTTCTGTTTGGTTACAAGAATATAAGTTTATTCTCAAACTTATCAAAAATTGAGGTCATACTCTTTTCCCTCCTAAACTCATCTCTTGTTCTGTAATTCTTCACATATTCATGTTCCAATGTCTCTTCTTCAAGGGTACTGTTGGAAATAAGTGGGCCAATTTCCCCTGAAATAATCTTGAAAGCTTTCATAGGTGAGATATTTCAGTTAGTATAGGCTAGGTAATGCTGTGATAACAACACAGAACTTCAGCAAATGTTCATTTCTTATAATACCTCTTATGTACAGTTCAGGTAGGAGTTTAGCTCCATTGGGGTTCTGCAATTCGGGCAAAAGAACCAGTCTTTGTCTGGGTCATGGGATTCTTAAAGAAGAGGAGAAAAATGGAACGAAGAAACCACATTGTGGCTCTTAAAATGTGTTTGAGCCCATTCTGGGTGTTTCAGTTGTTGAGTGTCCCGACCTATGAACCAAGAGGTCACCAGTTTGATTCCTGGTCAGAGCACATGCCTGGGTTGCTAGCTTGATCCTCAGTAGGGGGCGTGCAGGAGGCAGCCGATCAAACATCTCTCATCACTGATGTTTCTATCTCTCTCTCCCTCTTCCTTCCCCTCTGAAATCAATAAAAACATATTTAAAAGAACATGTTTGAAAGTAGCACTAACTTTTCACCAATCTCCCATTGGCCTAAGCAAATTCCATTAGCCAGTCATTGTAATGGGATTGGTTTGGGCACAAGGTGCCAAAATCCTGAAATCATGGATCATGTATTCCTTGTCCACTGCAGAATCCACAATACTTAGTAGAGAACCCAGCTCTTAAAATTTCTAATAAGTATGTGTTTGTGGGTGGACAACCTGAGATTCAGATTTATTTCATATGCAGTCTCTTTAACCCCCGTTTCATGTACATACTTCCGTGTTTGGAAGCCCTCCAGATCAAGTGACTTTTTATGTTTATCAGTCTTTTTGTTTTCTGTGATAAGAAAAGTCATGAAGGAGATTTTCATGTCGGTCATAGAGCCTGTTACCTCCAAGTACAACAGAATTGTGAACAGCATATCAATGTGAGTGTCGATGGCTTAGATGACTTACTAGAAAGAAATGGCTGACAGTATTGAAGCTGTTTACAAAGCTGGATGCTTAACTGAGAGGCTCCTAGTCTGAGTGACATGCAGAGGATGTTTCTGGTGTGGTTTTACGGGATTGTAATAGAAAATGGAACGTTTAGAAATGGAATATAGAGGAATTATTGGTGGAAAACAAATTTTGTTGTACATTTATTATCAATAGTAGGTGTGGCAGGAAGATACTCTTTGTCTTAAGACAAGGCGGAACAGCCAGCTGCCCACTTAGGGCTTCTCTAACTGAGCACTCTTTCTCCGGCAGAATCAAAGCCAGAAACAGACTCCTGTTCCTCTTGCCTTCTGGCCTTCTCCCATCAGCCTCTCCTCAGCCAACATGTACTTCCGATCTTCTTGGACTTACGTGACTTCCATCCAGGGGATTCTGGCCCAGGGCATCAGGAGCAGAAATTTTCTTCTCAAAGCTGCTGGAGTGAAAACACAAAAGGTCAAGAGAGAGAAGGTGGCTTCAGATCCTTGTCTGTGAGGACAGAGGAGAGAGAAACCTCAGGCGCTGTTCCCAGCCCACCCCGAAGACAATCAGCAAGTCCTAGAGAAGGCAGCACAGTGGTAGAAATAGAGCCCAAGCCAGCCCAGAGGGTACGCCCTGTGCAAACAGACAGAGGAGCAGAGTTAGGAACCCTGAGATCCGGAATAGGCAGCTGTAACGAGCATGAACTAGACTGTAGTCTGAAATCAAACTTTGCTGTAAACCAGGTGACCCTCTCAGAGGAGAAGCCCTATGTTTGCAGGGAATGTGGGCGAGGCTTTAACAATAAGTCAAACCTCAACAGACACCATCGGACACACTCAATGGAGAAGCCTTATGTGTGTGGTGACTGTGGCCGAGGCTTTAGCCTGATGGCAATCCTTGTTCATCACCAGAGGACACACTCAGGAGAGAAGCCGTATGTGTGCAAGGAGTGTGGGCGAGGCTTTAGCAAGAAGTCCAATCTGAACAGACACACAGAAACCCATTCGGAAGAGAAGCCTTATTTGTGCAGGGAGTGTGGGCAGAGCTTTAGAAATAATTCAGTCCTCATTAGACATCAGTGGATTCACTCTGGGGAGAAGCCCTATGTGTGCCCGGAGTGTGGACGGGGATTTGCTTACAAGTCCACCCTCAGAAAACACCAGAGGACTCATTCAGGAGAGAAGCCCTATATATGTCAGGAGTGTGGGCATGGCTTCAGCGAGAAGTCATCTTTCATCAGACACCAGAGGACACACTCAGGGGAGAAACCCTTTGTGTGCCTGGAGTGTGGACGAGGATTTGGTGATAAGTCAACCCTCAGAAAACACCAGAGGACACACTCGGGAGAGAAGCCTTACACGTGCAGTGAGTGTGGCCGAAGCTTTACCCAGAAGTCATTCCTCCTTATTCACCAAGGGACACACTCAGGAGAGAAGCATGTTTGCAGGGAGTGTGGGCGAAGCTTTAGCTACAAGTCAAATCTCATCAGGCACCAGAAGACACACTCAGACGTGAAGCCTTATATATGTAGGGAGTGTGGGCGAGGCTTTTTCTATAAGTCGGACCTCATCATACATGAAAGGACGCACTCCGGGGAGAAGCCTTACGTGTGCAGTGAGTGTGGTCGAAGCTTTAGCCAGAAGTCATTCCTCGTTATTCACCAGGGGACACACTCAGGGAAGAAGCATGTTTGCAGGGACTGTGGGCGAAGCTTTAGCTACAGGTCCAATCTCATCACACACCAGAGGAAACACTTGGCGAAAAGCATGTTTCCAGGGATCACGGACAAGACCCAGCAATCAGTCAAATCTCATCTTACACCAGAGAGACACCTGGGGTCTGTGTGTGTGGAGTGAGTGTACCTTCGGGGATGTGTTGACTCTCATCAGGCACGGAGGACACATTGAGCAGAGGAGCCTAAGTGTGGGTAACTCTAGCCACACACAAGTGGGAGGTGTTGTGTGTGCGGGGACTGTGGATGAGGCGGTCGCAATAAGTCAACGTTTATCGAATATCCAATGGCTGGCAGGCAGGCAGGCACAAGGTGGCACACTCGGAGAGGAGCAGCGTGTTTGTAGGGATTGTGGGCAAAACCCTTGTGATCAGCCAGCCTTCTTCTCATGCCGTAGAGAGATCCTTATGTGGGGGTACGTGGAGCTCTGCCCAGATAACCTCATTAGGACCAACACCCCTGCCGCTCCTGATAACTGCTGCTGCTGCTGCAGAGACGAAGTCTTTCCTAGGACCTGCTCTCAGCCACAGGGAACTGCACCTTCCTAAGGGCTGGCTCCTGGTTGACTGCTATGGGGAGACAAAACCTCAACCCTGGGCTCAGTTGTGTCCAAAGGGCCATCCTGGATCGAGAGATGCCCATCAAATCTCAGTTGTGAACACATTGCAGGTCAGCTTCTTCCTCTGCCCAGTCCAGCCCTCATTCACCAATAAACCACTTAATTCTCCATCTCCCTGTCTCTCCAGGGACTCCACTCTAAGACATCTTAAGTGTACAAGGAGCGCGGACATGGTTGTGGCCATAGTCATTCCTCACAAACCTCAGCGTTTGCATAGAAACTGTGTGTGGGCAGAATGGGCATGGATTTAGGAAAAGTGCATCTCAGGATACATCAGAGAACAGCTCTATTGTGGGAAGCTTTATATAGGCAGGGGAGGAGTCTGTAAGATGCTTGAGCAATCAGTTATATTAGTTACACCTCGTCTTGCACCAGAGGTCACTCTGAGAGAAGATCTGTGTGGGCAGGGTTTGTGGGTGAAGCCTTATCCGGATGCTCCTCCTCAACAGACTAAGAGGACATTCTTGACACCACAAACCACTACCTCACCTTTGAAGGGGTTTCACAAGTCTTGACACCGCCCCCCCCCCATTCTCTGTATGAGAGTGAAGATGGCACTAGCCACTAAATAGACATGGTTTCCCCCCACTTTTTGTAATCAGATGGAATAAAAAAGTAAAGAGTTTTACTTAAGTAACCTAAGAACGACAACTTGCTTTATTTTCATACACCAGTTCCTTCCCATGTTTTGTCCTTTTGTTATAGTAAAATGATAAGCTCCAGCGGCACACCTTAGTCTCTCGTCCATCTGGAAAGGAATTCACACTCACAGCCTAGATTTCCTGCATGAATTCAACCCTTGAGAAAAAATAAGTCCAAATAAATCTGAGGGTATCTGAGCCTTTGCGTGGGGAGGATGATCGGGGTTCTGGAAACATGCCAGCCGAGGGGAGAACTTCCCAGGTCTCCAAGGCCTGGATTGCCTCTTCTAACTGATCACTCCCTTTGGCTTTTGTGAAGGCTCCCTTCCCTGGGTTTTCTCCTTTCTAATCTCTACTCGGGTCTCTGCTGAACCCTTCTCATCCCCATCAAACCATCACTGGTCCTTAATGGTCTGTTCACATCCTGCATTTTCAGGGATTCTGTAAGTATACTCCCTATGCAGCCTTCCATAGTCTAAGCTCAGGTCCTCTAACCATGCCCTGTTCTCCAGTCATGAATGAATGCTTTGGGCCTCTTAGCTACTCATAGGTCTAAAAACCCCTAAATACAGCTTCAAGGCCATGTCCCCATAGCCCTCCAAGGGTCTTGCTAATGACACCCCACATCATCCTTTTACTCATTGGTCCAAGAGAGCCTACCCGTACACCACCATTGTCTTTTCAGCCCAAGGACCTGGCCCTTTGGCCACACCCTTTCCTAGTCCCCCTCCCTCAGAGTCCAAATTGCTCAATTTGACAACTCTACACTCCCTGGCTCTGATTTCTATGTCCTGGGCCAATAATCGTTCACTCTAGAAGGAGGGTCTGCCTAGACTCCAGCAAATTTGCTTGCATAGTTAGGGTTTACCAGGTCACAAATTGGACTTCAGGCTTTGAAAAGCAAAAGCACAGAGTGGTTTTAACACCTCATCAAAGGAGGGGGCAGAAGAAGAGTCTGAAGGAGTCACTGGCTCCAAGGCCTCTGCTCACTCCCTCAGCCGTGCACTCAGCTCTGCAGCGGGTCCTGGGTCAGCTCTGGTGAGGGGAAGGTGTCCGAATGGGAGTGTTCCCTAGTGTTCCTTTCCCAGAACTACCCCTATCACACCAACTCTTAGCTTCTAGTCAGAACTAGAAGCCACAGAGGGAAGAATGTATATGGCTATGTCGTCTCTAGGGTTTGCATTCCCGATGAGCCCAAGGCCCTTCCTCCATGTCCTGCTATTGGGAGAGAGAAATGCAAACAAGAAAACCAGCACCTTCCTTTTAAAAAGAGAGTATACCCTGTTCATTAATTTTAATCTGGACATCATTTTGGAGAATAGCCAAGCACTCAACTGACCTTTAATTAAAGAAAATTACTTGGGATAGGTTGAAACATGACATTAGGATCCTCAAAAAAGGAAACAAGATTCCTAGAGTTCCATCCACCTGTGTTCTGAAGAGGATATAAGCACCCCTTCTCCAGCTGAGGAGTGGAAAACCTCACAAAGCCAGGTGCCGTGGGGACAGGCTTTGCCCTCATCTGCTGCTGATGTAGACAGACCACAGGGCGGGTCCCAGCTTACCCTGCTCACCAGCTTGAAGGAGGAGTTGGTTCTGCAGAATCCTCACTGCTGCTGGCCATCTGTTCCCCTTTCCCCGACCCCTCACTTCCTTTGGGAACTAGGTTATTTTTTTGTCAGGGAGGAAGAGAGCTTAATGTGAATTTTAATGCCATTTACAATAGTTTTTATCTGACCTGCCTCTTTGCAGTGTCTGTTCCAATAATCTAGAGCAGTGAAGGTGAACTTATGACACGCGTGTCAGAGGTGACACGCAAACTCATTTTTTTTGGTTGATTTTTCTTTGTTAAATGGCATTTAAATATATAAAATAAATATCAAAAGTATAAGTCTTTGTTTTACTATGGTTGCAAATATAAAAAATTTCTATATGTGACACGGCACCAGAGTTAAGTTAGGGTTTTTCAAAATGCTGGCACGCCGAGCTCAAAAGGTTTGCCATCACTGATCTGGAGTGAAAGCAGGCCTGTACCTTTCCCTGTGCCTAGTAGACACTGCCATTAACAGAGGCTTACTTGTCTTTTTTGAAAAATATATTTTTTTATTCAGAGAGGAAGGGAGAGGAAGAGAGAGATAGAAACATCAGTGATGAGAGAGAATCATTGATCAACTGCCTTCTGCACGCCCCCTACTGGGGACTGAGCCCACAACCCAGGCATGTGCCCTTGACGAGAATCGAACCTGGGACCCTTCAGTCCATAGGCCGATGCTCTATCCACTGAGCCAGACCGGCTAGGGCAAGGCTTACTCGTCTTTTGAGAGAGGGGCCCAAGCTGTGAAAATCTTAGTGTAAGTAAATTTGGTAATATTGGAGGTATGCCTGAAAACACTTCAGATCAGGTTTTCTGCCGAACAGGGGTGAAAATCTGGAAGAGATGATACAGGGAAACAGAAAAATTAAGAGAAAGAGAAGGCACGAAGGACAGCACTGAGACTAGGATAAATTTGGAAGTCAGAAGTGTTGCCATTGCCCAGACAAAATTTACAGGACAACTATGGCGATGGTAATGTGGACTAAAAGAGAAGACAGGCATCATAGGGTTTGTTTTGGAAGTCCTTGGTGTTGCAGCTTTCCAACAGGAGAAATATTTGCAAAAGATAAAAATTCTCATCACTCCAAGAATCCAAGCAGAAAGCCAACATCATCTTACCTGTGCTTATCATAAGAACTAGAGGCCCAGTGCATGAAATTTGTGCATGTGGGAGGGGGGACCCTCAGCCCGACCTGCACCCTCTCCAATCTGGGAGACCTCAGGGGATGTCCTACTGATGCCTTACTAGAGGGTAGGTTGAACTGGCTATCCTCTTTCCCCATCTAAGTCTTGCATTGTGCTGACCTATGTGGTAGAATATGTTTGTGTGTGTGTGGAATGGTGCCACTTATTAATATATTGTCTCAGCTCTAAATTCACCTCTTGTAACCTGATCTGTGAAAACGGATCTGGGCCCTTGAAGTCCTTTTCCTTTGTCAGCTGGCATGAGGTTTATCAGTAGTGGGCTCTGGAGCAAATTAGGAAGGAAGGAGGTTCTTTCCTGGCTCAGTTCACCAGGGCCCCGGGAGTACCCTTTCCCCCCACTCCTCAACCAGACCGGCGCAGTTTCTTCATGCTAAATGCCTGCAGGACACAGCTTTCTCCACTGATTGGCCATCCTTTGTTTTCTTCAGCTCTCCACTCAGGCAATGGTGGGTTAGCCGGGAGCCCAAACAGCACAGGTCACCACTGCTCTTGCACCTTCTCTTCATCTCCATGGGCATACAGTCTAGGGCTGGACTGGCTTTTTGGCAAGCAGCCAGACTTTCATCATGTGCTGAGGCCCAGAACTCCCCTCCCTGGTTGCTACTCCCCAGACCCTCTCTTCAGCTCTATGTGCATGCACACCAGGGTCCTGGCAGTTACCTTTAGCTGCCCCAGCTCAAGCTGTGCACAGAACTAGCCTAGGTTCTTGCAGCTTTCCAGTCTCCATTTCTGGCAGCGCCTATAGCAGTGTTCTGACTGTCTTTGCTCATCTGCCCATCAGCCTCAGCTCGCTTGTGCCTCATAGGTTTGTTTGATGCAGCTCTTCGGATGCAGACACTGCGTGGTCCAGGTTTTGTATCAACATCAACATCTTGGTTCTCTGTCCACATCCAGCTCCCTCTGTGTACCTGCCTACCACGTTTGGCTGGCCCACATTCCAGACGGTTATTCCTGCTTGCCAGCTCTGGCGTGTGCAACCCCCCACCCCTACCCCAACTTCTCTACCATCAGTGGGCTGCAGCCACTCCTCCAGCGAGGGCTGATCCCCAGTCTTGGGGAGGGAACTCTCCTTCCCTGTGTATCCTTCCTTAGAACTCTACCTCAGCTGAGTTTTCTTTCAATATTTATAGCTACTCTCCTATCTTTGTATAATATATACTTTAAAAATCTTCACCCAAGGATATGTTCTACTGATCTTAGAGAGAGAGAGAGAGAGAGAGAGAGAGAGAGAGAGAAGAAAGAAACATCAGTGTATGAGAAAAATATTGGTTGCCCCCCTACGCGCCCCAACCAGAGATTGAACATGCAAACTAGGTATGTGCCCTGACCAGGAATCTAACTAGCAACCTTTTCAGTGCATAGGACGATGGTCCAACCAATTGAGCCATACTGCCCAGTGCTGTATAATAATTCTTTATGTTCGATTTCCTATTTCAATTACTGTGTGGTTTATGTCTCCTCATTTTACCCAAACTAATACAGATGTGAATTGTGTATGTAGTTCAAAGACATGAACTTTTGATGGCGTTTATTCAAAGAAACAATGCTAGTCAAAGTTATTACTAATACTAGCTGGGGCTCTGGACCTGAACCCAAACACAAAAATCTAATGGTCTACACCTGGGGATAGCAAATTATAGCCTGAAGGCCGATTCTAGCCTGTTTTTGTAAGGCTTACGAACTAAGAATGGTTTTTACATTTTAAATAGCTGAAAATAATCAAAAGAAGAATAATATTTTGTGACACATATCTGTGTCCATAAATAGTTTTGCTGTAACACAGCCACACATTTGTTATGTATTGTTTATAGCTGCTTTCATGCTACAATGGTTGAGTTGAGTAATTGAATCAGAGACCATATGGCCCATAAACTCTAAAATACTATCTGACCCTCAACAGAAAAAGTTTGCTGATCCTTGATCTAGACCAGCAATTTTCAATCAGTGTGCCACAAGAATTTTTAAAACATGCAATTCCTGACTATTTAGTCAGGGGCACTGACCTCTTTTCCCTTAGATTGTCAATAAGAAAATGGCAACAGCTAACAGAACAATAGCTATCCAGTGTGAATGAATAAAAAATATACATATTTTTTTTGTCGGATTGGTAAAAAATACATTTTTTGTTTGCCGAAGAAATTTTAGTTTATGTGTGTCATGAGATGAAAAAGGTTGAAAATTGCTGATCTAGACTGAACCTTGGGAACACTCTATCAAAGGCCAAATGAATGGCCTGCTTAACCCCATGCTCTGGAATTCATGACCTCTTTTTTCTTATTTGTAGATATCAACAAGCTGATTCTAAAATTTATGTGAAATCACAAGGGATCTGGAATGCCAAAACAATCTTGTGGAAGAAAAACAAATTAGGAGGACTCACATTTTCTGATTTCAAAACTTACTACAAAGCAACGGTTCTGACATAAGGATAGACATACAGACCAATGGAATAGAATTGAGAAGTCAGACATAAAACCATGATGTGTCTTTGGTCAGCTGATGTTCCACAAGGGTGCCAAGACCAGTCAGTGGGCAAAGAATAGGTGTTTCGACAAATGATGCCGGGGCAACTGGATATTTACCTGCAAAAGAATAAAGTTTAACCCTTACCGTATGCCATACATACACATTAACTAAAAATGTATCAAAGATCCAAATGTAAGAAACTAAAACTGTAAAACTCTTAGAAGAAAGCATAGGACCAAATCTTTATGATCTTGAACCTGGCAACGATTCTTAGATACGCCACCAAGAGCACGAGCAAGAAAAACAACAACAACAAAAAAGATAATAGATAAATTGGACTTTATCAAAATTAAAAACTAAGGTGAAAAGACAATCCATAGAATTAGAGAAAATGTTTATAAATCATATATCTGATGTGGGACTTACATCTAGAATACATAAAGAACTCTTAACAACTCAATAAGAAAAGACAATCCAAGGATGATATACAGATGGGCAGTAAGTACATGAAAAGATGCTCAACATCATTAGTCATCAGGGAAATGCAAATCAAAACCACAATGAGATAGATACCAGTTCACACACCTTACGGTGGTCCATCCAAGTCACATAACAAGTGCTGATGAAGAAGTGGAGACATCAGAACCCTCATATACTACTGGTGGGAGTATAAAACAGTGCAGCCACGTTGGAAAATAGTCTGGCAGGGCTTTTATATCTGCCCACCTCCCATTTTTGAACTGTGGTCACTAAATGAGTGCCCATGTTTTTCTTCAATTGGATGGGAATGGAGGACAGTGACTCTTGATCAGGGAGCACCGCTGCAGCAGATCAGAGGAGCAGGAACCGGAGCCTGGGCTGAGTTCATAAAAAGCAGGATCTGGACAGTGGCTCCACATGGAGGAGCCAGAGGAACCTGTGGACAGTGGGCAGTCACTGCCCCCGGTTTACATCTACAGTCCCGAGTATGTCAGCATGTGCGATTCCCTGGCCAAAGTCCCCAAACGGGCCAGTATGGTACATTCTTTGATTGAAGCATATGCACTGCATAAGCAAATGAGGATAGTTAAGCCCAAAGTGGCCTCCATGGAGGAGATGGCCACCTTCCACACCGATGCCTATCTGCAGCACCTCCAGATGGTCAGCCGAGAAGGAGATGACGATCATCCGGACTCTACGGAGTATGGCCTGGGTTATGACTGTCCAGCTACCGAAGGGATATTTGACTATGCGGCAGCTGTGGGAGGGGCTACAATCACAGCTGCCCAGTGCCTGATTGATGGAATGTGCAAGGTAGCCATTAACTGGTCCGGAGGGTGGCATCACGCAAAGAAAGACGAAGCATCTGGATTTTGTTATCTCAATGATGTGGTCCTGGGAATATTACGATTGCGACGGAAATTTGACCGTGTTCTCTATGTGGATTTGGATCTGCACCATGGAGATGGTGTAGAAGATGCCTTCAGTTTCACCTCCAAAGTCATGACCGTGTCCCTGCACAAATTCTCCCCGGGATTTTTCCCAGGAACAGGTGACGTGTCTGATGTTGGCCTAGGGAAGGGACGGTACTACAGTGTGAATGTGCCCATTCAGGATGGCATACAGGATGAGAGGTATTACCACATCTGTGAAAGTGTACTAAAGGAGGTGTACATGGCCTTTAACCCCAAAGCGGTGGTCGTACAGCTGGGAGCTGATACAATAGCTGGGGATCCTATGTGCTCCTTTAACATGACTCCGGTGGGAATTGGCAGGTGCCTTAAGTACATCCTTCAGTGGCAGTTGGCAACGCTCGTTTTGGGAGGAGGAGGCTATAACCTTGCCAACACAGCTCGATGCTGGACATACTTGACTGGGGTCATCCTAGGGAAAGCACTATCCTCTGAGATCCCAGATCATGAGTTTTTCACAGCATATGGTCCTGATTACGTGCTGGAAATCACGCCAGGCTGCCGGCCAGACCGCAACGAGCCCCACCGAGTCCAGCAAATCCTCAGCTACATCAAAGGGAATCTGAAGCATGTGGTCTAGTGGACACAAAGGGATCAGGTTTCCAGAGCCAAAGAGCAGTGCCTGTAATGAAGGCAGCATGTTTATGCGAGCCGTGTGTGGAATTTGTGACTTCAGGGGAAATTTGGAAGAAATTAATTCTTGAAAATTTCCAAGGAGCCCCAAGTGGCTGCTGGCCTCCTGGGGTGAGGCAGGGAGGCACCCCGGAGGCTCAACTAGCCCTAGAGGAAGAGTGAGATTTTCAACATTAGAAGTGTTTATTTTTTAAACAAACATAAGTACCATTTTTAATCTTTGAATATTATTTTTAAGCAAGTTGGGGAGGGGGTATTTTTATTTTCTTAAAGGAGACAGATCAGAAACTGGGAGAAAGCATGGATGTGTAGTGGGTTAGGGGGGAGCTGAGAGGTAGGGTTAGGGCATCAGGACCATCCAGGTGATGCCTTGGTGAAGGGAAATGATAGTAGATTGGGAGGTAGGAAGAAGTCCACCTCTGTTGTTTTTAGGATAATCTATTTTTTAAAAGTATATTTTTATTGATATTTAGAGAGAGAGGAAGGGCGAGGGAGAGAGAGATAGGAGCATCAATGAGAGAGAAGCATCAATTGGCTGCCTCCTGCACGCCTCATACTGGGGTTCTAGCCCAAAACCTGGGCATATGTCCTGACGGAATCAAATCAGCGACTTCTTGGTGCATGGGATGATGCTCAACCAACTGAGCCACACCAGCTGTTGTGTTTTTTTCAAAACCTAAAAAAAAAGAAAAGAAAAAACAGTCTGGTAGTTCCTCAAACAATTAAACTGAGTTACCATATGACCCAACAGTTCCACTCCTAGGTATATGCACAAGAGAAATGAAAGCATAAGTCAACATGAAAACTTGCACACAAATGTTTAAATGCAGCATCATTCATAATAGCCAAAGGGCGGAAACTGCCGAATGTCTATCAACTAATGAATGGGTAAACAAAAATGTTATATTCATACAATGAAATACTATTCAGCCATAAAAAAGAGATGAAGCACTAATATGTGCCATAACATGGATGAGCTTGGAAAACATGATGCTAAGTGAAAGAAGGCAGTCACCAAAGACCACATATTACATGAGTTCCTTTGTAAGGAATGTCTGGAATGTCCTTCATTCAGGTCTTCGTTCACATGCACGCCTCAGAGAGGTTTTCCCAGAGCATCTAACCGAAGTTACAACCCATCACTCTCAACCCCCCTACCCTACTTTATTTAGTTTTCCTATCACTCTGATGTTACTCTTTATACCTATTCATGTGGTTTACTGTCTGTCTTTCTCACCAGAACATAAAGTCCTTCAAGGAAGGGACTTTGTATCTCACTGACAGTGAGATGTTAGTAAGAACGAAATAATTTAAAATGCATGCATGAGTGATATGTTAGGAGGCAGGGTAACTTGGAAGCAGCTGAGGAACTAGGTGGTACTATATCCCTGTCCTTGCCACCTTGAGCAAGATAATATATCTCTCTGAGCCTCCATCTCTTGTCCTCCACATGTTGACAAAAATGGGACAGAACATACATTTTAGGGTGTGAGAATTAAATTACAAAGCCCTGGCTGGTGTGGCTCAGTTGGTTGAACGTCGCCCTATACACTGAACGAATGCTGGATCGATTACCCGTCAGGGCACATACGCAGGTTTCAGGTTCAATCCCTGGTTGCGTACGGGAGGCAACTGATTGATGGATGTTTCTCTCTCACATTGATGTTTCTCTCCCTCTCCCTTTCTCTCTAAAAAAGTCAATAAAAACACATTAAAATTACAAAACCCTGAGTTAGAAACTTTCCTTGCTGGGTTTTGGGGAACAACAAGGAGACTGGTATGGCTGGAGGATGATGAATGAGGGGAATGTTGAAGATGAGGTTGGAGAGGGATGCAGGGCTGGATTTTATTCTGCGTGTGCTGGGAAGTTATTGGGAAGTGGAGAGCAGGGCAATGGCACCATCTGATATAATCCCACTACATTATAGAAGGATCCCTCTGGCTGTGAGAGCAAGAAAGGAAGCAGACTAGTTAGGGGTTCATTCACTGATCCAAGACAAAGATGATGGTGGCTAGGCTAGCATGGTAGTAGTGGGGCAGGTGACAAGAGTCAGATTTTAGACCCTTTGAAGGTGAGGTCCATAGGATTTGCTGATTGATTGAGATGAGAGAGAATGGGAGGGATCAAGGGTGCTACCAAGTTTGTCTTTGATTTTTAACCCGAGAAACTTGAGATGGGAAATGCTGGTAAGCAGTGGTTTTGGGAAGAAGAGTGATTAGACTCAAGAATTTAGTTTTCATCGTTAAATTTATTAGCTATTTAGACATTCATGTCTAGCAGGTGGCTGGATATTAAAGCCAAGAGTTAAATGAAGAGCCCAGGTTTAAAGGAATAAATTTGAAAAACCTGAACATGTAGAACTTTCAGAAGTCCTGGAGCTGTTCCTAGCTGGTTTGGCTCGGTGGATAGAGTGTTGGCCTGCGGATTGAAGAGTCTCCGGGTTCGATTAGGGCACATGCTCGGGGCGGATCCCCAGTAAAGGGGCACGCAGGAGGCAGCCAGTCGATTCTCATCATTGATGTTCCTATCTCTCTCTCTCTTCCTCTCTGAAATCAATAAAAATATATTTTTAAAAAGTCACTGGACTGGATTGGGGATTGATTCATTCAAATATTAACTCCTTGTTTTGTGCTTTGCAGTGACGTAGGCACTGCAGCCATGAACAATACACAGACATCCTTACTGTTGGAATTTACGTTCTAATGGGGAGGAGTAGCAAAATAACTAACAAAAACATATAGTACATTAGCTATTAGTGTTCAAGAGAAAGGCAGGGAAGTCCTCAGTGGGAAAATGTGATGGATCTTGAAGGTGAGGGCTTGAGCGGTGCACACGCCCGGATGCCTAGCATTTCAGGCAGAGGCTACAGCAAATGCATAGGCGCGGGGGCAGGAGCACTTCGAGCAAGTTCACGGAAAAACCGGAACATGCCCAGTGGCTGCAGGGGAGCGAGCCGAGGCAGAGGCGGCGACGGAGTTCACAGGCCGGGGCCAGGGACGGGGCGGGGGCGGGGGCCGGGAATGAGGAGGAGGAGGAGGAGGAGCAACAGCTCTGGCAGTTCCGTTGGCTGTTAGCTCCGCCCGAGGCCCCGCCCCTCTCGAACTCCCAGCTTCACGTCGGGGACGGAACTCCAGGCCCGGGCTCCGAGACCGGAAGTAGTTTTCTGCCGGACTCCATTTTGCCTGGGTCTGCATTTCCGGTAGTAGCGGCGGGAAGCGGGCTGCAGGAGCGCCAGGCCTCGGCGCAGGCGAATCCGGCGCGAATCGGAGCCATCAGAACCGCCACCATGGTGAGGAGGCGCAGGCCGGCGGCGCGGGCGCTCCCGAGTCTGTTGTGGAGGGAGGGGGGCGACCAGTTGGGGAGGAGGCCGTGGTTGGCCGCTCGTTGGCCGGCGATGAAGGCCGGGCCGCGGCCGCTCCGTCCGGGCACGAGAGACCGGGACCTTGGACGCTAGGCGGGGTGGGGGAGGGGAAAGCGGGAACTGCGGGGCCGAGGCCTGGTCGCCCGGTGGGCGCGGGGGGTAGGACCGCGGCTCTCCACGCCCCTGTGGCCACGGTATTTGGGATCCTGGAGGCACGAAGTAAAACTTTTGCGGCAGAAATGCGTGTTTGGGTGTCGAGAGCAGGCGCTAGAGCCGCAGGCGGACTGGGGGAGGCCCGGTGAGACGTGGGAGAAGGCCGTGGGGCGGGAGGTGGAAGGGCTTCCGGCTGGACCTGGCGAGTGATCCTGGGCCTGGTAGACGAGGCGGGGGTGGCCCGGTGGAGGAAGAGCTGAACCCACTTTTGCAGCCTGTGTGCGTGTTTGAAGACGCCCGGCTCTCCAGGTGCCGGCGCTGCACAGTGAAACGTTTCCTTCCTCCACCGAGTTGACTCTGGCTGGGACGCGGGCGATATAATTCTATAACTCAGCGGCGGGCAGGTCGGCATTCAGGCAGCGGTTCTCAACCTGTGGGTCGCGACCCCTTTGGCGGTCGAATGACCCTTTCACAGGGGTCGCCTAAGACCATCCTGCATATCAGATATTTACACTATGATTCATAACAGTAGCAACATTACAGTTATGAAGTAGCAACGAAGATAATTTTATGGTAGGGTCACAACATGAGGAACTGTATTTAAAGGGCCGGAAGGTTGAGAACCACTGCTAAAGTAACGGCGCCGAGGGGGCGGGGCAAGCACGCTTTCCGGAGTAGATGGTTCCGGAGCGGAGTCGAGATTGTGCCCGCGAAAATGGGCGGGGAAGTAACAGATCCGAGGGGTGTAAGTGCAAAGCATAGGAAGTCCCTGGAGGCGGGAAGGGAGAAGCCAAGCGGGAGCCTGGCTCCTAAAGGCCTCAGGGGCACGGAATCTTGCTGGCGGTGCGGCAGGCCCCTGAAGGAATTTAACCCCCAACGTGATGGGAACTTTGTGTTTGCAAAGCTCACTTTGTTCAGTAGGCGTTGTGTTGGGTGAAGTGAAAGCAGGGAAACCTGGTAGGATGTTGTTTGGGGAATTGGTTAGAGGAGGAGACGCTGGGTCCGGGCTGATGAGGTTCCTGGCTCCGAGACAGGGCAAACTTCCCCGCTCTCCCAGCTTCAGTGGCCTCATCTGTAAAAGAGCAAAAGTAACGGAGCTGATTTTGAGAATTAAGTGAGACAGACAGTGCTTATCACAGTGCCTGGCATGAAGTGAACACTTAGTAAGTGTTGGCTATTAATGGGCCAAGAAATGGTGCCATGAAGATTGAGGTCTGTGTGGCAAGAAGCTGGCTGAGGACAAGGCGGTTAAAGGGTCATCTGAGGGAGACTGAGCCGCATAACCTGGGCCTCCCGGGTGGAACCCAAGGTTCTGACTCACACATTTGTAGGTTCAGAAGCCTGTACTTGTCCAGGCTCACAGAGGTGAACAGCGTGCACAGTTAGGACTGGCCAGTCAGATTGATGCTAGGCTGATGCGCAGATCAACTGCCAGGCCATTTATTTCTAGAGAGAAATATAACTGCCAAGGGCACCCAGCATTGTAGTGATGTCTCTGTAGTCCATTTTAGCAAAGACACATTGCAAGCCAGGCTATAAAGCAGAAAATGTTGGGTTAATTAAGAAGGACAGCAAGTTATATATTCTTAAAGACCATTATGTGTTCAAACTAATTCGTATCCTGGCTACCAGAAAATTTCCCTGCCAAAGGTAGTCTTGAAGGCTCACTAACAAATTCTCCTTTGGGGCATTCTGCTCTCACCTCCAAGCTGATCAGCTCCTTTCTGATAAGCTTCTGGCTGCTTGGATTTTAGTGCCAGTCCCATTCCAGCTGGTTTACTGGCTTTTTAATGGAATGTGGGTGTTTTACAGTACTGGAGTCACACGTCTGTAACCTTCACAGTGGCAGGTGGCTCATCTCAGGTATGCATGGCTTGGATTAGTTTGGAGACCTATATGTTCACTGGTCACCACTGAAACTTACCCAGCCTAAACAAAGGCAATTGTAATATGAGATGATTTGAAGGGAAAGGACAAAAACAGGAGTGGGCAGAGGTCAGGACTGAACACGGTATAACCTGGGAGAATTCCTGGGAAAGGACTCTGGCTGTACTAAGCAAGACAGGTACATAGAAAAGCAGGCTGCAGCAGAAAGTTTTTAGGAAGGACTAGGGGATATGTGGTTCCACCCTTGGCCGGGTAGCTCAGTTGCTTAGAGAGTAGTCCTGATACGCCAAGGTTGTGGATGCAATCTCCAGTCAGGGTACATATGGGAGTGAACCAGTGAATGCATGAATGACTGGAACAAATCCATGTTTCTCTCTCTTCCCTGCTGATTTCTCCTTGCAGACTGTGGGCAAGAGCAGCAAGATGCTGCAGCACATCGACTACAGGATGAGGTGCATCCTGCAAGACGGTCGTATCTTCATTGGCACCTTCAAGGCTTTCGACAAGCATATGAATTTGATCCTATGCGATTGTGATGAATTCAGGAAGATCAAGTGAGGAATGGGCTGTGGGGGGAGGGATTTGGATGAGGGGGATAGATGCGGGGGGGCAAGTGATAGGTGGTGATACAGCTAGCTGATTCCTGTTGGTTTGCTTTCCTGTTTTAGAGGGCAGATTTAAATGGAGACATTGGACACTTAAATCGCTTTCTTTAGCCCAGCAATCCTTGCTCTGTAGTTCTAGCACATTACTTGTAAGAAGGGCTGCTAGGCTTTTGTTTCTCTTCTTTTCTCATGCCCCTGGGTATTGGGGTAAAGGGCTGTCATGTTCTCCCCACAGGTGTATGAGGGGGGAGAGCTTGATTTTCTGGCCTCATTACCTATTTGTAAAGCTGTAGCCTAAAGGGCTCTCCCAATGCAGCCTGGTCTGAAACTGCTTTAAGAAGCCTCTGACCCTCTTCAGGGTAAGTGCTCAGCTTCCCCTGTGGGTTTGGGGCCAGTGATTTTTGTTGGCATTTATAGAAATAATTAGATTTCTATAGTTCCATAAGTTATTGGATGGCTCCCTTATATTAAGACTCCCAGATCTTAAGTTTCTGACCTAAAATATGTGGTCTAGCTTTTTGTCCTATTTTTACATTCAAGGCAACTTGAGGCCCAGAGAGGTTATATAATTTTCATGGTCATTCAGCTCTCTGGCCACGTGCAGTGTCCATGTTGTCAGCAGCTGTGAAATCCCTTTGATTCCCTTTGGGGCCGTTGTTTTCTTTGGGGCATGAGGTTAAGAAGAATAGGACAAAAAATGTGGTAGCATGGCTGATTGCCAGGTATGCACATTAGAGAAGGGCCAGCAGGTCAGTGTAGAATTATTCCAAACAGTTCTCTTTTTCAAATGAAACTAACTTTATTCTGACAATAAAAAAAATGTTTATTAGAAAATCTTTTTTAAAATAAAGAAAAATATATGAGAAAAAATTAAAATGCCCAGAAAAGTTTTTTTTAAGATTGTGAAAGACAGTATATACTTTTAATTAAAAATAAGAAAATATAGATAAGCATAAAAAGGGGGAAAAATATCCACCCACAGAAAACCACTGTTAATTTATTATAAAATAGCATTAAAATGAAACCTTTACCCTGGCCGACATGGCTCAGTGTCAGCCTGTGAACCAGGAGGTCATGGTTCAATTCCTGATCAAGGATTCTCTCTCATCATTGATGCTCCTCTCTCTCTCCCTCTCCCTTCCCCTCTGAAATCAACAAATACATATTAAAAAGAAAGAAACCTTTAAGTTGATTTTTACATTGATCAGGTATTTTTTCTTTCTTTTTAGCATACTGGCTTTGGGATTTTCTTTCCTTCCCTGCCTTGTGGTTATTTTTCCTAGATTGCATTCATATTTTGTTCATCTTTTCTGGCTGTGGTTGTTTGGAGATTTCTGTTTTTGTGCTTGGAGGACAGAGGTGTAGTTCCTATGTAGTTAACCTCTTACTTTTCCTTTATGGTTTCTATTTCTGATGTGAGGTAAGGGACCCACTTGTGCATGGTGGTGAATGGGATTCAGTTGACTTGAGGAGTTGTTTCAGCTGCCTTCTGACACTGGCAAGACCTTAAATTGAAGGGAGGGAACACAGTGATAGATAGCAGGGAAGATTGATTGAGGAAAGATGACGTATGGTTGTTACAGAATAACATTGAGCCAGGGCTGGGCTTTCTTGACTTGTCCTATCTCTTGTTCTGTGCATCCTCTTGGCATAGGAATCAACCACCTTGGGGTTACAGATACATCCTGTGAAAACTATCTAGAAGAGCTGTCTTGGGGAAATTTATGAACCATTTGTCAGGGGATGGAGAGTAAAACAAATCTTAGAGGCCCCTAGGTAGGTGAACATGGACTTTACCCTCTTTCTAATGCTTGCTTTTTTGTTTCTTCTAAACCTGTCTTTAGGCCAAAGAACTCAAAACAAGCGGAAAGAGAAGAGAAGCGAGTCCTCGGGCTGGTGCTACTTCGAGGGGATGACAGTAGAGGGACCTCCTCCCAAAGATGTAAGTCTGAGCAGAGTGGCAGTGAAAAGCCATATTGAGCATGTGCAGTATTTTATTTAATCCTTGCAGCCATCTTTGAGATAAATTACTCCCACTTTATAGGTAAAAACTGGGTTTTAGTAACTTGCTCAAGGTGTCACAGAAAACCCAGCCCTACCTCAATGTTATTCTGTAGTAAGAGGTGACATTGGCATTTAATCCCAAGCATTCTTGATTCTGTAAACACCAACCTACATTTAGAAGTAGAGCAGATTTTAGAGAATCTAATCAAATTTATTTTCCCTTTTTTATTTTGACATTTTTTATCAAAGGAATATTTCTCTTATACTGGTTTTTGTCCATGTATATATACATACATATATATATTAGTATTTAACACATAATATGCTTGTAATATTTTGTTTTGCTTTTTCACTTAATGTAAATATTTCTGTACTTGCTGTATATAAGTCATGTTAGTGGAAAGACTTAAGATATTTTCTCAAGTGAGTACAGAGTACTCTATCCTAGTAATTTCTTTATTTTTGGACTTCAGTTGAAGCTTTTTTTCAATATAAATGACTGCAAGTGATGTTAACCATATTTTTTGGTTCAAAGTATATGTACCAATATATAACTCTTGGAATCCATTTCCAGTAGAATTTACTATTCTAATGTAGCCCATTGTAAACGTTCCATGACCACAAGCAGTTTTGTCATAATTCCATTATTTGCAGATGAGGAAACAGTTTCAAAATCGTGGGATTACTTCCCCACTGTCACCCACCAGGTGAGATTCAGACCTGGGACTGAACCTCATGTTTCTTTGATGCCGGGTCAAGTGCTCTTGTCTACTCCACCCTCCTGAATGGAGCGTTGGCCCTTTGTTAGTTTAATTTTCATGGGAATGCGTATAGGTGGTTGTGTTGTGGTATGTTCTCTAGACTTACCCTTAAACTCTTCGAGCCTGCCAGGGGTGACAGCTAGGCGTATAATCTTAGGTGAAGGAGTAATGGTGTTGCCACATACCGGTGGACAGTGTCTGTAAGTTGTTTTGATGCCCTATAAGTCTAAGAGGCTCTCTTGGCAATGGCATTCCAAAATGTACATCTGATTTTCTAGGCCACAAGCATTTTAGCTTATTTCTTTATTTTTTAGACTGGCATTGCCCGAGTGCCACTTGCTGGAGCTGCTGGGGGCCCGGGGATCGGCAGGGCTGCTGGCAGAGGAATCCCAGCTGGTGTTCCCATGCCCCAGGCCCCCGCAGGACTTGCTGGGCCAGTTCGTGGGGTTGGTGGACCATCCCAACAGGTGAGGAGTTGGGGAAAGGCACCAGTGTCTGGTGGTTCAAGGATAGAGGGAGGGTCTACAGTTTGGGAAGAGTCCAGAATGACCAACCTATGACTGTCAGGCTATCAGTGTTTCATGGTGCTTTGTGTATGTGTTCCTAGAATCAAGTGAAAAGGAAAACTTGTCATTGTAAACTATATGATGGTACTAGGAAAGACATTCATGAAAGGTATATTAGCTGAACGTATTGTAGCAAAAAGTTGCTATGACAGCATTTGAAATATACTGTCATAACATTAGTTATTTGAAAATGCAGGTGCCTTCTCTAATTTGTGTTGGGCATTCTTAACTCAAGTCTAGAAGATGGGGGTTGGGCATTCAAGCTTTATCTCTGAAAGATGGCTTTTTGTTTGTTTTGGTTAATACTCACCTGAGGATATTTTTCCCATTGATTTTTATTTTTAATTTTTAAATATATATTTTTATTGATTTCAGAGAGGAAGGAAGAGGGATAGATAGAAACATCAATGATGAGAGAGAATCATTGATTGGCTGCCTCCTGCATGCCCACTACTGGGGATCGAGCCTGCAATCCAGGATATGCCCTTGACTGGAATTGAACCTGGGACCCTTCAGTCCACTGGCCGATGCTCTATTCACTGAGCCAAACCAGCTGTGGCTCCCATTGATTTTTAGAGAGTGGAAGGGAGGAGGAGAGACATAGAAGAGGCATTGATGTGAGAGAGACACATTGATTGTTTGCTTCCTGCATATGCCCCAACTGGCGCCATGGATTGAGCCTGCAACTGAGATATATGCCCTTGACAGGAGTCGAGCCTGCAACCCTTCAGTCTGTGGGCTCATGCTCTACCCACTGAGCCAAACTGTCTAGGGCTAGAAGATGGTTTTGAATACAAAGTCTTAAGGCCTGAGTGGTAGTTTAGGGGATTTGGTGTCTGCTGCTTTACCAGGTTGGGGAGGAGAGTAGGATGCAGCATTGCACTGGACTGTTCTGCCTAATTCTCTTCTTGTGTTCTCTTAGGTGATGACCCCACAAGCAAGAGGCACTGTTGCAGCTGCTGCAGCCGCTGCCACAGCTAGTATTGCAGGGGCCCCAACCCAGTATCCACCGGGCCGTGCAGGTCCTCCCCCACCTATGGGCCGAGGGGCACCCCCTCCAGGTAAGAAGCCCATAAGGAGAGCATTGCTAATTGCTAAAAGATGCCTGAGCTGGATTTATGATGAGACATACCTTGACTGAAACTGATGATGAGTTTTTATAGTTAAGCAGGATTACTCTGAGATCCAGCCTGGCTGACTACCATGGAACAAGAGCCATTGGGAGTTCCCACCTCTTTGGCTCAAGTCCCAGTTTGCTAGGAGATGCTGGGAGAGTGGAATGGTCCATCTGTCTCAGAATTTGGTAGATAGCTTGTATGTTTTTTTGCTACCTTTTGACAGACACTTGAGCTATCTTTTGGGGGCTTTTCTCTTTCAGGCATGATGGGCCCACCTCCTGGTATGAGGCCTCCCATGGGTCCCCCAATGGGAATCCCCCCTGGACGAGGAACTCCAATGGGCATGCCCCCTCCAGGAATGCGGCCCCCTCCACCAGGAATGCGAGGTAATGCTCACAGCAGCGATTTAGACTTCCTTCCCTAGAGCCATATTGGGATGGGAAGTGGAGGGAAGGTGAGATTTTGACTATACCTCTGGGCTTTCAGGCCTTCAGCCTAGTGAAGTGAACTCTTTCTTAGAGGACAACTTAATGCAGAAAGGAAAGAGGGAACAGCATTTCTTTAATTGACCTAACTCCCTCTGCACCCAGGTACTTCTCAGTGTCCAAGGCAGTGTTTTTAGGGCACTGAAATAATGCACTCTGAGGGTCCCCAATAAAGGTCATGGAATTAATTTTCTTACACTCTTTGGTTTGTAGTGTTTAGTAATTAAGAAAGGGCTCTGGGCTTTGCTATATACTATTTAGTATGTATATCTTTTTAACTCCAGTTTGAGAAATGGTGACATAGATCAGCCCTTGTTATAGGTAAGAAAACAGGCCCAGAGAAAATTCAGTGTCTAGACCAGCCGTGGGCAAACTACGGCCCGCGGATCCGGCCCGTTTGAAATGAATAAAACTAAAAAAAAAAAAAAGACCGTACCCTTTTATGTAATGATGTTTACTTTGAATTTATATTAGTTCACACAAACACTCCATCCATGCTTTTGTTCCGGCCCTCCGGTCCAGTTTAAGAACCCATTGTGGCCCTCGAGTCAAAAAGTTTGCCCACCCCTGGTCTAGACTCTCAGACCAGTGTTCTTTTCACCAAGCCATAGTGGTTTTTAAGCTAACCCACAGCCGTCACACTAGGTGATTCCTATGTCTCTAGTCTGAGTTTTCTGCTTTTGGGTTTTGTAAGCATGGCAATCTAATTGGCCCTAGAGATGTTACCAGTCAGCACATACCTCCCTCCAGTTGATAACTGCAGGATGTGGGAGCCTGGGCAGGAATGGGGATTTGACTTGCAGATCAGGCACTGACTAAACTCCTTACTCTTACTTCAGGCCTTCTTTGATCCTTGGCCACAGAGTTACGGAAGTAGCTCCACAGAGGCGTGGTCCCGGTCCACCAGGGCCACACTACCACAGACCGGTTGTTTGTTATGCTGTTGTACTTGGAGTCTCACCAGATTGTCTGGTTTCCCTTACAGGGCCCCCTCCCCCAGGAATGCACCCACCAAGGCCCTAGACTCATCTTGGCCCTCCTCAGCTCCCTGCCTGTTTCCTGAAAGCCTGTACATAGTCCTTTTGTTTCTTTGTGCCTGAGAACAGCATTTCTTAATAAACTCTTAATAGGATATTATAAGTGCACCTGGTGTTTCTGTTCATTTTTAGAAAAATCTTTGATAATGTCAGGTGCTTAATCGAGTCAAGAAGGGGTGCCTTGGAAAAATCAGCCTTAATCTTAACTGTTTGCCTTTTAAAATATTTTTCTACACATTTGCAGAGATCACAACCTCCTACCAAGAGAGTTACAGAATTGAACTACAATGAGGTATTTTAACCTATCAAATTGGCAAAGATCGGTTTGTTGAAATAAACATACACTGTTGGAGAGGGTTGGGACTTTGTGTATCCTCTTTGGAAGGAACTCATCTAAATAGCTTCTTGAGCAGTACTTTATTTTTGTACAATAAAGTATGCAGTTAGTACTAAAAATGAAAATCCTATTGATAGGAATAATTTAATGTGACTTTCTCCTAGGGTTATACATATACATGTAACCTTATCCAACTTTTGAATTGTGGGGCCTCCATGATTTCTTCTACCCAAAGCCTATGTTCAGTTGATAAAATGGTCATTGAGCAGTAGTAATCTAGTACTTGGGTACAGCTATAAGAGGTCACCACTATTTTTTTTGTTCTCGTTAATCCTCATCCAAAGATATTTTTCCATTGAGTTTTAATGAGTGGAAAGGATGGGGAGAGACACAGAGAGAGAAACATTGATGTGAGAGAAACACATCAATTGGTTGCCTCCTGCATGTGTCTGACCAGAGCTGGGGATCTAGCCTGCAATCGAAGTACATGCCCTTGACCGGAATCTGACCTGGGACCCTTAAGCCTGCAGTCTGATGCTCTATCCACTGAGCCAAACCAGCTAGGGCTCACCACTGTTCTTAAATTACTGTCCTTGGGGAATACAATTCTAAATCTAAAGGAGAACTTAATGAAAAAAAGAAGAAAAAAAAGATGTGCAGTAAGGGGGTGTTTGTCTAGGAATGTAAGTTTGGTTCAACATAACCCATATAATAGAAGAAAAAAGACATATTATGTGGTCATTTCAATAGATGCAGAAAAAGCATTTGGCAGAATTTCCCAACCATTTTATTATAGAAACACTCAGCAAATTAAAAACAGAAGGGAACTTTCTAAACATAAAGGGACTTAATGGAAACGTTTCCTCTTAAGATAAGGAGCAAAGCAAGATTGTCACTTTGGGCACTGCTATTCAACATTGTACTGGAAGTTCTAGCTAGAGCAATTACACAAGAAAAAAAAAAGTTCCAAATTAGAAAGGAAGAAGCAAAACTACAACTATTATATATATATATAGATAATCCCAAACAATTCATAAGAGCTACTAGAACTGATAAATGAATTTAGCAAGATTGCAGGGTACAAGATCATACAAAAATTAGTATTTTTATATTCCAGCAATGAACAATCTGAAAAGGAAGTTTAAAAAATTGTATTTATAATGGCATTCAAAAGAATAGCTATGAAACAACCAAGGAAGTGAAAGATTTGTACACTGAAAACTAAATGTCTTGAAAGAAATTTTAAATGGAAAGGTCTCATATTCAATGGCAACATTCCCTGAAGTGATCTGTGGGTTCAGTGCAATCCCTGTAAAAATTCCAATGGCTTTTGCAGAAATGGAAAAGCAAAAACAACTTTGAAAAAGAACAAAGTTGGAGGTCTGACACTTCTAATTTCAAAACTTACCATAAAACTTCAGTAATCAGAACAGTGTGGCACTGGCATTAAGATAGATGTAGGCCAATAGAATAGAATTGAAATAAACCCTTGCAAATACAGTCAATTGGTTTTTGATAATGCCAAATCTTTTACTGGAAAAAGAATAGTCTCTTCAACAAGTGCTGGACAATTGGATAACCACATCCAAAAGATGACATTGAATCTCTGTTACTCCATATATCACTAACTCAAAATGGATCAACAATTGAAATATAAGAACCAGAAATAATACTAGAAGAAAACAAATCTTCGTGACCTTGGATTTGGTGATGGATTCTTAGGTTGGACACCAAAAGCAAAGCAACAAAAGGAAAAAAGTGGACTTCATCAAAAATGTCTTTGCATCAAAGGACATCAAGAATGAAGAGGCAACCTGCAGATGAGGAGAAAAGATTCAAAAATCTTTGATCTGGGTTTACCAGTATTGTCTAGACCAGCGGTTGCCAACCTTTCAGACCTCATGAATCACCAGTGGTCGCAGACCACCAGTTGGCGACTGTGGATCTAAACTATAAAGAACCTTTATAATTTAATAAAAAGATGAATTTAAAACCCAATGAGGTCCTGGCCAGTGTTTCTCAATGGTTAGAGCATCAACATGCATACCGAAGGTTTATAGGTCAATTAATGGTCAAAGGCACATCCTGGGTTGCAGGTTCAATCCTTAGTCCAGACTGGGCGCATGGCAGAGGCAACCAACCAATGTGTCTCTCACATTGCTGTTTTTCTCTTCTCCCTCCTTCCCTCCCAACTCTAAAAATCAATGGAAAAAATATCCTTGGGTGAGGATTATTAACAACATATAAAGCCCAATTAAAAAGTCAGTAAAGGAATTCAATTGACATTTTTTCAACGAATTACAAGTGAACAACAAGCACATGAGAAGGTATTTAATATTGGTCGTTAGATGCAAATCAAAACCACAATGATATACCACTTCACATCTACTAGGATGGCTTTAATGGAAAAAAGGTAAATGACAACTATGTGGAGAAATAGCCCTTGTGCATTACTGGTGACAATGTAGAATGATGCAGCCACTATAGAAAAAGTTCAGTGGTTTCTTAAAAAATTAAACATAGAATTACCACATGATCCAGCAAATCCCACTCCTAGGTAGATAGCATTATTCATAATCAATAGGTGGAAACAGCCCTGGCCCGGTTTGGCTCGGTAGAGTGTCAGCCTCGGACTGAAGTGTCGGGTAGATGAATGGATAAACAAATTGGATATACATTCAATGGGATATTAGCCATATAAGGGATGAAGTGTCGATACAATGCCACTAGGATGAACCTCAAAAACATTGCAAAGTGAAAGAAGCCAGACACCAGAGGGTACATAATTGATTCCTTTTACAGGAAATACCTAGAATAGGTAAAACCAGAGAGACAAAGCTGATTAGAAGTTACCAGGGGTTGAGGATGGAGGAAATGGAGAGTGAATATGGAGTGCTTTTATGTGGTGATGAAAAGTTTTGAAACTAGAGATAGATGGTAGTTGGACAACATTGTAAATACATTAAATACCAAGTCAAATTAAAGTGGTTAATTGTGTTATGTGAGTTGGACCTCAATTTAAAAAAGAAATTTTCTTTACGGAAAGAGTTTACCAAGGCTTCCTTAGAAGTGCTAGAAAGGATATTCCCAGCAGAGGAGAAGGCTGAGGAGTAGAACATCAGGTAGGTGAGCTTGGCAGCAGCCTTTGGCAGAAGTGTTAATGGTTGGTTGCCTCAGATAGTGTCACAGGAACCTGCACCTTGAGCATCACAAACTGTAAAGTAGGGTTGATGTCAACCTCTGGCTAGCTTCCCAATCTATCTGCCAGGTGTAACCCAAAAGGGTTTTGTACTCAGCCTAGAGGGGTCAGGGGCTGGGAAGGCAGACACTCAGCACAAATAACAAGCATAAATCAACAAAGGTTAAACATAGTCACCTATTGCCTAGTGGTTAGCAGAGTAAAAATCCTGGATGCTCAAAACTGTTTTTGAAAATCGATTAAAACTTTCTTTGAAGTATGGTCTTTGTGGTTCTGTGTATACAACCTTACATAGGAAAATCTTTGGCATACTTGCTTTTAAATCACTGAGTAAAGAGAAAAAACAAAAGGAAAAGTGTGCAATTAGACATCAGGATTTGATAGTATATTTAAGATAACTCCTAAGTCCCTAGAGGTGAAAGAGGTTCGAGTGGAGAATTCCAATGTGCTTTGACTTGCTTATAGACTTTACTCCAGTCCAGTTTTCATATAAGCTTCTATCAGATTAGTTCAGTTAGTAAATTGGTCTGTGGCTGTAATGACTGAGATAACAGAGTAAAGACATTCAATCTGCTGCTGAATCCTGCTTGGTCAGACCCATATGCGTACATTTCATAATTTATGTATTCTGCTTTAAAAATATATAAACTAGAGGCCCGGTGCATGAAATTCATGCACTTGGGGAGGGTTCCCCCAGCCTGGCCTGTGCCCTCTCACAGTGCAGGAGCCCCACAATGGATTGCCCCAAAGAGGTACGCCCTGCCCACCCATTTGGGGCTCCTCAATGGATTGCCCCAAAGAGGTAGGCCGAAGCTGCGGGACCCCCAGCCTCACCGCATGCCCTCACTGCACACACAGCCTCCTGGTGATTGCTTGTTACGGCGTGAGGGTGTCATGGCGTGAGGGCGTCATGACTACATAGGCTTTTACATAGGATGCTCACTAAACTATGGAAAGAAAATAGAGTCCCAACACCCCAAACATTCAATGTTAGCCTTTGTCTACTTGTTGGGTCATGTGATCTTACTATATACTCAACTTTCTATTTCTTTTAAAAAATATACATTTTTATTGATTTCAGAGAGGAAGGGAGAGGGAGATAGAAACATCAATGATGAGAGAGAATCGTTGATAGGTTGCCTCCAGCATGCCCCCCCACTGGGGATTGAGCTGCAACATGGGCATGTGCCCTGATCGGGAATCAAACCCTGGTTCATAGGTTGACGCTCAACCACTGAGCCACACCGGCCGGGCTCTATTTCTTTTACCATCAAAAACATCTCAGATCTTTGCTAACATTTTAGTGACTTTAATATCTCATTAAGTGAACATACCACTGTTTACTTCGCTAATTCTTGGTAGTTGGACATTTAGATTAGTTTTCCACTTGCAAATAAGGGGATGACCATATTTTTGCATGAAGATCATTCTATATTTAAACCATTAAGAAAGGAATTTTTGAGTGAAAGGATGTAAACGTTTTAATTAACTTTCTTAAACCTTGAGTAGATTTGCTCTATTACTAAAAAGACACAGCTATACTTTTTACAACATTGTCCTCAGAACTGATATTGTCATTAAGAAGAAATATACTTTTCTATTTTGGCAGCTGAAAATGATATATAATTGTGTTCTTTTTATTTCAAAGGAGGGATTTAAAAAAATTGTATGTATTCTTTTGTATATTGTGTTAAAAATTTTGGGATAGATAACTTTTTCATGTTATTACATGTCTTCATGATGATTACTAGTGTATATCTAGTAGTACAACATAACTCAGTCATTCTGATTTGGGGAATTCATATTATTTCTGATTTTTCATGATTACAAATCAGGCAGTAATATTTTGTGTAGAAGTATTTTTTCTTTGGATTTTCTAAATTTCTAGGAGCCCTATTTATGATTCAAAGGCAGGCACTAGAAAGAAGGACTCATTCACTGAATCCTAGTGTATGCATAAATTACATTCAAGGGATTGGCCAGTTTGGTTGCCTGTGGGGAAAGGAACCTAATTTGAGAGGAAAAGGAATGAAAGGGAGAATTCCCATTGTATGCCATTTAGAACTTTAAAAATATTGAGCGACACGAGTGCATTACTTAGTTTAAAACATTAAGTACATTTAAAAAATAAAAATGGTGAAGTAATGAATGTACTTAAAGAAAAAAGCTAAATCCACCAGGAGGCAGCATTGCTCTGTCAGTAACAAGGGAGCAGCAACAGGCTTTTATCACGGATGCTGGAATGTGGGTTGTTTTTTTCTTCCTCACTTTCTGTGTTCTAATTTTCTATAAAGACCTATACATAATAAAATACATGTTATTTGAGGACGTGTCAAGCCCTGCCCCTCTTTAGCTGTGGGGCCATACTTCTGTATTTGTGCATACATTCATAAAAGTAGAGTTACTGAAGAAGGAGGAGGCTACATTTAAAATGTTAATAGATATACCAAATAGCCCTCCAATTGTATTATTCTATGTCATAAACAGGGACACAGGTGCCTCTTTGTCACATCCTCACCAACACAGTGTATTATGACATTGTTAGATCTTGTTTGATCTGATAAATTAAAAAATATATCCTTGTTTTAATGCATATGTATTTGGTTTTAGGGGAGGTGGTTATGCTTTCATATATTTAAAAGCAATTTATATTTATTTTTCTGTGGACTGCTTTCCCCACACCAATGAGGGCAGGGAATTTGTCCATACTGGCTCATTTTATTGTGCTTAGGGTGCAGGGCTGTGGCGAGGGTCCTGCAAGAGGGCCAGGGCTTATATGACTTAAACTCCCCCTAGGTGCCTAGAGAGGGAGCCCACAGGCTTTCCTTGTGGGCTTGAAAGCTGTCAGCAAACCAAAAATGAAGCCAGACTCTTTTTTTAAAAAATTTCTTTATTGGTTAAGGTATTACAAATGTGTCCTCATCCCCCCATTAACCCCCAACCTCCCTCCTCCCCCTCATGGAAGCCAGACTATTTATATAGACTAAGGTTAGCATAGAGGACGTTGTCAACAAATATCTGCCATGGTTGTTGTTCTTGAGTCTTCCAATTCTAACTTTATAAAGAGAGGGTTTTTTCTTTTGAATATAACTTTAGAATATATTTTTTTCAGGATCGAGAGCTATGGTTACGGGTCTTGGCTACCCTTACGAATAATCTGGCTTGTCTTTGTTTCTTTCCGGGGTACCAGGTTCAGTGTTTTGCATGGAGTCAAAGAAAGAACAGGCCCGTTTCCAGAATGGTGCATACTGAGGGCCACTTGAAGTGCTGGGCACTTCCTATATATAAAATCAGGGGATGCTAGCTGACATGAATGAATGACAATATCCCTGGGATGTGGGGTGGGGAGGTTGGTTAGTAAAGCTGAACACATGCATAGCCTATGATCCAGCAATCCCACCTGTAGACATCTGCCTAAAAAATGCTGGCATATGTTCACAAACAGACATGTATAAGAATATATAGAGCAGCTTGATTCAGAATAGCTCCAAAATGGAAACTACCCAAATATCCATCAACAGTAAAATGGATAAATAGTATGTCCACACACTGGAACACAACAGGGAGTATGAAAGATCTACAGTAACACAGCAATGTGGACGAAAGGCCAGACACAAAATGCATACTGTGTAATTCCATTCACATAAGCACAAAAACTTATACTTGCTTTTACAATTGGAATAATGGTTTCTTTGGGAGCAGGCACAAAAGGAGTTTTTAGGTTACTGGGAATGTTCTATTTCTTGATCCAGGTGCTGGTTACCCGGTGGGTTGAGTTTATAAAAATTCAGCAAGCTGCTCTCTTTTGATATTAACACACTTCTTTATGTATGTTAAGCCACCATACAAATTTAAAAATCCTCTTTGGAGAAAATCTAAAAGGAAATTTATCATCTTGTGAACTGTGGCAGTGTCTAGGAGATGAGATTCTGGCTAGTGTTTCCCTTCTCTTTCTTTCTTTTTTTTTTTTTTTTTTTAATATATTTTATTGATTTTTTACAGAGAGGAAGGGAGAGAGACAGAGAGCTAGAACACAAGAGTAAACGTGTAATTCTCTGTGCTTGATGAGCTTACATTCTAGAAGGTGGAGATTGACAACAAATAGGTACATGCCCTTGACCGGAATCGAACCTGGGACCTTTCAGTCCGCAGGCCGACGCTCTATCCACTGAGCCAAACCGGTTTCGAGTCTGGCTAGTGTTTCCCTTCTCTTTCTTTATGCTCCTTATCTTCGTTCATTCATTCATTCAATATTTATTGAATACTACTGTTTTATTCAGCTCTGCTGGGCAGTACACAAGAGTAAACAACGTGTAATTCTCTGTGCTTGATGAGCTTACATTCTAGAAGGTGGAGATTGACAACAAATAATAAACATGTAAATAAATTATATCCAACACTAATGATTGCTATAGAGAAAAGAAAATCTGGAAGGGGAGTTGCAAAGTGCTATGCATGCTATTTAATGAGAGCAGTCAGAAAAGGCCCTACTGATAAAGAATAATTTGGTCAGAAACAGTTTGCTTCAAGCCATGCAGATATGGTTGGGGATGGGGAAAAAGGATTCCAGGTAGAGGGTACAGCAACTGCAAAGGCACTGCGGTGGAGGCATACTTTACTTTTCAGAGAAAATCTAGATCATGGTGCCAGTTATCGCTGTACTGCATCTTAGCCCCCAACCCCCCCTTCAGTGCCTGCTCTGTAGCTAAAATATTTTTGTCCCTTGGTACGATGTTCAGGTTTGTCTGTAGAGGCTGCTGGAAAGACACCGCAGGAAGGGAGGGCTCTCTTCCTGGTTCTAGTGTGCTTTCAGCAGGCTTCTGCAGCGGGCATGGCTGGTCTCTCAGCCCTGGGCCTTTGGCGGGAGATGGCCTCTTTAGCACCAGGTCCTGCAATGCACAGTGGCCATCAGCACCCAGAGACCAGAAGCTCCTCCTTCCCTGCACCCATCTCGGGCAGTTTTGTAACAGAATTCCTCTGGGAGATGCCTCACCTGGAATGGCTTTCCCTGGCAAACTAGAGGGCAGATTTCCAGCAACTTTCACTGGTGAGGCACCACAGGCTCTGCCATCCCCTGAGGCACAGCACACTCTCTCCAGCAAGGCCTGTTTGTCAACCTTGCTGGGAGTGGGGAGTGGGCTTTTCCTTGGCTCTCTACTCAGCCCCAGGAGTAGTGGCTGCTCCTTGAATATGAAATTCCTACATTCTTTGCAGTTCTCGTTATGTCTTACTAGCTAACAGCCCATTACTCCAACACCCTGTTACAGTCAATGATTATATTAAACTAGGGGCCCAGTGCATGGATTCGTGCACTTTGAAAGGAACTGTGGGCCTCAAGGCTGCAGTGGGTACAGGGGTGGGCCTCGGCCCATCCTCCGCGTCCCCACCCAGCCCCTCCTGTCGTGGCCCCCCACCCGTCTCTGCCAGCAGCCCTGCTCCTGCCACCGCCACTTCCACGTGATGATGGTGCTGGCCCCGCTCGCACCCACTGATGGTGTGGAGTGATTGGGGCTGGCTCCAGCAGCAGGTGCAAGCTGTGGCTGTTGCCCCGATTGCCCCTCAGGAGCAGGGGGAGGTGGAGAAGCCCTCAGGGGCAATTGGGGCCAGCAGTTGCTGCTCGCACCTGCTGATGGTGCTGAGCAATTGGGACCAGCGCCAGGCGCTGGCAGCAGGTGCAAGCAGTGGCTCCAGCACTAGCTGTGGATGCGAGCGGGGGCCAGTGCTGGCAGTGGGTGCGAGAGGCGGCTGCTAGCTCTGATTGCCCTTCAGGAGCAAAGGGAGGTGGAGAAGCCCTGAGTGGCAATCGGGGCCGGCTGCCGCTGCTTGCACCTGCTGACAGGGCTGAGCATCGGGGCCAGTGCTGGGCACTGTCAGCAGGTGCGAGTGGGGCTGGTGCCAGCAGCAGGCACAAGCGCCAGGCGGGACCACAGTGCACGGGAGCAAAGAATTTTCAGTAACCACCAGAGGTTCGCCCTGATGACAGCGACCAGCATCCCGCCTTGGTCTGGCGCCCCGCTCACCTGCTCCACCATCCTGCCACAGCTGATGCCCGCCATATTTCTTGTGCGCCCCCTGGTGGTCAGCGCACATCATAGCAACCGGTTGTTTGGTTGTTCTGCCATTCAGTCTATTTGCATATTAGGGCTTTATATATATAGATGTTCTCTGTACAGGTTACTGCATGGTATCTGTCTCACGAGTAGACCTGACTGAGAGTCACTGGCTCTAATGAGTGGATAAGGAAGGGGATGACAGGAGATGAAGTTAGAGATCAGCTAGGGGACATTTGCTTTTGCTCTGAGTGAGATGGGGTGTTCATGGAGAGGATTTGAGCAAAGAAATGATATTATGTGACTTAGATTTTCAAAGGTTCCTTCTGGTTGCCTAGATTAGAAGGACAGAGGAGAGGAAGGAGAAGAAGAAGGGTGATCAGCGAGGAGGTTACTGCAATGGTCCATGCAAGAGACTGTGGTGGATCAGGTAGGGGTTAATGGTGGTGTTGAGAGGCAGACGGACTCTGGGGATATTTTGAAGGTATAACGATAGGATTTGCAGTTAGATTTAATGAGGTGAGAGAAAAACTGGAATGAAGGATAATTTCAAGGTTTTTGACTTGAAGAGCTGGAAGGAGGGAGTTTCTATTTATAGTGGGAGGGGATGGGAATAAGGGATTCATTCTGAGATGTATTAAGTGCGACGCACCAAATTGAGAAGCATTATTTAAGAAAATCTATCAAACTTCAGTAAGAACAGTGGGAGTCCATGGTATGTTAGCCTAGAGCTATTCCCCTCACCCACACCCTTTCCAGCTCTAATCCTACCAGGGCAAGGCAGGCCCTGAGGCCTGCAGCTCTGCTGATGACGGGGTCTGACTTTATTGGAGAAGAGTGCACAAGATTCCATGCTTAGGTGTTAGGTAGGATAAGGGTCTCAAGGTCTGGGCAGTTCTAAATGTTGTTCTTGCTAAATGTTAAAATGTAGCACAGTATTTTGCAGACCAGCTGTAAACAGGATGAGCTTGACAGCAACCCAACCAGATAAATGTACCAACTACAAAGAAGAAATCAATGTGTAATTAACCAAATAGTGTATATAAGCAATGGCTAAGCCTGCCTGGGGAGACAGAGCTTTGGATATAAATGCCCCGTCTCCTTTACTTGCTGCAAGTAAATACACTACCTTGTGACAACCACATCTTGGTCTTAAAGAGTGCACCCAATGCAGGGGTGCTGTCAAAAACAATAGCATTCTCAGTGGCAAACAATCAGAGGCCACTGTCATGGCTAACTTAAGGTCTCCATGCTAATTGGGGCAAACAACAGACGGGTAGACCAGCTGGAAATTTAACAAGGGACATCTGGGAAGTGGGTCTTGACAAGATCCTACTTATTTCCGGTGGTCTGGAAGACTGTGCTCATGCCCAAGGCTGTGAGCACCTAGGACAGACCGGAGAGGACACAGCCGAACATGAGATCTTATAAACATAGAATGTAAATTGTAAAAGATGGGTCCCCTTGGAGAACTGCCCGAACTTTGAACGCGATATCTCTGACTAATCACATGCTAACCCAGGGTGACCGCTAGGAAATCAGGCTTAAAATTAAAAACAAGAATAAAAAAAACAATCAGCCGAAACCGGTTTGGCTCAGTGGATGGAGCGTCGGCCTGCGGACTGAAGGGTCCCGGGTTCGATTCCGGTCAAGGGCATGTATGTTGGTTGCGGGCACATCCCCGGTGGGAGATGTGCAGGAGGCGGCTGGTCGATGTTTCTCTCTCATCGATGTTTCTAACTCTCTAACCCAGGGTGACCGCTAGGAAATCAGGCTTAAAATTAAAAACAAGAATAAAAAAAACAATCATTCCTGGCCAGTGTGTTAAGTGGTTACAGCATCGGCCTGCATATCAGAGGGTCATGGGTTCAATTCTTGGTCAAGGGCATGTACCCGGGTTGCAGGTTCGATCCCGAGCCCTGGTTGGGGTGCATGCAGGAGACAACCAATGTGTCTCTCTCCTTCCCTCCCTCCTTTCACTTTCCTAAAATCAATGGAAAAATATCCTCAGGTGAAGATTAACAAAAACAAAACAAAACAAAAAAACAATCAATCAAACAAAACCCCCTCAGAAGCGACCTGCCCAGTGTTCCTGGTGATGCAGGACCTGGTGGAGAAGCTGAAGCTGCTCGCTAGGAGGAGGAGCTCCTCTGGAGGAATATCCTGATGCTCCCGCGCAGACACTGTTTTGCACTGCCTACCGAACCTGGCGAACAGTTCTACCCGTTTTGCACTTTGGCTGCTTGGCTGATTAACAAAGCAGGACGCCCTTTGAGCAGCTTCAGGAATATGATGACCCCAGTGCAACCATATCTAACAGATTATCTGAGCTTTGGTCATTGGGGAGAACTGCAGATTTTCCTTCTTCGAAATTAAAGTTGGGTTATGGAGAGCACGTATGCTATGTTCTCGACTGTTTAGCTGAAGAAGCATTAAAATATATATTGGTTTCACCTGGGAAAAACCAACATGCGTGGAGGAGAGGGCCCTGGTCAGATCCAGCTTTTATATTTACCCCTGGGAACCGGGCTGGAATGCAGACCCCCACAGCATGACAGAGCTGAAGAATCCAGGGGTTCACCACTTCTCACATATTTCTGCCCCACTACCTCAGAGGGAAAGGAAGGTGAGCTCAGACCCCTGGTCCAGTGGACAGGTCATGTTTACCAGAGGGGTGTGTGGGTCCCCATTTGGGAAGCTCAGATGTGGATGAGAAATATAAAACCAAGGCCTAGAGCTCGATCTGGCTGGGGTCAGATCAACATCAGAACTCAGATAAGCCGAAACCGGTTTGGTTCAGTGGATAGAGCGTCGGCCTGCGGACTGAAAGGTCCCAGGTTCGATTCCGGTCAAGGGCATGTACCTGGGTTGCGGGCACATCCCCAGTAGGAGATGTGCAGGAGGTAGCTGATCGATGTTTCTCTCTCATCGATGTTTCTAACTCTCTATCTCTCTCCCTTCCTCTCTGTAAAAAATCAATAAAATATATTAAAAAAAAAAAAAGAGCTCAGGATAAGGCTGGATGAGAGTTCGGCGTGGGATCAGAGCTCAGACCAGGAATCAGGGCTCAGCCTGTGTTCAGGGCTCAATCAGAGATCAGGATTAGAGCTCAGTCTTGGTTCCGGACATAGCCTGAAGCCAGGATGAGGGCTCAGTCTGCAGTCAGGACTTAGTTTGAGGTTGGGATGAGAGCTTAGTCTGGGGAAAGAACTTAGTTTGAGATTGGGGTTGATCCTCAGGCCACCTCTCAATCCTGCACGCTAAACTCCATCTTAGAGTCAGCTTTCTGGGAAGCTCAACCTGCGACAGCTGAGCTTGAAGAAGATGGGCAATGGCGTTTGCTGGAAGAATGAGGATCTGGGGCCACCACCAGGGGAGACCATCTCAGTCTCCCTGCTGAAAGGATTGTCTTTTGGACCAAGAGTGGGAAGATCGCTTCCGTTGTCTTCAGCCCCCAGTGCCCCTTCTTACTGCTCAACCTTGAGGAAGTGGCTGCCTGCTCTGAGCCTCCAGCTGCCCCTCTCACAGAGGACCAGCATCCAAAAACTAGGTTTGGAAAGGGGGTCTGAGAGCTGAGGCAGCGCAAGGGTCTGCATCCACTCATCGGGGTTCTCTAGGCTGTCCCTATGCTGTGTAGAATCATCAGAGAAATGCCTTCACTGAGGCCTTGGTCACAAGGATCATCCATCAAAGACTGTCCATGTATGCGCCTGACCCCCTTTTGGAAAAGACCCACTACGTAACTGTTCCCACCTGGGTTTGCATCAAGGAGGTGTCTCACTGTAGATGAGCCTGCTTCGTTGCTGTTGTTCATACTTAAATGATGTCAAACACACTCAAAAGAGTCAAGAGGCTTTGACTAGAAATAAAATAACAAAGATTTATTCAAGGGTCTTAGGGTTAGTAAACTGGAGACACAACTCAGAACATTCAGAATGTTCTGAAGGGGGGAAAAAAAAGCTGAGGGTTCTTATAGTAAAAAGTACATTCTTGAGAAGAATCAGTCCTCTATTCTTTAGCCTGTGGGTTGGTCTGAGATGGTAATCTTCAGATGTCCAGTGATCTGGACAATGAAACAATTTCTTTCTCGAAGTCACTCAGATAGTCAACCAGAGGGTATGATGTAAAGCCAGGCATTGTACAATGACCTGATGTGGGTCCAGGTATTCATGCAGGACTGGAAAGTTCAAAAGTTTAAGTTCCCAGGATCAGTTAAAAAAGAATAGAATTGCCCTAGCTGGTTTGGCTCAATGGATAGAGCATCGGCCTGCGGACTGAAAGATTCCGGGTTCGATTCCCATCAAGGGCACATGTGCAGGCTCGATCCCCAGTAGGGGGCATGCAGGAGGCAGCCGATAAATGATTCTCTCTCATCATTGATGTTTCTATCTCTCCCTCTCCCTTTCTCTCTGAAATCAATAAAAATATATTTAAAAAAAGAATAGAATTGTTTCCTCATGCTTCAGTCTACTTTATTTTAATAATTTAGGAGCTTGACTGTTGTGACTCCAATTTATTCCTTCACTCTAGTCTTCAGTTATATGGTTAATTATCATTCCTTTGACTGTGTAGAACATTTTTTAGCTGATTTTCATGTCTGGTGTGGTTATCTTCAGAACCTGGAAGTCTTCATGCTGGTCCTCATCCCAGGCGTTTCTGTCCTGTTTGATGCTAAGAGTGTGATTGTGCATAGCTAAGCTGCTTGGGGATGTTCTGCAAAGTCAACACTCTCCTGGTTCCAAAGAAGTAAATCAACACTGGGCTGGTTGCATGAGATCATTTCTGACCATAACTAGATCAGATTTGAGGGTGAATACCCAAATGTAACCCAGTCTTCATGGCTCCTTTCTATCTTCAGCTTCTTCTAGGCAGAAGTAACCCTTCAGATTCTGGGCCTGGGTCTTCATTGAGAGAAAATCTCCCATCCCTTCAAATCTAATGCTCTTTAGGAACATGACTTTGGGGTAAAACTTAGAGGGTGTAAATGGCAAGCACAAGTCTGTGGTCAAGGCTCCTCACTCTATGTAAAATGGGGGTGTTAAGAAACGTTTAGGTTTCAGCTTAAAAACTTTTGGGCTCTTTGTAAGAGCCAGGAGAAGAGTTTTGGGTCTGGTTGTGGTCAGAGCATTGAAGAGCTAAGAGAGAAGCAACGAGAACCAGGAGTCAGCCAAGGTGACCGTGATCTGCCTGCCAGGAGGTGGCAGTGCCAGGTGGGTTGGGGTTACTTTGATGCTTGATCTGTCAGCCTCCAGCAACCAGGGTGATGAGATGAAGATGGTAAAGGCTCCCTACATAATCCACCATTGTCCCAAAGTATAAGGATTACTGAGTCTAAGACCTCATTTTACAGACAGGAAACCAAGGTCCAAGAGGGGAAGGGACTTGCCCAAGTTCACAGAGTGGGGCAGAAGCTGAAGCAGGACTTGAACCCAGGGCTCCTGGCTTCCACATGGCAGAGACAAAAAGGTGGATGGAAGAGGAACGGGAGCCATCTCCTCTGCTCTCATCCCCTTGTGGCCCATCACTTGGCTGTGGCCACGTGGATGATCACAAAGCCCTTGATGTCTGAGAATTGGGGGCTGACAAAGTCCACCTGCAGCTGCCTTAGGCCACTCTTGGAGGGGGTGATGTTGAACTGGACCAAGGCCCTCTCCTGGGGCTCCAGGCTGGGTACACTGGGGAAAGGGAAAAGGAGAAAAGCAGACCATCAGTCCTCTCCCATTCCTGAGCTGGCCTGCCAGTCCGTGGCTCTCCAGAAACCTCAAGATCAAGGTCACACTAGCAGCTTCTCTATAGCCCATCTTATAAGAAAGGCAGCCCTCCCCCCACACTTCCACCCTCCCCAGAGTGGCACTTACTCGATGCTGAGCTGTCCCTGGAGAAGGCCACTGCCCTCCACCATCAGCATACCATCTTCTACTTTCTCCAAGAGGGGGTTGACCACCATCACTTCCACTACAACTGCTACCCCCACCATGGCCGGGCCCAGCACCTGGAGGGGCAATACCCATACAATCATCCCTTCTCTCCTCATTTCCCCAGGAAAACCCATGGTCCTGGTGGGTCAGATGATGGGGCAAAATCATCTCTACCCCTTGCTTTCACACGCCCAGTTACCTAGCTCCATCATTATATCCATCCCCCTGCATCCATACCATTTCTCCCACCCTTGAGAGTTGAAGCCAGAGCCAAAAGCAACCCCGCCCCCCCGACCTCCCCCCGTGGACAAGGGTCACCTTGATGGTGATGAAGTCCTCCAGAGTAATGTCCTTTTCTACCAGGAGCTTCTCTCCTTTGGTGACAAGGCACATGGCAGCCAACAGGATCTTCTTGTCCTCTGTCAGGTCTTCCTTATATTGAGAGTAAGATATTGTGATTGGGATCTTTTTCTCTGGAAGGGAAAGCAGAGGTGGGAGTTGGGAATCCAATGTCCTTTTTCAACGGGACCCAGAAAGAGAAAGGGAATGTTCCATTCACAGTTACACTCTTTCTGGTCCTTGCAACCAACCAGAGGAAGGCATTATCATCATTACCAGTTCGCAGATGAAGAAACCTAAGGCTCAGAGAGGGTAATTTCTTGTCCAATGTCACTTGGCAAGTGAATCAAGGAGCTAAGGTGAGGTGGAATTCAAATTCAGGCCAGTCAGCTACCATGACATCAGATTGTCTCTCTAAGAGTTCCTGGAAATGTCTTTAAACTTTCCCTAGTCATTCCGGATGGAAATCTCTCAGTTCGTTAACCATTTATCCCATCAGGAATTCACGCACTGTCTATTGAGCACTTGCTATGTGCTAGTGCAGAGAAGAGGGAGACCAAAGACCTGTCTCAAGCTTCCAATCGAGGGAGGAGGCCAACTTCCTCACAGTTCTCTCTCGTTCCTCCCACTAAGGCCCAGTCCTAACCAGCCCCACCAATAATGAGAAACCTTCACTGCTACCCCCACGCAGTGAGCTTGTGCCCTCTGCCTTCTAAGCTCCTCTGGTCCAGGCTATCTCTGTCTCTCACCAGCCACAAACACACTATGTATTCTTTTCTTGTGAGTATAGGTTACCACAGGCCATATCTGACTGTTAGTCATATTTGGGCTATTTTTTGACATACATATGTAATTATTACTTAGGTGTACCATGTCCTTCCCAGTTTGTTCCAGACCCTACCATCCTCTACTGCTCTACTGCCACTGCTTTCCTTATTTCTGTTTCCTTCCTGCCCCTGAGTTTTAAACCTGTGGAAAAGATCCATAAAGGCTTGAACTTGGCTCACACTCTCTGTTCTCCGAGAACTTTGATAAGGAGCATTTACAAAATACCTACAGCTGACAATATACTTTATGGTGAGAAACTCAAAGCTTTCCCACTCAGATCAGGAACAAGGCAAGGATTTCCCCTCTCATCACTCCTTTTTAACATTGTACTGAATGTCCCAGCTAAGACAATAAGACAAGAAAAGGAAATAGAAAGCATACAGATTAGGAAGGAAGAAAGCAAACTCTTTGTTCACAGATGACATGATCATCTAGGTACAAGATTTGAAAGAACAACAACAACAAAATCCTGGAACTAGTAAGTGATTACAGCAAGGTCACAGGATATATGATCAATATATAATCACTTTCCTATAAACAGGCAATGAAGTGAGATTTGAAATTAAAAACACAGTACCATTTACACTAGCATCCCCAAAATGAAATACTTGGGCATTAATCTGACAAAATATGTACAAGATCTATATAAGGAAAGAACAAAACTCTGATGAAACAAGTCAAACAAATAAATAAATGGAGAGATATTCTATGTTCATGGATAGGAAGACCCAATATTATCGAGATGTCAGTTCTTCCCAACTTGATCTATATTTAAGGCAATCCTATCAAAATCCCAGTAAGTTATTTCCTGGACATTGAAAAATTGATTCTAAAGTTTATGTGGAGAGGCAAAAGATCCAGAACAGTCAGCATAATATTGAAGGAAAATAAGATCAAAGGACCAGCACTACCTGATTTCAAGATTCACTAAAAACTACAGTAATCAAAACAGTATGGTATTGGCAAAGAGCAGACAAATACATCAATGGAACAGAATAGATAGTCCAGAAATAGAGCCACATAAATATAGTCACAAAGGAAATAAATGAAGAAATTATAGTTTTTAAAAAACATAATGCTGAAATAACTGGACATTCAAATACAAATAAACAAACAAACACAAATAAATGTAGACACAGATTTATAGCCTTTATAAAAATGAGCTCTAAATAAATCATAAGCTTAAGTG
>NW_005871226.1:81376-90721 GCF_000147115.1 Myotis lucifugus | reverse complement strand
CACGAATTTTTGTGCACCAGATATATATATATATATATATATATATATATATATTGATTTCAGAGAAGGGAGAGGGAGAGAGAAACATCAATGATGAGAACCATGGATTGGCTGCCTCCTGCACGCCCCCTACTGAGAACTGAGCCTGCAACTCTGGGCATGTGCCCTTGATCAGAATCGAACCCAGGACCCTTCAGTCCGCAGGTGGATGCTCTATCCACTTAGCCAAACCGGCCAGGGTAGTGTTTGTATTTTTAAATAGCAATAAGCTGATAACTACCCAAAAGAGGGGAAAAGATAAAATACATCACCATGTATTTTGCAGATTACACATCTACTAAAATGATGCTAATGAAAGGCTTATAAAAATTTAAATTACAATGTAAAGTGTAAAGAACAGGGCACCAATGAGTATTTGCAATATAATTAAAATGATGTTTTTCAAAAAGCAAACAAGCATTCAAAATTTGCAAGGAAAATATGTTCATTGGTAGGTGGGTGACAGGATCATGGGTGATCTTTCTCTTGCATGCTCTCAGTCACTAATGACTGTGTATTACTTTCAATATGAAAAAAAGTGCTAAAAGCCAGGAGAAAGTATATGTTAATTAATATTTCATTATAAAGTGTGATTTAGATTTTGTGAAAATTAAATGACACCTCCTTCCTATGTTTTCACGCCTTGTCAAGATACACAAGTTTCACTCACCAGAAACTGGCCGAGAGCAACAGTTTCTTTGTTTAATTGAATCCTTAGAGTTCAGAAGGTATGTGAAGAGATAGACAGACAAAGACAGAAAGAGGGAGAGAAAGACAGAGAGGTAGGGAGGGAGAGAGAGTAGGAAAAAGAATAATCAAATGGGATACATTTAGTAAATCATAGATGAAGTGCTAGGTGTAAAAAAATCCTTGAAATACATATATTTAAAAGCAGTTAGAATAAAGTACCTTAAAATTGTGCAAAAAATTTCAAAAGGATGACGTTTGGGTTCAAAATATCAAGGGTGCATTTCAGGCAAATGTACCGTTAGGCACGTTAAGCATAGCCGGTGTGGGCTGACCGCACCCACCTCTCCAAGGCCTGCAGTCAGGCTGCAGGGCCAGCTGCTGATGTGCCTGGCTTTTGCTGTGGGCTCTTGGTCAGACTGGTGTGAGTCCTGCCTCTACACAGACTGGTGTGTGACCTTGGACTGGCGAGTTCACCTTTCTGGGTGTGAGTTGAATTCCCAGGACAGGGCCTGACATGTGTAAGCACTTAATAAACGTCTCTTACTCACCTACCCGTCTCATGCAGGGCACCTGGAGAAGGCGACACAAGCCTATTCCACAGGATATGACATGCTCCCAGCATGTAAATGTTCATACTAATTTGATAAATAGGGACTATAAATCCTCTCACCATTAGGTCAGTTTGCCACCAGATGATTGTGACTTTTATGACTATTCTCATTAGTTAGCCCCTCCGAGCCTCACTTTTCTCATCTGGAAAGTGCAGACTAGAGGCGAGGCCCCGAGCAAATGCTAGGAATACCCTCTTCTTTCCTGGGAATGAACGTAGGATTATGGGAAGTCAAACCTCGCCCCAACCTCCTGGAAAGGGGTGGGGCTGGCCGAGTCCCACCCGGCAGGGCGAGCGGTCTTACCTTCTTCGGCCCAGCCGCACCGCCTGGGACTCCCCGCAGGATCTCGGCCACCGGCCTGCGGGGTGTAGAGGATGGTGGCACAGCTCACGTTGACTCGGACCCGCTGGGCCCGCGAGGTGAGGTTGGTCAGGCTCAGGGCCAGCTTTAGGTCGTGGCCCAGCATGGGCGGCTCCAGCACCTTGAACTTGCCCGCGATGCTGGGCTTGGCGGCGGGCTCCAGCAGGTCATCGCGCCGGAGGCCGCGGCCGCCGCCCCTGCGGACCCGGGCCCTGCGCCCAGAGGCTTCCACGCCGAACAGCTTCCGCACGGCCTTGCTGTACACCTGCCTCTCCTTCCGGGACCCTGCAGGGCACCGCACATCTCAGAGCCAGGCCACCGGCTCCCATTTCCCCTCTTCTCTGGGCAAAACCACCGCCCTCTCTTCACTTTAATTCCCCACGCGGCCGGAGGTCTCCCATTGGCAGCCCAGGAGCCATATGCAGACCTCAGCCATATGCATTCTGTTTGGTTCTGGACTATTTCAATAACTTAAGAGTTTTTATTTATTTATTGTTTTTTTTAAAATATATATTTTTTGTTGATTTCAAGGAGGAAGGGAAAGGGAGAGAGAGATAGAAATATCAATGATGAGAATCACCAGACTGGCTGCCTCCTGCATGCCCCCAGTGGGGAGATGGAGCCTGCAACCCAGGCATGTGCCCCTGACCGGAATCGAACCTGGGACCCTTCAGGCTGCAGGCTCTATCCACTGAGCCAAACCGGCTAGGGCGATTTTTTTTTTTTTTTTTTTAGAGAGAGAGAAGGTGGGAGAGAGCACAAATTAGTGACCATGGCATAGGCTTTGGCAGATGATAAACAGGCACTGCTGTTATTGTTATTATTATTACTATTATTAATTTTGAGCTGGGCCCTAGTGCTAAGTATCCTAGATGTTCAAGTTAAAAAACTCTACTACTATCATCACTAAGTTTATAGTAATTATTATTATATGTGAACATAGCTCATACAGTGCTTGGCACATGGTAAGTGTTCAAGGACATGCAGCTTTTATATCATTAGATGCGGGAAATCTTAGAAAACAGAGGGAGCTATTACTAGAAGCTAAAGCAGCGGTTCTCAACCTGTGGGTCACGACCCCTTTGGCAGTCGAACAACCCTTTCACAGGGGTCGCCTAAGACCATCCTGCATATCAGATATTTACATTATGATTCATAACAGTAGCAACATTACAGTTATGAAGTAGCAACGAAAATAATGTTATGGTTGGGTCACAACGTGAGGAACCGTATTTAAAGGGCCAGAAGGTTGAGAACCACTGAGCTAAAGGCACTTGGCTCAAAGCACAGAGACAGTGTTGAAGGATGCTACCACCACCAGAACATCCGGGAAAGGGCCTGGTCCCGCCACCCACGGTTGTCCCTCTGCGGCGGTCGGGTCATCGGGGAGGCTGCGGAGGCCACCGTGCTGCCCTTACCCTCTGGGTACTTGTAGAGGCCCGTGATGTCCACGCGGGAGTCGCTGCCCACAGCCTTGGTGCTGATGCACCTCCCAACCTTCTTTGTGTCTGAATACACACGTTCCCTGCTGTCATCCTCGTTCCAGAGCCAGGTGATGTAGTCTGCATTGACCTCCGCAAACACAAAGGGGCCATCGTGGGCCAGGTGCACGTCGCCCTCACGGATGGCAGTGACTGAGGCCGGGCCGCACCGGAACACGCCTGGGCAGGAGGGGTAGGGTGAGCAGCATGGGGGAGGGAAAGCAGGTGTCTGGGACCCACCCGGCTGAGCCCATACCTTCGCTCTCCTCCTGGGGGGTGGCATCCAGAACCTGCCAGCCATTGTAAGAGGGGCCCAGGTCCTGCCGGGCAAACCAGCTCTCATTCCAGACATGGAAATTCCTGCCACAGAGAGAGGAGGGGGCAGGGTGGCCTACAGTGAGCACAGAGGCCCATGTTAGGGGAACTTCCTAGTGGAAGCCATCCCTGGGCCGGTACTCTGCAGGAGTACTGTGGCGGGATCTTGTGAGCCATTCATTCAACTGGTCTGATGAGAACATATCGTGTGTGTGTGTGTGTGTGTGTGTGTGTGTGTGTGAAGAACCTGTTGTTTAAGGTACTAGAAATACAACTGCAAATAAGACAGAAGATCCTTGCTCTCATGCAGCTTACATTCTAACAAAGGAGACCGATGGGGAGATAGGCGAAATTAAGTAAGCAGATAAATAAAACAAATGCAAATAACAATGCTGTGAAAAGAGGGGCCTGAGATAGAGCATAACTGCTGGAGACCTGCTGTAGGTAAATGACATCTGAGATGAGAGTTAAAGGAGAAAGAAGTAGCCATGGGAGGAGTGAAGGGAACAGTGTTCCAGGCAGGAGGACTAGCATGTGCCAAGGCTCTCGAGACAAGAAAAAGCTTCAATGTGTTCAAGGAACAGAAGGTATGTAAGTATCTCTGGGCTACAGCAAGCGTGGGGTGCACGTAGGGTTCAGATTATGCAGAGTTCTGTAGGCTTCGGTAAGGAGCTCAGGTTTTATTTTAAGTTTCCTACGTTAAAGATGAGACTGTGAGACGAGGAAAGGTGACACAGGGTCACACAGTAAGGAAGCAGCAGAGAGAAACCTAGTTGGTCAGACGTGGCATCTTTACAGCTGGTCTCCAAACCCGTGTTTGGTAGGTAATGGTCTTTGGGAAGACATCTTGATAAGCATCTGGGGGCAAAAAGGAGGACAGCGACAGCCTGCATGGTGACAGAGGCCCCAGCATCCAAAAGAAGGTCTGTTCCTTTTTGTGGCCCTCCTGTGGGGACAGGGAGTGAAGAGAAGCAAAAAGAGAAGGAACGGGGAGAAGAGAGGCAGGTGATGTGAGGCAGGAGAAGGGCGGGGGGAGGACATTCGAAGGCCAGGCTTGCCAAGGCTGTCTGTGCTCTGTGTTGTATGTTCTTCCTGGTTTCTTCTGCTCTTTAGAAAGTTGACTTGTGTGACAACTCGTATACGTATGAACATTCGGACGAGGTTATTCACTGAAGCCTTGTCTATAAAAGGCAGCCGTTCGGTCCATCCATGTGAGATGGTTAGAGAAACAATGATTGTTCCCATATAACTGGAAGGCAGACCGGGTGCACGCCCCTGCTGGTCCACTCACTAGCTGTATGGCCTTAGACAAGTTACCTAACCTCTCTGTGCTCAGGTTCCTCATCTGCAAAATAGAGATAATACCTAGCTCACAAGGTTCTTTGATATATATATATATATATATATATATATATATATATATATATATATATATGGTAACTGGGCCTCGCATACACTAGTGCGACATTATTTTACACACTACAAATAATAAGAAAACCTTGAGTGTACTGATATAAAGTTGTTAAATGTAAAAGGAAGATGACAGTACAGGCAGATCTGGAAGATGTTTTGGGTTCGGTTCCAGACCACCGCAATAAAGCGAGGTATCACAATAAACGAGTTGTGATTTTTTTTGCTTACGGGGGGAGGGGGTCTTGCCTTCAATTTCTCAAAAATGCAACATCTGTGAAGTGCAATAAAGTGAAGTGCAATAAATAAAACGTGCAACAAGACGAGGTCTGCCTTGTTACACCAAGCTCCCAATATTAAAAAGCAGGTGTGTAAGGGAACTCACTATGTGCATGTTCTTGTGTCTGCAGAGACTCTCTGGGAAGAGATGGGAGAAGCTGATCCCAGTGCTGCCTCTGGGAGGAGGACAGGGAGGCTGGGAGGGAGACTTACCACTGTGGCCTGTTTTGTACCTTTGGAATTTCAAAGCACATGAATGCGTTTCCTATTTTCAAAAATGTAATAGTCACAGGACTCTGGGGAGGGCTTTGTCCCACAGAGGGGAGGACCAGGGGTTCGAGGCGGTCAGACCTTGAGCCCCCTCATGACCTCCGAGTCACGTGTCCAAAGACTCCTGCATCTCAGCAGAGTCCCCCTGCCTAGGACCCCCCTCCACACACACACGGTGCCTCTCACTCCTCCCAGAACTGGCTCAACTCAGGAGAGTTGGGCTCCAGGTTGGGGACTGCCTCAGGGAGGCCCCGGGACCCACCACATGCTGTCTTCCGTCAGGTCCTCCAGGGTCCGCCCGAAGGAGTCCACGTATTTGTCCACACTCAGGTTCCTGTCTGTGTCGTGGGCCGAGTTAAAGTTGGACACAACCCGTGTCGCGATCCCCAAGCACCTAAGGACTGAAAAGTAGGAGGCTGGTGAGGATCCAGGAGCAGCCAGACCCCCGCACTGGGGAGGGGTCTGGCGCCCCCAGCTTGCTGCCCCCCTCATTTCTGGCCACAGGCTCCTCCTTGTCTTTGTCTACTTGGTCAGGGCCGAGACTCCTGTCTCCACTCTCACAAACACCACCCTCTCCTCTACCTTCTTTCAGGGGACTTCTGGGGACACTACTGCCCCCTCCCCCACTTTTGAATGGACAGGCTCCAAGGCTGGCAGGACCTTGGAAGCCATGTAACAGCCTTGGAATCCCGAGGGGACCGGAGGCTGTGGGGCCACAGGGTTTGCCCAAGGGCACTCAGTGAGTTCCGGGCAGAGGGAGGGGGGACTCCTTCGGCCAAATAAATGATCCACAGTCACGTAAATAAATTATCTTCTTTCTTTCTTCATTAGCCAGACTTCTATTTCCCCTTCACCAGTAAAGAGTGTTTTGTTTTTGTGGTGGTGGTGGTGGTGGGGGGGGGGGTGCATTGGGAGGGAGGGAAGAGAAGAGATCTATGCAAATAAATGTAAATGAGAGAACTGGCCTAATTTTGTAATACCTGTGCACATGACTCCAGCGAAGACCCAACACTGGCCGTATTTGACTGGCTTGAACCTGCCCTTGAACCACTTGCGCAGGATGGCCACGCTGCCGCGCCAGTGCAGTGGGCTGGTGCCGCCGCCGTACTTGCCCTGCCACTGGCCTTGAACCACGCCCCGGTCGTTGTTGCTGTTCACCTGCACAGACGGATGGGTCCACCACCAGCAGGGCTCCCCGCTTCGGCAGCCTCACCATGGTACAATCACCTCCAGCTTTGGCCCACCCAGGCATTTGGGGTCACCCCTTGCTTTTAAATTGTCTGAAAATTTTACTGTCTTAAAATTTCTACTTTTCTCTACCATTTACTACGTGCAGTGACCTCCCATTGGGTTACTCTATTGTTGAAAATCATCTACAGTCTTAGAGCATTTCCTGTTTTGAATGGTGTGTTTTGGGGAACTGTTGGTCGAAGAACAATTATGGAGACGGCTAACATTCAATAAACGCTTCCCGGGTGCCAGGCACGTCTCTAAAGCTTTGGGCCCACCATATTAATCTGCGTAAAGTAGTTTCTATTATTTTACTTTTGTGTTCAGATGAAAAAGGAAAAAAAAAAGAAAAAGAGAGAGAGATTCAGAGAGGTTAAGGGACTTGCCCTGATCACACAGCAAGTGAGTAAAAGGAGTTCAGGGCTTGTGCCCCAGGGCCATAGTGTCTGCTGTCAGCACTGGTCCCTGCTGTGGAGTCCCTGTGCTCCAACAGCTCTCTGAGGTCTTGGGGAACTGAGAGTGTCAAATATGAGGAAAGCAGCTTTGTCCATTTTGTCTAACACTTGCTTTCTTAGAGAGAGCTACAAGGCCTTCTTCTGAGGAGGGAGGACTGGTGTGTAACGGGTTAAAGATGGCAGCCCTCCCCAGGAGGTGCGTCTGAGTACCCTCTCCCCAAATCTGGCTGCTGTGGCTACTGTGCCAAGGACTATGGTGGAAGTGACGCTGCGCCAGTTTCCAGGCCCAGGCGCTCATGCCACTGGCAGCTCCGACTTCCTCTTTCTGGAACTACCAGGTGGGGAGAAGCCAGGCGCCGTGCCTGATTACCCTGAGACTCCCCTGCTCCGAGGAAGCCCAGCCCAGCCACGTGGAAAGGCTGCATGGAGAGACAGAGTGATGACTGGCCAGCCCCCGCTCTTCCCACTACCCCATCCCAGCGCCAGCCAGGAAAGTGCACAAGCCATCTTCACGGTCCAGCTCCGGCGGGCGCGGCACAGGAGAGACCAAGGGCTGCCAGAGAACACTGGGCGCCAGAACCAAGGCCCCAGGTAGATGGTCCCATCAAACCGCCCCAGACATCTGCAGCCACTCAGACACCCCCCGCCCAAGCATCTTGGAGCAGAGACAAGCCATCCGCGTGGTGCCCTGCCCGAGTCCCTGATCCGTAAAATTGTAAGCATAATAAATGGTTGTTTTAGAGCCCTGAGTTTTGGGGTGGTTTGTTAGGCAGCAGTAGAGAATCAAAACAAGAGGTTGGCGGGGATGGCGGGGCTCCTCACCATGGCGCTGATGATCCTGGTGACGTAGACGGGGTCGTGGCGGCAGGACACATCGGTGGCCGGGTTGTTTTGGTGACTGGGGCTTCGGTCCAGGATGGAGAGGCAAATGTTCAGGATGTCCTCCTCAAACTGTCCCCAGAGAGGCTGTGCTTAGGGCCAGAGCCTCACCCGTATTCCCGACCCTCCCACGACCTCACCCAGTCATTTGTGTTGTGCAGGGGAAGGGGAGTTTGCCTCCCCATAACCACCCAGGGGCCCCACAGAGCATCCCCAAGACTCAGAAACCTCAAAAGTCACCCGGGAACCAGAAGCTCAACCCTAACCATGTCCTCTCCTGCTCAATAGCCCCCGTGGCTCCCCAGTGCCCACAGTCAATAGTGTGAACTTGTGGCTCTGGAGTCACGTCGACCCCACCGGCTTACTTGGATGGTTTCTATGATTTTTTTCAACTACATTTGAATTAATTGGCAAACTGGGCGAACTCATTTAAACACTGGGAAGTTTTTACGTACAAATTAAAATGTCCAGTCTTGGAAAATTTGGAGGGTCTGGGAACCCTCACTTTCCCACATGACTCTAAGCAGTGGATGCTGAGAAGTGTATCGTCCCCGCCCAGTCCCTGACCCCAAATGCTTTCCACACCCACTCCTCAGCCCACAGTCAAGGTCCTTCCCTTGCCTGCCACTCTTCTTCTGGCTGGGCACCTGGAGCCCAGGCAGACGGAGCTCCTCCAGCAGAACCTCGGTACCCTCCGACTTCCCAGCTCCTGTTGCTCTGTCTGCTCTTCCCTCTGCCTGTCCAGGTCCCGCCCAGCTTTGGACACCAGCCCCTGTTAATACCACGAAGCCTCCCACAAGCCCAACGGTGGCGTTTCCTTTCATGATCTTCTGAACACCCTCTGCTCCCACCTCTACTACCCTGACTTTCCTCTGCCCATCACGCCTTGTATTGTAACTATTTATCTAAGCCAGAGGCTCTCAGGTATGGCCCCAGACCAGCAGCAATGACTTCACGTGGGATCTTGTTAGAAATGCAAATTATCCCCTCTCCAGCCCTTCATGAGTCAGCCACTCTGGGGGTGGTGCCCAGCCACCTGTGTGTTTTCAGGAGCCCTCCACGTGATGCTGGTGCAGGCTTGAGACTGAGAACCCTTGATCTATGCTATTTATCTTTCTACTAGAGGCCTGGTGCACAAAATTTGTGCACGGGGGCGGGGGTGTCCCCTCAGCCTGGCCTGCACCCTCTCCAATCTGGGACCCCTCAGGGGATGTCTGACTGCCGGTTTAGGCCCAATCCCAGGGCAGTCAGACATCCCTCTCACAATCCGGGACCGCTGGCTCCTAACTGCTCACCTGCTTCCCTGCCTGATTGCCCTAACTGCCC
>NW_005871226.1:68832-81014 GCF_000147115.1 Myotis lucifugus | reverse complement strand
GCCTGCTGTTCAGTCATTGGTCACTTCACTACCCCCTGCTGGCTCGGTCACTCCACGCAGCCTGCTGTTCAGTCATTTGGTCATCCTCACTAACCCCCTGCTGCCTTGTCGCCCCATGCAGCTGCTGTTCCATCGTCCGTCCGTTTGTTTTGGTCATGATGGCCCCTGGCTTTTTATATATTAGGATAGCAGAACTGACCCATTCTGTTTCCAAATACATCCAAAGCACTTTGCCTTCCCAAGGACCCAGTGCAGGCCCTGACACAACTAATAGTAGATGAATGAATGAATGGACGAATTTGCTCTAGGAGCCAGACAGCTTGTCCCTCCTGGGAGAAAGGGCTCCTGGTTGAGTTTTCGCATGCCCTAGCCCGCGTCCCCCTGTGGCCAGTGCCCCTGGAGACCTGCCCGAAGTTCCAGCCTTGGGCTCGGATGCACTTCTCCACGCCTCGGAAGATGATCCCGCTGTCATTGAGCACGTACTCCTGTCTCTCCTCCTCTGAGGCCAGAAACACATCATCCTCTGAAAGGCAGAGGTCAAAGGGGCTCAGCAGGGACCAGCTGTAGGCGGTGCCGGGAGGCTGGCTGGCAGCAGAAGACAAGAGGGGCTTGCTGGGCTCCCGGGCTGTCATGAGGCCAAGCTCCATTCCACCTGGCTGATCTCTCCCAGGCAGGGACCAACCCCAACCCAGCCCAATACTGAAGGATTGTAGGAGTCCTGATGTCTTTGGCCGACCCTACTGGTGCCAACAGCAGCCTCAAATTTCTTCAATGCTAATGAGAATACTGACCCCAGAACCCCTTATAATGTGCTTTCTATATTGCAAGCATTAGTGCTATGAATTCTCACCATAACCCTTAGAGGTAGGCTGTTATTCCCATATTACAGATGAGAAAACTGAGACTCATAGAGAGAAGCAACAGGAGAGCCGGGACCGAACCAACGCTGTCTGAAGCCTAAAGCCCAGCTCTTACCCACTCCTGGGCCTCTCCTGCCTCAGGCCCCATCGCTGCCCACTGGCCTCTGCACACAGAAACCACCGATTCCCATCCCCCTGGCACAGGCTCCTGTGGAGCACCTGCTACCAGGTTCCTCTGCCCAGTGCCCACCTCCACCTAGGCCTGGCTCTCACCAAGATCTTGGCATTGACCTCCCTAGCCATTGACCTGCCTCCCAGGCCCTTCCTAAGGGTAAGCCCTCCTCTAGGACAACTTCCAGGAAAGCTTGTGCTTCAGTCTTGGCAGCTCCTACCTGGGCACCAGGGGTTGAAAAGGAGAACAAACTCGCCCAGCTTCCGGTCACTGTGTTTGCGGCGAGAGGAAAGCCTGGTGCTCAGCCGGTAGCGGCCGATGATGGCATCGGGAGGGCTGGTGACCTTGATGGTCACTGTGTTCCCCTTCTGAGCTGCCCTCACTGCCGTCCAGGCATTTCCCACCTCCAGCTCCGATGTCTCGAACACGGCTTTGGTGCCGAGAGCCTCAGAAGCCTGGGGCCCTGGAGGAGAGGAGAGGCACTCAGGAGACCAGTCACCCCAGGAAATCCAGCTCCGGGGAAGGGGGAAAGCGCCAGCCTGGACGTGCAGCCTTCCCTCCCCGAGCTGCTGGGACACCGCTGCAGGGAAGAGCCTGCCCAAGACAAGACTGGGCCTTGGCAGAATGGGGTACTCAGCTGTCCCGACTCCCACCCACTTCCTGGATCAAAGAGGAAGTGACAGTCCCCTTCGAGACCAAAGTCTGCCTTTTGTCTGGCCAGGAGAGAAAGGTGTGGGCTAGCAGGTGCCTGCTGATTTCTTGTACCTTCCAGAATCCTTGGTGTCCTCAGGATTCCAGAGTCGTCATCTTGTCTATCCCCCTGCCTGCTGCAGCACCTCCCAGCCACCCCCAGAAAGCTGTCATCAAAACCTTCCAGGATCCAGGGCTCAGCCCACCTATAGGGATTGTTTGCCCCCAAGTCTGGCCTGACGACTACAGGGTCTCAGGTCACTGGTCACAAGACAAGTGTTCCTGACTGCGGACCAGTGGAGGCTGCTGTGAGCGTTACCTGTCTCCGCCGTGAAGATGAGGGTGTCCTTGCTGTCCAGGGGGCAGTTCAGCTCCAGCATGAAGGTGAACATCTGGCCCCTGCGAACCACCAGCTCGGGGCCGGGGTACTCCTGGGTGTGGTGGGCAGCACCATTCCTTGGCCACTGCCAGTCCACCTCGGTGACTCTGATCCCTGAGGGAGAGGACAGGGCGATGAGGCCAAGCCCGTGGCACGTTTCTCACCCCTGCCCCCCATCTGCCCAGCTCAGCCTGCCAGCCACTAGTTGTCCCACACAGTAGATCCTGGTTATTTGTGGTAGTTACGTTCTATCAAGTCTCCGTGAACACTGAATTAGTGAGCACTGAACCACGGCTCTTAGGGAAAGCACAGGGCTATGTTCCTGGGAGCCTTTGTCACAGTTTTTTTCATCAGCCAATCAATATATAACCTTGTTTTTATATATTGATGAGCAGCATGTGAGCGGGGCTGCTGGCAGACAGGGGACAGGGATGGGGTGGGGGGACCGTAGCGGGAGGGGCCGGGTGGGGGCATGGAGGATGTGTTTCTGTTTAAAGGCACCTTATCCTATATAATAAAAGGCTAATATGCAAATAGACTGAACGGCGGAACAACTGAACAACCGGTCACTATGACGCACTCTGACCACCAGGGGGCATGTGCGGAACATGGTGGGCGTTGGCCACGGTGGGATGGTGGAGCAGGTGAGCGGGGGCGCCAGACCAAGATGGGACGCCAGTCGCTGTCATCTGGGTGAGCCTCTGGTGGTTACTGAAAATTCTTTGTTCCCACGTGCTGCAGTCCCGCTCGGCATTTGCACCTGCTTCCAGCGCCGGCCCCGCTCACACCACTGCCAACACCGGAGCTGCCACTTGCACCTGCTGCTGGTGCCCAGCGCCGGTCCTGACCACTCAGCACCATCAGCGGTGGGAGCAGTGGCTGCCAGCCCTGATTGCCCCTGAGGGTCTCTCCACCTCTCCCTGCTCCTGAGGGGCGATCGGGGCAGCAGCCATTCGCATCCACTGACGGCGCTGGCCCCAATAGCTCTGCGCCTTCAGCATGTGAGCGGCTGCTGGCAGACAGGGGACAGGGATGGGGTGGGGGACTGTGGCGGGAGGGGCCGGGCAGGGGCATGGAGGATGGACCAAGACCTGCCCCGTACCTACCAGCATGCCTCACAGCCCACAGTTCCTTTCAAGGTGCACCAATTCATGCACTGGCCCCCTAGTTTAATATATTGTTGATTCACTAACATTACACTCATGGACAACACTGCACCTCAGGCCTGAATGAAGCTTAGCTAACATGCGTTTTCTTCGTAAAGCACGTCGTAGCCTCCTGTGCTTAGGAACATTAGACAGCGCTTCAGCACTAAGCTTGGGGCCATTTTAAACTGCAAAATTATCAACAAAAAAGACAAAAACGCAGAAAACGTGGCATTAAATAGACTGCAAAAGGACACTTGTTTGTAGTACAAGAGCAGAAATAAGAAGACAGAGCATCACCTTTTCCCACTTCAGCTGGGAGCACGCATGTTAGGCCACCCGATTTTCTTCAGTCTGTACATGAAGACTGACTTGGAATTAAAAATAAATTGCAGGCAGTAGGCCAATTTGCAAACACGGAATCCACAAATACGGGGATTGACTGTGTATTTTCTGTGCCAGACTGGCACTGGGATATATTGGTCCGCGAGATAGATCTGGACTTTCCCTGGAGAGATACACAGTGAGGCTCTGTGGCTCAATCGTTATGAGCACAGCCTTTGGGATCAGCTCATGTGGGTTCAAATCTTGACTTGGTCATCTAATGGCTAAACTACCTTCTGCTTGATTTCTCTGTGCTCCAAGGTACTCTTTTGTAGAGTGGGAATAACAATAACTTGTGGAGGACAACTGGCTGTCATTTGGAGCCCCAAGAACAGAGCTTTAATTATTTATTTATTTGTTTTTGTTAATCCTCACCTGAGGATATTTTTCCATTGATTTTTAGGGAGAGTGGAAGAGAGAGGGAAAGACAGAGAGAAACATCGATATGAGAGAATCATCAATTGGTTGCCTCCTGCACGCGCCGACCATGGCCCGGGCTGGGAGGAGCCTGCAACCAAGGTACATGCCCTTGACCGGAATCGAACCTGGGACCCTTTGGTCTGCAGGCCAATGTTCTATCCACTGAGCCAAACTGGCTAGGGCCAGAGCTTTATATTCCAGATGAGCAAGGTGACACGTAAATAGATGAGTCCACAAATAACTATCATTCTGATATAGGTTGTTAAGGCAAAGTACGTGGAGCTGAAAGAAAGTATTAAAGAGGGGCCTAGCCTGGTCTGCAGGTGATAGCGAGGCTCGCCTGAGGAGGGGGCATTTAGACTGTCTTGAATTGGATGGGGTGTCTCCAGTGGAAAGGTGTGTGGCATGTCCAGCCTCAACCCAAGCATCCTCTCCCTCCATCCACTTCTGTCTACTTCAGTGTTCATTCATTCAGGCGTCGGGTGCTCTGCTGGGTGCTGCAGGCTCCATGGCCATGAAGGATACCTTCGCCCGGCCGCCGGGAGGTTGCAGTCCGGCAGAAGAGCAGGTCTATCTCAAACATCTAAGAGCAAGCTTTGGGGAGTATCCTCACGGCATGGCACGGAGTTTCCGCTGACCAAGTGATCCAAGAGACCAAGGTGGAAGCTGCGATGCCTTTTATGACCAAACCTTAGAAGTTGCACTCGGTCTACCATAGGCTATCGGTCAGGGCCGCTAAAAGGTCTGCACAAGTTTAAGGGGAAGGAACACACCCCACCCCTTGATGAAAATGGGGCCAATGCCGCATTGTAAGAAGGACATGTGAGAGGAGATCTAGTGTATTGAGATGTCCATCCTGTCAAATACAATCTTCCACACTCGAGAACCACTGAAGTAATGTCATCAAGTATTCCCGGCCCCAGGGTACCCGCCATGGGGCTCTTGGCTCTGTTTTATTTGGTACCTAGTGTACGGTAAGTGCTCAGTAATTCTGGGCTGGATAATTTAATAAAACTTCCTATGAACCAAGCACTTATAAAACTAAACATTTAATAAAGATTAGCTCATTTAATCTTCATAAACCTGTTCCAACTTCACAGATGGGGAAACTGATTCGCACAGCCTATAAGTGATGGAGCTGGGAATCTGGCTTCTGAGTCTGTGCTTGTTTGGGACCTCTAGGCTATGTTGCCATGACCTTTGACCCCACAAGAGTAAAAAACCCAGAAGTCCCAGACTCTAAAAACACAACATGGGCTTGGTCCATGCACATCAGAGCAATGGCTCATCTGGCCAATGTTTGGAGAGAGCTGGCCAAAACGTTTGGCTTTCTAAAGACTCTCGAACCTTCATATAACTTTTCGGTTAGGGGAGTGGCAGATTGTTTTTTCCAAAGATGGTTGCAGTGATATCTCTGCTCCCATTGTTTCTCCTCCTGCTGAATCTGGGAGGAACTGTGGCAAAAACAGAATGGCACTTTGTGACTCCCAATGATAAGTCATAAAAGTTGATATAGCTTCTGTCTGGTTCCTTGAGTTGCTTGATCTTGGAACCCAGTGCCATACCATGAAAAAAGCCAAATGGCCCACGGAGAAGCCCACATGGAGAGGGACCGAGACCTCCAACCCACAGACCACTCAACTCCCAGCAGCAGCTGGCACCACTGGGCAGCCAGAGAAGTGAGCCATCTTGCAAGCAAATTCTCCAGCCCCCAGTCACGCTGCCCCACCTGACACCAAATAAAGCAGACACAAGCTGTCCCTGCTGAGCTTTGTCCAAATGGCAGGTTCATGAGAGAGAGAATGGTTGTTGTTGTTGTAGGCCTGTAAGTGCTGGGGTGGTTTGTTACACAGCAGTAACCAACTGATACATGGAGGGAGCCCTAATAATAACTGGGATGGAATTTTCTGACAAGTCCAGTGGAATCAGAACTCAAAGTTAAATGTAATTTGATTTAAGTGGTAAATGTGACATCTTTCGCATCCAAGTTTAGGTTGTTGATTCCCACATGCTGAACTTTGCAACATGAAATTCTGGTGTCTGCATAAATCTTTAGGACCCCTCTTCAATAATAACATTCACCTCTTCTTTCCAACATTTAAACTCAAATGTGGAGGCTGGCTAAGGCTGTCCCAGGTAATGTGAAAGCCACTCTGCCCTCAACCATGATAATAAGAATAGTAAGATGAATAGCTAACATATATAATGCTTATTGTGAGTCTGACATTATCCTCTGATGTGGGTCCCTTTATCTAAGGAGCATCTCAGGAGGAAAAGAATGGGGCCTCTGAACTCTTGCCTTTTGAGGTTCACTGTTACTGGAAGTTTTTTGATAAAACGAAGTGGTCTTGATGGAGGTCTGCTGCTGTTACCACCCAAGTTTACACTCTGACTTCTCCTTTGAAATCCAAACAATATCGTCAACCATCTACCTGAAATCTCTGTTTGCTGGTCTTCTGGACAAATCCAACCCAACATGCTGAACTCTTGTTTTCCTCCCTGCCCCACCCCCAAGTCTCTCACTCTCCCCATTTTGGTGGCTGGCATCCCATCTGTTCTGAGGATCAGGCTCAAACCAAAGACTCTTTTTTGATTTCCTTTTGCTCTCGCATCCCGTATCCAATACATCGTCAAGTTGACATGGCACCGCCTCCAAAACTTGCCCTGAATCCGTCCCACATCTCTGTTTCTGCTGCTACCTTAGGCCAAGCTATTGAATCTCTCTTGTCTAGACTGTGAAAGCCTTCTAACTGGTCTCTACTTGTGAGGCATGGCCTGGTGCTAGTCTCAATACCTAGGCCTGAGATTTTTGGAAAAGGCTAGTTCTGGTTTGGCCCCGGCTGGAAGCCCTAGCCTGGCATCATGATTTGGGGCTAATGACTGAACACCTGAATAGGAACTTACACAGCTGACACATGTGTCCCAAGCTTGGTAGCTCCTACAGCCACCCTTGGGGTGGGTGAGCAGGAACTGTGCAGGACCCCTGTTCAACAGTGCCCCCGAGTGGCAAAAGCTGGAACAATAATGCCAGGGGACTTCCCCACTCGCTTGCCAATTCTCACAATTCTCTCATTAGGACTGAAGCCTTCCCACCAAGTTCTTGGGCAGGAACAGACCTCTCAAGTCCCAGAGCTTTGATCTTAGGTGACCTCTGTTTAGTCTGAAAACACAGGCGGGAACCCCACTTACCTTGTACATAGGATTGGCTACTCTAATAACAGCAGCAGAGCTGGCAGGACCATGGGAAACCCAGGTCTCCATTTTACTGACAGAAACCGAGACCCAGAGTTGGGAAGAAAGGGACTTCTTGTCCGAGGGCACACTGAAGCTGAAGTCTCCGAAGACAAGCCACAACCTATGTTGGGACAGGCCAGACCAGGATGCAATTTTTTTTTTTTTTAGGGGATGAGTCAGAAGCAGGGGGTGAGGTTATTAAGTTGTAATTATCTCAGCCCTGGCATGCCCCAGGGGGCTTACAGGTGTGTGTGTGGGGGGGGCGGGGGGGCAGAGATTAGGAGGTGAGGAGGGTTCATGTCCTGAGAATTCTGCCTTGGCTTCCCCTCTCCCTGTCACAGCCCAAACCAGCCCCCACCACCCTCTGGGCATCTGAAACCCCATCACAGGGGGGTAAGATGGGTGGGATGAATCAGAACTACCATTATCATCATCATCCCTGAATCTCAAAGACCATCTCCCTTGCAACTTCCTGCCCCGGTTCAAGTTCTCAGTGGATACTTGATCAGGGTTCCAGCTTGCATACCTCTGAGAGGCAGCTGACCCACTACCCAGATATTAAAAAGTCCTTCTTTCTGCTAAACCAAGGTCTTTTTTTCTTGCTCTATTTGTCCCCATATGTCCCCACTCTGCCCTTCTGTTACTGCCACAGGAGAAACACACCTGTCCTGTTTGTTCCTTGATGATTTTGCCGAGCAATTACCAAGAAACCCCAACCTGCCGCCCCCACCCCCACCAACTCTACACCTGCCTTATCCCAGGAGGTCACTGCTGTGGTCCCCATGTGACCTGTCCCAGAGCTGCTCCTTTGGTGATCTAAGTCCTCTGTGCTCATCAGCATCACACCCCCATGACCTGGCATTTGTGTGCTGATATTCAGGCCAGGATTCTGCAGGGGGAAAGCAACTGTTCGGTGAATACAACCAATTCGGCCCTGGTCAGCGTCCTCCCCAGCCCTCATGGGGACTGATGGGTACCGGAGAGGGGAGTTCAAGACCAGGGTCCAGACCCGTTACCAAAATAAACCCAACATCACCTCCTACATGTGCTCAGCTCAAGTTCTGCTCTCTGAGACTCCGATCGCCCCCAATCAATCATCAAGGAAGCCAGGTTACAGTTCGTTGCTTATATGTCCCTCTCCTCCACTGGACTGTAAGCCTCCTGAAGCGAGGCCTGGGTCTCATTCTCTCTGGGTTGTTAGAGTCTGTCTCAGGTGGCGCGGGACCCAGGGCATAGTAGATGCTCAGTGAACATTTATTGGATGAATGAATGAACGCCCTTCCCTGTCCCTTGGCTGGGATGAGGGTGAGAAAAGGGGAGCTGATGCTTGCCAGGTTCCAGGCATGCCCTCAAGGATCAGTGCTCACACCGCAGCCACCTCACCCACCCCACCCACCCATAATCCCTCTCCCTCTCAAACTGTCACATTCCGAAACCTGCCCTTCCTTCCTGACTTCCTTCCTCCCACAGTCAGGGGTGGGTCCAGGAGTGGCAGAGTGTGTGGCCTTGAGTCCAGGCAGACCAACCTGCTGCTGGCTCCCTGTGGGACACAGGCTAAGTGGCTTCTCTCTAAACTTCAGTTTTCTTATCTATGAAATGACCCAGGATTCTTAGGGTTTGGATAGTCTGTGGTTTGCCGAATCAAGTGCCTCTGATTCTCCCAGGACTCCTCTCAGCCTCTCCCCACAACACCTGCCTCCCCTCCAGACTCTGCTGACTCATTCACTCAGCACCTTGGTGGGCGCCAGGGAAGGGCTGGAGGAGACAATGTCTGGGCCCCTCTGGTTGACAGCTCACCTGAGGCCCTGAGGACAGAATAGATGACATGTTGTTAGTCCTTGGGCTCCCACCTTGGGATATGCGGGGTGAGCTCCCAGTCCTGCGCTCAAGGACCCCAAGCCTGAGGCTGTGCCCACCTGACATAGGGAGAGAGGGATGCTGTGAGAGCATTCTCTCCACCTACCCTGTCACCCCAAAGCCTCTCGGCCCCCCTAGCTATGCTGCCCTCTGTCCTGTCTCTCTCCCACCTTCCTCGCTTGGCCTTCCTTTCCACTCTGCATAGCAAGTAGGAGCCTGAATTCAGAGGCACACATTTGCAGACTTTGCTGCTTGTTGGCTGTGTGACCTGAGGCAGGTGACTAAACCTCTCTGAATCTTAGTCTCCTGGTGAAAATGGGGGTGATGATAGTAGCTGCCTCCTTGAGTTGTGAGGATTAAACAAAATAATTCATATAGAGTACTCAGAATGTAGGGCACCTATTATGTACTCAGAAAATACACGTTCATCAATCGTATTATTATCATCAGTATTTGCCCAAGAACTCCTGGCTGCCATTCCAGTGTTCTGCCAATCACTGCTATTCCGAATCTTCCACTGATTGGCTGTGTGGCTCTGGATAAGTTAATGGACCTCTGAGGTTCAGCTTTCCTTCCCTGAAAAGTGGAAATAATAATACCTCCCTCACAGAGTTTTGGGGAGGTTGAGGTAATGACTATACATAGGGTAATGAGAAAATAGATCACCGAAATCGGGAAATTCTAGAGTGAAAGGAGACGCCATTAATGAACCCTCCAGCACAGCAAGCTCCAAGCAGAGTGAGTGGGCTCCTTACTCACAAGGTACTTAGCACAGTGCTGGGTCTGCAGTGACGAGGTCAATAGATGGGGTTTTTTCCATTGTTGCCTCCTCATCTCTCCAAATCTCCTCCCTCTCTTTGGTTCTCCCCTCCCTATTTTTTTTTTAAACTCTCCCCTCTTCACCTCTTGCTTAAAGTACTGATTGGCCCCAACAGCCTCAGAACACTTATAGCTCATCCAGTTCAATCCATCCTGTGACATTACTATGGAGAAGCCGAGTGGGGCTCAGCCAAGGGAACAGACTCTTCCAGTTGCACAGCAGTCAGCATGTCATTCTCCCTGCTCAGGAGCCACCAAACCCACCACCTTCAGTCTGGCATTCAAGGTCCCTCACAGTCTGGCCCTGCCTACTGCTCCCTCCATCCTCCAATCCCTGCCAACCTCATCTCTCCAGCTCACTTGCTCAGCAGCTGCTCCTACAGATCAGCCTAAGAAAGAGTCCTAGTTGGAGGGAAGACCCTATGTACAGAAGATTGACTCTCACCCCCAGCTCACCCCAGCTCTTCCTCCTCCTGCCCTCGAGTGATGATGCTCTTCTCCCCAGATCTCTGTTCCAGCCTGGGAATGGCACCCAGTGGAACTGAACCCAGGAGGCTTTGAAGTGAGCAACATCTCCCAGACTCTAGACTCCATGTAATTGGTTTCTAATGGGCCCTATTATGACCCTATCCTTAATGTGCATCATGGGCACCTGACCTCCGCAGCTAAATGGTTAATTGAGGAGGTGCCTGGGGCCACTGCCCAATCTCCCTTTTCTTCCTGGTTCTGTTGGAAGCTGCTGGTCTCTCTCTCTTACCAGTAGGCAGTGGCTCACCAACTCCAACCCAATGTCCCAGCCAGAGTCAACCCCACAGAAAGTATTATTGATTCTTAGAATTTCTGAACCAAAAGATCATGGTAATTCAACTATAGCAAAAGGGTCTCATTTAATGACTAACACTGATCAAGTGTAGGGACTACTTGAACTATTTGAGGAAATGCCAGGCCACGTCCAGGCTCATCTAGTGATGCCTGCATGGACCGTGTGAGGGAGGGGAGAGGAAGAGCAGCACGCAGGCCACATACTTTCCATCCAGGATCCCATGTCTGTCATCCATGCACAGATTGCATAGTCGGCTTGGTCTACTTCTCTGAGAGGGAGGTCCCCAAGAAGCCAGGAAGTCCCAGAAGACTGGGGAGTTGAATTCAGTCTAACTAATAGTCAGTTTATATCCTAGGTATGATGGATCTAACCCTGATGTTTTACAGAGGAAGAAATCGAGGTTCAGAGAGAAGAATGGTCACCCAGCAAATTCACAGACCTGACATTGGAACCTTTGGTTAAGTTTAAGGCTGATAGGGAAGAGGACTTCTAGGTGAGCCCTGAAAAGCAGATCCTGAAAGAAGCAAAGCCAGCCCTCTGCAAAGCAGGCCTAATCGCAAAACTGTGGTGTGGGGAGTGAGCTGGGTGGTGAGGCCTGGACCTCAGGGAACAGACCCATCCCAAGAGCCAGAATGGCCCCGGATGCCAGTAATGAGCCAGGATGGCCTTACTCTGCCGGGGGAGGGTAAGAAGAGGAAGTTCAAATGGCAAGGAAATTAAAATACCTGCCTTTGAAAGCCAAAAAATAAACAAGAGTTGACTCACATAATTGTCACATGATGCTGAACGATTGAAAACAAGAGTCATAGAATTAGAAACATCCTTTAAAGACCTATGGGAGTAAGACCCCTGCTTCTGCTGACCTGCTCATCACTGAACCCCAGCTCCTACCAGAGAGTTGGTGTAAAATATGTAATTGTTAATTAATGGACAAACCCCCATGGTGGGAGGGGAATTTGCCCCTCACTATATGGGGGCCAGAGGGGGAGGCACATTTTCTAAGTGTGCTGTCCACACACTTGGTCTCATCAACTCCTCACAGCAGGCCTATGAGATGATTTGATTATAATCGCCATTTTACAGGTAGGAAAATGGAGGCACTGAGGGCAAATTCTCTTGAGAGTTCAAGGTCGCATAACTCTTTTCACTTCACGCAGAACTGCTCTTGCCCTGGGGTCCTCGGGGTGGGAATTAGAAGAGGATGTAACTCATGGGACCTCTTGTCAGCAGACAGCCTACAATTCCCAACCTGCCCAGAAATGTTTCTGGATCCATGAGAAGATCTTGCTTCTTCTACTCTTCCCTTTCTTCTCCCCCTCCTCCAGTCCAGCAATAGGTGTGGGGAAGGCCCGGCCCCAGCCAAGGAAGGGCTCTGCCATGGACTTCTCTCTCTGGCCCC
>NW_005871226.1:36880-68732 GCF_000147115.1 Myotis lucifugus | reverse complement strand
CTATCATGAACATGAGGGAACAGCTCAGGGCTCATGCAGCTCTACAGTCCTAAGAATCAATGGTCAAAGTTTCATTCCACAAACCCCCTTTCCTGAAGCTCCTCTCGGGGGCCTCTGTGCCCCTAGGCCAGTGGTCGGCAAATTGCGGCTTGAGAGCCACATGCGGCTCTTTGGCCCCTTGAGTGTGGCTCTTCCACAAAATACCGTGTGCGGGCGTGCACGTACCGTGCGATTGAAACTTCGTGGCCTATGCGCAGAAGTCGGTATTTTGTGGAAGAGCCACACTCAAGGGGCCAAAGAGCCGCATGTGGCTCGTGAGCCGCAGTTATCCGACCACTACCCTAGGCCCACAGGCCCTGCCCACTCACCTGCCATGCCAGGGCCGGCGACTCCTTGCTTCCTCTGCACCTCGCTGTGTGGACCGTCAGGACGGCGTGCGGGAGCAGCCAGCCAGACCCAGGTGAACAAGGCACAGCTCGGAACACTCCTGAGCAGGACAGTCAGAATTCAAGAGGAGGCGTGGTCCTTTTCACCCCAGTAGCAACACCTACGAGACATCTAGTCACCCAATAATTGCCCTGGTTTGTACCTCGAAGGTGTCCAGCATGGGAGTGGCTTCAGCCAAGAGGCTTTCCAAATTCTGTGGCAGAAACCGAGGCCCAGAAAGATCACAAGCCTGGCAAGGAGCAGCGGAGGAAGGAGCGGAAAGAGGAGGGAATGAGGTTTACGGTCAGCCTTTCCTGCCCCTCACAACAGCCCTCAGACAAGAAAACGGAGGCTCAGAAAGGGGACCCTAAAGGAACCTGGTTACAAGAGGCAGAGCCGGGCCTAGAACCCTGGCTCATGGCATCCAGTCTGGGGCTGTCTCTCCCCTGCTGGGTGAGACGAGAAAGTTCCAGGGACCACCGCTCTTCTCTCTTCTGTGTGCGCTCCAGAGGCATCGTGAGGGGCAAAGGCCCACAACCCTCTTCCGGGGACCTGCCCTCACCATGCCCCTCCCGGCCACACACCTGTACACACCCACCCGCAGGCTCAGCCTTCATGGAGCAGCCCTGAGTTTCAGAGACCCACACAGACCTGGATTTGAAGACCAGCTCCTGCCCCTGGTCACCCTGGGACTCCAGCTAGGTCTGTGGTCCTCCCTGGGCCTTAGTAAAAGATGACAGTGACCTCTCTTTGTGGGGCGTAAAGAGGGTGACTGGGAAACTCAAGGACATGGCCTGGATGCTTAGGGAACCTGGCTTGCCTGTCCCTCCCCTCTGTACTTCGGGAGTTGAACCATTCCTGAACTTGTCCCTCTGCCTGGGTCAGATCTACCCTGGAACTTGGGAGGAGGCCCTCAGCCTGATGTTTTGCAGTGTCTTCTGTCTTTTGGACTTCTTGCAGGGCCTCCCTGTGACAACCCAACTGCCAGGAGTGATATCAGCCAAGGCTCTTGGGAGGAGGTGAAGGAGAAAGAGGGGAGTGGTTCTCTGGTTCGAGGATGAAGCTAATCTACCCTGAGTTGTGAGTGGGCTCCAGCCTGGAACTTAGCAGCCACAGGTACCCTGTGACCTTGGGCAAGACCTCTCCCCTCTCAAACCCAGCTTCTCCACCTGTAGACTAGAGGGACTGAACCAAAGTGTTCTTCAGGGTCATTCTAGCTCAATGTCTAAGATTCTAGGGTTCAAAGACCCAGGACTTCAAAGCTCCTAAAGTCTTATGAGCCATGAAATAGAATTTTATTTTCATGGGAGCTGGGAGGGAAGTTTCTCTTTGTTGGGAAGGGCCTTGAGGGGATGACTTGGGCCATCAGAAGCTGGGCGGAGCTGGGCCAGCCAGGAAAGGGGAAGTGGGAGGGGGTGGACTCCCGAGACAGGGCAGGAGGGTCAGGCAGTGGTCTGTGTGCTGTGGCTCTCTGTGAGCGCCCACGTACTGGGGAAAGCATACCAACCTCAGTGTTTGATGTGGCTGGATTTCTTATGGAAAGTGGCGAAGGGGTTGATTTGTGCTTGTCAGTGTGACACAGGGCCAACAGCTTTAATCGACAGACCTGGGCTCGACCAAAGCTGCTCTTCTGCCTGTGCAGGGTCAGGCTCCTCCCCACTAATGATGGTTATTCAGGAACCTTTTATCTTTCATTTTGGGTTTGCCTGGACTGGGGCTCCCAGAACACGGGCCATTCCAAAGCACCTCCCCCATCAACAGCCCAAACAATTCATTCTCAGCTTTAGGGGACAGCAGTGGAGCCTGGCCATAGAGGCCTGGGATGAGGGCTAAGAAAGTGGGCTCTGTTATCTCTGGGACAACTGGCTGTGTGACTCTCCTCAAGTCAGTTACCTTCTCTGGGCCTTGGAGCCCTCCTCTGTGAAAGGAGGGTGGGTGCTGAGTCTTACCAGTGCCAACATTCTCTGATTCTAAATGATCAGGCTGGAGATGGCAGACAGGATCCAAAGACGGGGGCAGCTCAGTACAGACCAACGTCACCTGGACCAATGCCTCACACACAGTGGGCGCTTCACAAACTAAAATCCTTGCCTGTGGAATAAACAGATGCTTTAAAGATAGTTTAATTGTCTTTATGACTGTACAGATAATACATACTCATGTAGAAGCAACACAGATAAAGCATACATGCATATGTAAATCAATTTACATAATAAAACCCTTTGTATGGAGAAGAGGATTTGTAACTTGACCTTTTCCTTAACCACATACTGTGCTTAGATTGTGCTCTATTTCAAATCACAGGGTAGAGACTCACGTCATCACTGGGGGCAGCCTGTGTGAATTTACATAATTTAGCTAACCCTTCTCCAATCAGTAGGAGTTTGGGTTGTTTCCAGTTTTTTTGTCCTTATAAAGAAATGTAATGTGGCCTGGCTGGTGTGGCTCAGCTGGTTGGGCGTTGTCCTGTGCACCAAAAGGTTGCTGGTTGGATTCCTGGTCAGGGCACATGCCCAGGATTGTGGGCTCGATCCCCAGTGGGGGGCGTGCAGGAGGCAGCTGATCGATGTTTCTCTCACAAGCATGGATGTTTCTCTCTTGCTCCCTCTAAAATCAATTAGCACTTGGGTTGCGGGAAACGAGTTAAGTCGGCTCGCGTGAATTGCACGTACTCCGCGGGAGCCGTCTTAAACTCGGTTCATATAGATTTGCGGTGGAGTGCGGGAAACGTGTAAACTCGGGCTGATTGTGACTGCGTATTACCAAATATTTCATTTCAATCGAACCCATACTTCAAAAGATATAGGCATTTTAACGCGCCATCTTATATTTTGGCGGGAAATTCACCCGACACCGTAGTGTTAAAAAAAGGAAAAGAAAAATAATGTTATTTTCACAGGCATTTTTGTGTACTTCCCATTTCAGGCTCCTCAGTTGAAGCTACCATGGGCTTCAGACCTGCCTGTCCTCCCACCTGCTCCCTGGATATGATGGAGAGGAGGCCATGCTGCAGTGCCCTGTCCTTTTGGGGGGTGAGTACAGAAAAAACAGGGCAGAGGCAGACCTCCGTGAGTGTGAGGTCCACAGACCAGCAGCACCAGCACTGGTTAGAAGTGCAGACTCCTGGGCCGACTGCAGATCCCTGCACCAGAATCTGCATTTTAACACTGAATCTCATGCACACTGAAGTCTGAGAGCAGCTGTTCTCAAAGGGAGGCCCAGGGTCCTTAAGCATCTGTGAGGTCAAAACGAGTCATAATACTCTTAGGGTTTTGGGGGGCCTATTTCAACTCATTCTCTCATGAGTATGCTGTGGAGTTTTCCAGAGGCTACATGATCTATGATGCTGCAAAAATTTTAATGCAAAAGCAGATATGAGAATACAGCTGTTTTTCTATTAAGCCTTCTATATAGTTAATGGCATTTGTTAAAAAAAAGTAAAATGATGTCACTCTTATTAATATTATTTTTAGTTTTGGAAAATATAATTATATTTTTCATAAATACGTGTTAGTTGTGTTAAGATGGGTTTATTAGTTTTTTAAAAATATGTTTGTTTTTTATTGATTTTAGAGAAAGAGAGAGGAAGGGAGAGGGAGAGCGAAAAACACTCAGTTGGCTGCCTCCTGCACACCCCTACCAGGGATCAAGCCCGTAACCCAGGCATGTGCCCTGACTGAGAATTGAACCAGTGACCTCTCCGCGCATGGGACAATGCTCACCCAACTGAGCCACACCGGCTGGGGTGGGCTTATGAGTTTTTAAATGAGTTAATGAATAAACATTTTGTAAGTCTTTCAGTGTTAATTTCCAAATGGGTAAATATTTATAGATATAAGCCACATAAGCAAGCACTCTTTGAGATTCTCAATCATTTTTATGAGTGTAAAGAGGTCCTGAGACCAAAATGTTTGAGAACTGCTGGTCTAGAATATGCTTCCCCTTTAGCATTCTAGTTCTGTCCCTCAAGAGGAAACCATAAGCTGAAAATCACAGGAGCGGGGGCCTGAGGCTGTGGCCTCCAGTAAAGGTGGGCCACGGGCCAGAAAAATCCAGGGGCAGGGGGAAGCCACAGGCCTGGTGCCACCTATGGGTGAATCCCAAGGTCTGAGCAGCCGGCTAGATGTACTAGTATGTGTGCTTCGACTGGGAGTCATGCACATTGTCTCGGGAATTCATCCTCACAGGGCAATGAGTCAGAAGGACCCACCAGAGCTAGATCTGGACTGGTCTGGTGGCAGGCCGTCTCTTCTCTTCTCTGGGCCTCGGTCAACCAGGCTGTAAAATGGGTGATACTGCTTCCCTCCACCCTTGGGCCAAGTCATAGGGCAACTAATAAAAGACTGTGAGGCTCTAACTCATCGCCACATCACCTCATCTTCAGAATAATAACCACGGTGGCATAGACAGTCAGAGTTCAAACTCTGGGAGGGAATTGCTTGCCCAGCCAGAAGGCAAGTTGAATTTGTACCGTTGTCAGCAAACCTTGTCATTTACCACTGTCTGCAGGCCAGAAGCTGCAGGGCAAGCCAGCAGGTTAGAGATGGCCTCACCCTGTCCCCTGGGTCCAGGTGTTGCCCTGTTCACCCATCTACCCATCTATCCAACATCATCAGGACCTAGAAGCTGTCAGGAAGCTACAAAGTACTCAGAGCTTACTGTATTCTTGCTATGGGTGGTCCAGATCCACTGATCTACTTATAATTCCTTCTTCATTCATTCATTCCATCCAAAATTAATTCAACAAATATTTCTTTATGCCCACGAATGGGCAGATCACTACAAAGACATCAGTAGTTGTGACACTTTTAAAAAATGTATATTTTTATTGATTTCAGAGAGGAAGGGAGAGAGAGATAGAAACATCAATGATGAGAGGGAATCATTGATCAGCTGCCTTGTGCACGCCCCCCACTGGGAATCGAGCCCGCAAGCCTGGCATGTGCCCTTAACCGGAATCGAACCCGGGATCTTTCAGTCCGAAGACTGACGCACTATCCACTGAGCAAAAACAGCTAAGGCGGTGACACTTTTTCTCTCAATGTCTAGATATTGTGGGAGAGCAAAGTTTGCCATCCCAAAATGTGCCACTACGGCATATTGATTATTTTGAGTTAAAGTTACTTGAGAAACAGCTGGTGCAAGAAGGACCCTCTGACCCTCCCCTCTGACCTTCCCGTGAAAGGCGCGCTTCTTGCACCGGGAGGTGGGAGGCACCTTCATCACCAGAGGCGGGAGATTCGGGCTGAGAAGGCTGAGTAAGCAAACGCTGCTTAGTTTCTTCACTGAATGGGACCCAAGCCTAAGTTCCTTTGTCTTGTTGGTTCTTCACAAATGTATGGTTTCTTTGTTTAAAAGAATAAAAGCTGCCTGGTTTGGTAAATTTTTTAGGTCCTATATCTATGAGGCCTCCATATGTATGAAATTAAACTTGATTTTCTCCTATTAATCTGTCTCACATCTATTTAGTTATTAAACCAGTCAGAAGAACCTAGAAGGGTAGACAGTATTTCTAAAGGACTGAGAGCTAATCATAGGATCATGGAATGCTTCCCCTCCCCCTGCACCTTATCAGCATATCACTTAGAGGCCTATTTATGAGCTCCTTTTATCCAACCCAGCTTTCAATAAAAAAATCAAAAGACATAATAAAAGGCAAAATCACAGTTTGAAGAGACAGAGAAAACATCAGAACCAAACTCAGAGATAGCAGAAATGTTGGCATTATACTGGGAATTTAACATAATTCTGATTCAGATGCTAAGAGCTTTAATGGAAAAAGTAGACACTATGCAAAAGCAGATAGGTAACCTTAGCAGATAATGTAAGCAAAGGGATGGAAATCCTAAGAATGAATAAAAAAGAAATGGTGTGGTTTCCACCTATGAAGCAGAAGGTCACAGTTCGATTCCCAATTTCGGGCTGGATCCCCAGTAGGTGGCATGCAGGAGGCGGTCAATTAATAATTCTCATCATTGATGTTTCTACCTCTCTCTCCCTCTCCCTTCCTATCTGAAATTTTTATTAAAAAATTATTTTTTTAAAAGAAAAAGAAATAGTAGAAATACTGTAACAGAAATGAAGAATGTTTTTGATGGGCTCATTAGTAGACTGAACATGGCTAAGAAAACAATAGGATATGTCAATAGACACTTCCAGGCAGAGGGGAAAATGGCAAATACTAGGTGTACCGGTTAATAATGCGGATTTTTCCCACTAGATGGAGTTACACATATGTTGATGTATATGCAATTTGATATGTATGCTATTTTGTTGTATTGACAACAAGCTTCAAAACTTTAGATGTCAATTTTTCTGAAGGTGTTAACATCATAGGTTTTTTTACGCTTAAAAATGTCGAATTGTGTGCCAAAAAAAAAGAGAGCATTTGCGGGAAGTTTTAATTCATTACTTCATTTTGAAGAAAAGTGCTGCTGAAAGTTATTGTATACTTTGGGAAGCTTATGGTGAACATGCTCCACCTCAAGATACTTGTGAATGCTGGTTTAAATGCTTTAAAAGTGATGATTTCAATGTGAAAGACGAAGAACGTCCAGGTCAACCGAAAAAGTTTGAAGACCAACAATACAAGCATTATTGGATGAAGATGCATGTCAAACGCAAAAACAACTTGCAGAACGATAAAACTTTGCTCAGCAAACAATTTCTGATCCTTTACAAGCAATGGGAAAGATTTTAAAGGAAGGAAAATGAGTGCCACATCAATTGAACAAAAGACAAATGGAAAACCTATTAACTATTAACCGGTTGATAATACGGATCAAGCATTAATCGGTTAAAAAATGCTGATCAAGCATTAACGGGTTAAAAATTCAGATCAACCATTAACTGGTTAATGGTGCAGATTTTGTAATCAAAGAAAACACGGTAATTTCAAGAGAAACATCAAAAGTGTTTATTCAAAGTAATGTCCATCCCTAGCTACACATTTCCCCATCTTTCAGGTAATTTGTGGATACCGTCCCAATAGAACTTTTCTTGTTTTGAGGCAAACCATTCAGAGACCCAATTTTCCATTTCTTTGTACGTTTTTTTTTTTTTTTTAATATTTTATTGATTTTTTACAGAGAAGAAGGGAGAGGGATAGAGAGCCAGAAACATCAATGAGAGAGATCGATCAGCTGCCTCCTGCACGTCCCCCACTGGGGATGTGCCCGCAACCAAGGTACATGCCCTTGACCGGAATCGAACCTGGGACCCTTCAGTCCGCAGGCCGATGCTCTAGCCACTGAGCCAAACCGGTTCGGCTCTTTTTTTTTTTTTTCTTAATATATTTTATTGATTTTTTACAGAGAGGAAGGGAGAGAGATAGAGAGTTAGAAACATCGATGAGAGAGAAACATCGATCAGCTGCCTCCTGCACATCTCCTACTGGGGATGTGCCCGCAACCCAGGTACATGCCCTTGACCGGAATCGAACCTGGGACCTTTCAGTCCGCAGGCCGACGCTCTATCCACTGAGCCAAACCGGTTTCGGCTCTTTGTACGTTTTGAAGTGCTGCTCAGAAAGTGCGTGTGCCATCGATCGGAACAAGTGGTAATCTGAAGGAGCAAGGTCTGGTGAATACGGTGGGTGGGTTAATACTTCCCAGGCAAAATCTTTTAACGTGTCTTTAACTGGTTTTGAAGTGTGTGATGGTGCATCATTTTATGATCAAAGCATGGTTCAAATTGATTATTTGTTGTTGGTAGTGATCGGTATTAATGGTTTCACCTGGTTTTAGAAGCTCATACTACACCACACCTTCCTGATCCCACCAAATGCAGAGCATTGTCTTCTTTCCAAAGCGATTTGGCCTTGCAGTAGATGTTGATGGTTGACCTGGATCAACCCATGATTTTGTGCGTTTGGGATTCTCCAAATAAATCCACTTTTCATTGCCAGTCACAATTTGATGCAAAAAAAGACTTTCTTTCGTGCTGTTGAAGCAACATTTTACTGATGACTTTTCGGTTTTCCATTTGTCTTTCGTTCAGTTGATGTGGCACCCATTTTCCTTCCTTTAAAATCTTTCCCATTGCTTGTAAATGATCAGAAATTGTTTGCTGAGCAACGTTTTATCTTTCTGCAAGTTGTTTTTGCGTTTGACACGCATCTTCATCCAATAATGCTTGGAATTGTTGGTCTTCAAACTTTTTCGGTTGACCTGGACGTTCTTTGTCTTTCACATCGAAATCATCACTTTTAAAGCATTTAAACCAGCGTTCACAAGTATCTTGAGGTGGAGCATGTTCACCATAAGCTTCCCAAAGTATACAATAACTTTTAGCAGCAATTTTCTTCAAAATGAAGTAATGAATTAAAACTTCCCGCAAATGCTCTTTTTTGGGCACACAATTCGACATTTTTAAGCGTAAAAAAACCTATGATGTTAACACCTTCAGAAAATTTGACATCTGAAGTTTTGAAGCTTGTTGTCAATACAACAAAATAGCATACATATCAAATTGCATATATATCAACATATGTGTAACTCCATCTATTGGAAAAAATCCGCATTATTAACCAGTACATGGCTGTTTTCATAATGTAAGCAGCACATAATAATGTAACCCAGGCTGCAACATACTCAGCTAGAAAATGAAGCTGGGAAGGCTGCACTTGGGTGATAGTAGTGGGAATTAAGAGGACTTAGCCCTTATTTTCCATAGTGGGAAGTTACTGGACAGTTGTCACTATATTTCTGAAAAATATACAAATTTAGCAATGAAATTAACCAAGCATGTTATTTGGAGACATGAACATGACTTTTTAAAAAATTATGTAACATAAAGGTGTATTTGTTTTGTAAGTCCGCATAATAAATTACCACAAGCAATGGCTTAAAACAACACCCATGGAAAACAATTTGGTAGCTCCTCAAGAAGTTAAACATAAAATTACCGTATGACCTCAGCTCTACATTCAAAAGCATTGAAAGCAGGTCCTCAAACAAATACACGTCTCCTACACTCATGGCAGCATGATTCACAGTGGCAGGAAGGGAGAAACCACCCAAATGGGCACCAAGGGATGAACGGATAAACAAACCTTGAGATTTGCATACAATGGAATAGTATCCTATATAATAAAAGGCTAATAGGCAAATTGACCGAACGGCGAAATGACTGGTCACTATGACATGCACTGACCACCAGGGGCAGATGCTCAATTCAGGATCCACCCCCTGGTGATCAGTGTGCTCCCACAGGGGAAGTGCCGCTCAGCCAGAAGCCCTGAGCCGGGCTCATGGATGGCGAGTGCAGTGGCAGTGGCGGGAGCCTCTCCCGCCTCTGTGGCAGTGCCAAGGATGTCCAACTGATGGCTTAGGCCTGCTACCTTCCGGGAGTGGTCCTAAGCCATCTGTCGGACATCCCCCAAGGGCTCTCAGACTGCGAGAGGGCACAGGCCAGGCTGAGGGTCCCCCGCCCCCCAAATGCATGAATTTTGTGCACCAGGCCTCTAGTACAGCTATAAAAAGGAATGAAGCACTGATGCATGCTACAGCATGAATGCACCATATTGCTAAGTGAAAGAAGCCAGACACAAAAGGTCACATACCATAAGGCTCCTTTCATATGAAATATCCAGAATAGGTAAAACCTGAGAGACAGAAAGCTGATAACTGGTTGCCAAGGCCTGCGGGGGAGGGGAGGAAGGAGAGTGGGGAGTGGCTGCTTAATGGGTATGAGGTTCTCATTTGGTGGATGAAAATACTTTAGAACTACATAGAGGTGGTGGTTGTATAATACTGTGAGTGCACTAAATGCCACTGAATTGTTCACTTTAAAGTGGTTAATTTTATGTGAATTTTGCCTCAATAAAAACACACCTATATAATCTAATTGTGTGGTATTGTTCTGGGTTAGTGTTTGTAGCAGCCCACTAACCTGATGAAGAGAACCTACCACGAGGTGGAATTATAACCTAATTTTCATTTTTCTCTTCCTCCCCTTCTTTTCCTCCTCTTTCTTTCCTCTCTCCCTTCCTTCTCCTCTTCTTCCTCCTTCTTTGGCTGTTCCATTCTGCATTTCCATTCCAAAATATAGAATAGTACACTTCCCTTTAAAAAATGGAGGAAGGTGTATGTTATTAGTGCCTTTTGAAAATGTTTTGGGCTCCTTTAACTAGAGTAGATAGATAGATAGATAGATAGATAGATAGATAGATAGATAGGAAGGAATTGAGTTGTAAGGAATTGGCTCATGTGGTTATGGAGGCCAACAAGTCCCAGGAGCAGCAGAGTGAATTGGCAAGCTGAGACCCAGAAGCCAATGGTGTGCTTCTAGTTCAAGTGTGAAGGCCTGAGACCCAGGAGAGACAGTGAGGGGGCTCCAGTCTGAAACCTGGCAGGCTCTAGACCCAAGAAGAGCAGATGTTTCCGTTTGAGTCCGAAGCCAATGTCCCAGCTCAAAGGCAGTCAGGCAGGAGGAGTTGCCTGTTACTCACAGGAGGGTCAACCCTTTTGTTCTATTCAGGCCTTCAACAGATTGGATGTGGCCCACCCACTTTTGGGGGGCGCAATCTGCTTTACTCAGCCTACCAATTTGAATTTTAATCTCATCCAAAAAGACTCTTAAGGTAAACACTCCAGAAATGTTTGACCAAATATCTGAGCACCGTGTGGCTCAGTCAAGTTGACACATAAAACTAATCATCACAGTGGTCATCTTAGAATTCTGCCTGCCCCCAAAGGGGAATGGAGTTGCCACTGGAGGGGAGGCATTCGGAGAAGGGAGCGGGCAACTGATAACTTCCACACAAACCTTGTTGAGGTATTTGATTTGTCCTTAGACCTGGGCTGTGTACCATGTCCCTCCCCACAGGCAGAGATTCTGTGGGCTCAAGAAGCTATGACCACATGGAGCCTGTGATCCCATATTTAATCTAGACCAGTGATGGCGAACCTATGACACGCGTGTCAGAGGTGACGCGCGAACTCATTTTTCTGGTTGATTTTTCTTTGTTAAATGGCATTTAAATATATAAAATAAATATCAAAAATATAAGGCTTTGTTTTACTATGGCTGCAAATATCAAAAAATTTCTATATGTGACACGGCACCGGAGTTAAGTTAGGGTTTTTCAAAATGCTGACACGCCGAGCTCAAAAGGTTCGCCATCACTGATCTAGACCATGCTCTGGGACCACTGAATGCCCTGCCCAAAAATCTCCAAGTCTGCCTGGCCGGTGTTTCTCAGTGGTTAGAGCATCAGCCTGAACAGCAAAGGGTCACTGGTTTGATTCCCGGTCAAGGGCATTTACCTCGGTTTCAGGTTCCATCCTGGGCCCCAGTCCGGCACTTTTAGGAGGCAACCAATCAATGGGTCTCTCTCCCATCAATGTTTCTTTCTCTCTCTCTCTCTCTCTCTCTCTCTCTCTCCCCTTCCCCTCCCTTCCACTCTCTCTAAAAATCAATGGAAAAAATATCCTCGGGTGAGGATTAACAACAACAACAAAAATCTCCAAGCCCGCATCTAAATCCTGAGTGGGTCCCTTCCCCAGGCTGATCTCGTTGGTGGTCTGAACTGTTGTGTGCAGCCGAGACCTGACAAATGGACCGAGGCTGGCTATCGGCAGATGGCTGCAGATGGCACTGGACCATGTTGGCTGAGATGATTTTTTCAAATTAAACTTTGAATTTTGCGATAATTCCAGAATCACGTGCAATTGCATGACATAACATAGAGCGATCCCAGGTACTCAGTCTTCCTCAAAGGTAACATCTTAGGAGACTATAGCACAATGTCACAACCAGGATATCGACATTGATAGAATCCATGGACCTTATTTCCCATTTTCCTCATATTGGTGTGTGTGTATTTAGTTTGTGCAAATTTTTATCACGTATAAGTTTGTGACTCCACCCCCACAGCAAGCAAAGATACAGAAGAGTTCCATCACTGTAAGGATCCAGTTATAAGAAGATCGCTCTTTTCTAACCACACCAACCTCTCTCTCGCACCCCTACCCCCGCCTCTAACCCCTGGCAACCACTCATCAGCTCTCCATTGCTATAATTTTGTCACGTCAAGAATGTTATATTAATAGGATCACACAGTATGTAATCTCTTGGGACTGACTTTACCCCCTTTCCTACACCGCATAAGTCCCATGAGATTCATCCAAGGTGTTGTGGGTCTTAGCAGTTTGTTCCAAATACTACGAGGATGTGGAGAACCCGAATCACTCATACGTATCATCTCATGTGATTTTGCTCGGAGAGGCTGACAAGTATGAGTAACGATGCCCATTTTACAGATGAGGAAACGGTGACTCAGAGGAAGGGTATTTGGCCGAGGACCATGCCAGTGTTGGTTGTGGCAGGATGGGGAGTTGTGTGTCCCCCACTCCCACTTTGCCCTGACCGCTCCCATCACTGTGTCCTGGCCCTGGCTGCCCATGGCGCCATGGGTGGGGCCTCTCCTCCAGGTGGACAAAGCCTTTGGTGGAGTTGGCGTCCCATCCGGAGTTTTATAGGTGGCACTCTTCAGCAGACTGATGCCTATCGTGGGGAGCAACCCTCCGAAACAGCCCAGAGGGACTTGGCAGCTGGCAGGTGCTGACGATAAAGAACACCTACACCCTCTTTGCCTCCTTGAGCGAAGCCCATGGCATGAGGCGTCTGGGGTGCTGGGCAGGCCTGGCATAGTTAACGTCGAGAGGAGGAACCTGACCTGCCGCTGAGCTGGTGTGTGTGCTGGGAGGTGGCCCCTCCTCCAGGCGTTGAGAGGATGCCAGGAGGAGCCCCCAGCAGGTACAGCACGGGGTCTCCATGGTCCTGTCTTTGGCTCTCTCACTCTCAACTACTACATATAAATATGTATAAACCAACAAATCAGAAGCGTACAAAAAAAGTCACACACAGAAGCAGTGTAGCATGGTGGTTGGCAGAGGCTGGGGAGATAGGAGAGGTTGATAAAAAGGCACAAACTTTCAGATATGAGATGAGTGAGGGCTGAGAATCTCATGTAAAACATGGTGACTGTGGTTGAGAACACTGCCTTGCATGCTTTAAATTTGCTAAGAGAATAGATCTTAAATATTCTCACACACACACACAAAAGGATAGATATGTGAGGTGATGGATGTTAGTGAACTAGATGATGGGAATTCTTTCACAGTGTAGGCATGCATCAAATCATCACAATGTACACTTTAAATACCATGCAATTTCATTTGTCAACTACACCCCCAATAAAGCTGAAAAAAAAAGCGTCTAAAATTAAAATAGAAATTCCTTCATTCCACTACCACTAAAACTTCACCCTTTAGAAATCACCATGGTAAGTTATAAAAGTGATTCTTAAGCTTTGTTTTTGCTCTCAGCATTCACCTTGAGTGACCTCATTCATGCCATGACTTTGAACATCACTTATAGTTTGATGTCTTTCAAATCTCAATCTCCTGAATCCCAGGAACTGGTAACTAAGTCTACTGGAAATGACACCCATAGATCAGTCGGGCACCAAAATATACGTCTAAAACCAACCTTTTTATCTCCCCACGATCTGCTCAACTCCCACTTCCAGTTACCAGTTTATATAAAATGTGTGTTCTAATTTTATATAAAGAATTTGAAATGTTGTATAAAGCCAACTGCATTGATATTTTCCTTTTGCCGACTTTTTCCTGAGTGGTGAAGGGGGCAAAGCCACGGTGGTCAAGAAGCCCGGGGTCTAGAGATGCTTAGGGCAGTGGGTGTCACCCACACAGAGGCGTCCTGGCAAGTGTCTGGGGGGCCTGTTGGGGCAGTGACTAGGGATGTCCTACTTCTGGGTGCCAGGAGTTGATTTGGGAGGCGATCCAAGGAGGCAGAAGTGAGGGAGCATTAAGTGTGACGCAGGAGGGAGGAATGTAAATAAAGTGTGTGTTAATAAGTGGCTTACTGCTATGGACTGGACGTCCGTGTCCCACCCAAAATTCATGTGTTGAAATTCAGCTCCCGATGTGATGGTACTAGGAGCTGGGGCCTCTGGGGGGTGATGTGGTCATGAGACCCCCGCGGAGCTCCCTCCCTCTTTCTGCCTGGTGAGGGCAACAAGAGTTGATCGTCTGCAACCTGGACGAAGTCCTTACTAGAACCTCACTGCACTGGCTCCCTGGTCTCAGCCTTCCGGCCTTCAGAGCTGTGAGAAGTGAATTTCTGTTGTTTGCAAGTCACCGTGGTGCTTTGTCATGGCAGCCTAAACGGACGAGGACGAGGACTGTGGGCAACTGGGGCTGACTCCTGCAAGGCACTCTCTGAAGAACTGTATGGGATACAGTGGGGTCTTGACTTACGAGTTTAATTCGTTCTGAGACCGAGCTCGTTAAGGAGCTCGTTAGCCCTAGCTGGTTTGGCTCACTGGATAGAGCATCAGCCTGTGGATTGAAGGGTCCCGGGTTCGATTCCGGTCAAGGGCATGTGCCTTGGTTGTGGGCACATCCTCGGTGGGGGGTGTGCAGGAGGCAGCTGATCGATGCTTCTCTCTCATCGATGTTTCTAACTCTCTATCCCTCTCCTTTCCTCTCTGTAAAAAATCAATAAAATATATATTTTTTTAAAAAGGAGCGCGTTAACTCAAATTACTCTATCAACTCAATGCAAAAAATCCACCGAGAGACAGCTGGTATCTCAAAAAACTCGTTAGTTGGGACTCTCGTAAGTCAAGGCCCCACTGTACACCTCAGAGAGGGTAGGGCTGATTTCGAACCATAGAACTTCCCCCATTACTTTATGCACATTCAAGTCTCATGAGTTGTTAGATTTGAAGAAAGGGTTTCGCAGCTGGAATCACTTCAAAGACACTTCTTTTTCAGTCTGTTAACTCAGCACTAAGTGTGAAGATTCGCCATGTGCCCCCTGCACAATATACGCCTGAAGGTCTATATCTAATTCTTGGCATGTGCCTGAAATTCCAGCATTAGAATCTCAATCACTCATTCACCTCACGCTGGACCTCTTCTAGGCTGTAAGTGCCCCTGAGTACCCTCCCGGAGTTGCTGTCATCCATACAACTCTCCGTGTTACTGTGACTGTTGGGGTCTCCAAAACTGGGTTTGATAGGGGAGAAAGAACTTGCGGACCCTGGGTAACAGGGGAGGGGGAAGGAGGAGCCCAGATCAGCCCAAGTTGGAGGGTTAAGGGTTCAATGGTAGCATTTCTGTTCTTTATGGAAAGACAGGCTAGTGCTCTGGAGCGGGTGGTGGTGACCGGAGCAGAGGACCTGCCCCTGCCTGAGCCTCCCCATGTCAACCTCGGCAAGATCCTACTTTGCTAGAACTGTTTCCCCATCTATGAACTGAGAGTGGACAGTAAGTGTGGAGGAAAGTGTTGGCTTGATCACACTGCAAGTCTCTTCCCCAGGAACTATGGGGAATTGCACAACAGACCCACCTGAAAAGGAAGCTGGTTTCACGTGGAGCCAATGTTTATCAAGCAGAAATGCAGAACCAGTGTGGCCAGGCTTCACAAGAGAAGCAGCTAGTTTGAATATTATGTCATCTACTAATTTTTAAAGGTTAACAATAAATGCAAACACTTTTAAACAAAGTATGGGCCAAATTTAATCATTCCTGGCATTACTACATCCACCAATGTTTCTTAGGCATTAGTGTTCAGGAGAACCTTCTGGAGTGAAAGTAAGTGTGTGTATTTCTGGACTTTGTCTACAGAGATCCTGCCCAAGGAATATTCATTATTTTTCTCTTTAGTAAGAATTTTTGTCTTAAAGTCTATTTTGTCTAATATTCGTATGGCCATTCCAGCTCTCTTTTGGTTACTGTTTGCATGGTATGTACTTTCCCATCCTTTTACTTTCAACATATTTGTGTCTTTGAATCTGAAATGTGTCTCTTGTAGACAGCATATAGTTTGGTCATTTTTTTTTTTTTTTGTAATCCATTCTGCCAGTTTCTGCCTTTTAATTAGAGAGTTTAATCCATTTATATTTAATGTAATTATCATTAAGATAGATTTACATCTGCCCTTTTGTTTTCTGTCTTATGTCATTGTTCCTTTTTTACTGACTTTGTGTTAAATAGATCTTTTCTAGTGTACCCTTTTAATTTCCTTGTTGTTCTTTCTTTCCATATACTTTTAAAAGTTATTTTCTTAGTGCTTGCCCTAGGGTTACAATTAGCATCTGCATTTGAAACAATCTATTTGAATGAATACTACCTTAATATGGATTACATATAGAAACTTTACTCCAGTGTAGCTCCATTTCCTCCCCAATCCTTTGTGTATTTATTGTCATACAAATTACATCTTTATACATTATAAACAAATCAACATAGTTTTATAATAATTTATGCTGTTGTCTTTTAAAAATATTGTTAAAATTTTTGGTAAAATATACATAAAATAAAATTTATCATTTTAACTATTTTTAAGTGTACAGTTCAGTGGATGCTGAGCTGGGTCTTTAGCATCAGAAGGAAAGCCAGAGATAGGCATGAGTCTACAGTGTAGGTACAAGGGAAAGCACGGTCAGGTGCCAGAGTCAGTTCCAGGGTGCAGTAGGGACTGGGACTAGTGACGGGCGAGACCAAGAGAATTTGAAGTGTCTGATACACAACTATGTTCTCCTCCACTCCTCATCCTCCTCCCGTGCTAGGTTATCACACGCTGTTATAACAAGCTCCCCAGGGCTTCTAATGTGCTCTCCAAGGCGCTGGTTTTAAGTCTTGAGTGCACATTGAAATCACCCGGCTTCCTGAGTCTGGCGTTTGCCTGTTGCTAAACTCTGGAGGCTGGTTCTGGTCTAGGGCTCCCTCTGTTGGTTATCTTTAAGATTGCGGCAGGCTGTCCCCAGCCCTCAGCCTCCTTGGTCTTTAATATGCAGGCAGCACTCTTAATGCCTCTCTCTGTGATTCCCCAGAGGTGTGGGCCTCTGCTCCATTCTAGGCAAATCCTCGGAGCTGAGCTGAGCCTCAGCCTACGTCTCTCCCTGGTGCCACAGACTCAGCCCTGATTAACCTCTTCTGACCAAAGGGGAAATCAAGTCCCACATCTCTCAGAAGTCCTCCCAATGACCCTCAGGCGAATGATAGTGTCCTCCCGGGTGCTCTCAAACCCCGGGGGCCGTGGGTGGGGAACCTCTTGGACTAAGATGATGCTTTGACCAGTGACTGACCCTGGCAACAGCAATGAAAGCTGATCTTCAGTGAACACGTACTCTCTGCCAGGCACTGTCCTACATGCTCAACATGATGAACTCGCTGCTCATCACAGCTCTAGGACGTGGGCTGTTAGTATCTGCACTGTGCAAAGGAAGAAACTGAGGTATGGACTTGAAACAATTTTCCCAGTCGTAAGTCAGCTGAGAGGCAGAGCCGGGACCCCCAGGCGGTCTGGTGCTCTAAATAACATTATGTGTACTGTTTCCGTGCCCAGGCACTGCTAGCTCCTTGACATTCATATCACATTTAGTTTTGCAGAGGAGAAGCTGGGACTCAGAGAAAATGGAGGAGGCTTGGGTTTGCTCCTCTGAACCAGAGCACCTGTGCTGGCAGAACTCACCGAGCATGCCCAGTGGGCTGCCTAGATGAATTTGGTGCCATAAAAGTGCATGTGCCTCGTGATTCTGAGCCTGCGTCTTTGGGGGATGGGTTGTGAGAATCTACATGTTAACAAGCACCCCGGTTGATCCTGATTTACAGAAAAGTTTGAGAAACCTCACTGCCCTTCCCCCTCCACCCATTACAGCACAGCCACCTTAGATAAAAGACACGGGGGCATGTGTCCCTTTCCCTCCATAACAGCTAGCAATGCTTTTGCTGCAGGTGATAGCATCCCTGACACCACAGGCACCCCTTAGAGAGATGGTGGGTTTGGTCCCAGAGCACCGCAATAAAGTGAGTATCACAATAAAGTGAGTAGAAATCTTTTTGCTGGTGGAGGGTCTTCCCTTCAGTTTCTAAAAACGGCAACATTTGTGAAGCGCAATAAAACAAGGCATGCCTGGAGTGGCTAAAAGTCTAAAGACCTTTATTGTTTATTTAATAAAATGCCCAGAATTAGTCTATCAACTGGCATAGCTGCTCAGCAGTGCCATCGAAGACCCCGTTCCTTCAAGCTTCCTGTGCTGCTCTCCTGGTTGTTGGCTTTCTTCTTCATGCTTGTTGCTTCATAGTCTCGAGATGACTGCTACCGATCCAGAAATCTTGTCCCCAGTCCCCAGGCTTTGTTGCAGCAAGAGCATGGTCACATGACTTAGGCTCAGCCAAAGTTTTCACTTGGAATTTTTTTATGAATCCTCACTCGAGGATATAGTGCCATTGATTTTTTTAAAAGAGAGAGTGAAGGGGGGGGGGGGGGAGAAACATCAATGTGAGAAAGATACATTGATTGATCGCCTCCCGCATATGCCCCAACCAGGACCAAGATCTAACCTGCAACCCAGGTACGTGCCCTTGACTGGGAATCCAACCTGTGACCCTTTGGTGCACAGGCTGACACTCTAACCACTGAGCCACGCCAGCCAGGGTTCACCTGGAATCTTTAATTGGGAGCTGGTGGCAAAAAGAAGTGGGGAACATGGGGACTCCATTCTGGGGGACAACGGGGATGGTTCTGGTGGCCACAATGGATTCTGGTGCCGTATTATTCTTAGGTCAAGCAGTGATGTTCTCACTCCAAGGGCTTTTGTAATGCAGTTTTGACTGTGATTGCTGGCTGCATGGCCACTCTTTGCTCCTGCCCACTTTCTGAGCCTGATCATGCAAGTTCACCACCGAGTCTGTGAGTTTCCTGATGTCCTTTTAATACTTTTCCTCTCCTTGACCCAGCCAGTCTCAGTTTCCACTGTTCACAGACAGGTCTGCCATGCTGGGCTCCTTCAGGTCTCAGCGGATAGACACGAGTCTCTCCTCAGAGAGGCCTTCCCTGGCCACGGGGGACGGTAGCCTACTATTCCCCAGGACAACACCCGCGTCTTCCCTTCATTATTTGCTTGTTTATCTGCTTCTGTCTGGCTCCCCATTAGGATGTAAACTCCATGAGGCTCTGAACCCCTGTGTGTGCAGAGCAGAGCCTGACACATAGTAGGTGTTCAAGATGGTTGTGGTTGACTGAATTGATGCATAGATGACTGATGGACGCATGGATAGTTAAAGGGGCTTGTTTTGGGACAGGACTGACCTGGGAGTCCCAGATGGCAGATAACCCCTGATCTCAGGTCACATTCCTCCCTCCAGAGTCACCTGGAGTCTGCGGGTTCTCTTCCTTCATGACGAGCGGGTGCATCATGGCCTATGAGAGAGCACTGAGAAGAGGAAACCCTATTCTTAAACAGATCACGAGGTTGTCCCTGCCCGGGGTGGGGTGTCTGCCTCCCCAACAAACAGGCACCAGCCGAGCATAGTGGGGAACAATAATAAAATAATATTTACAGAAGAGGCTATCATTAACTTTAATGCCTACGTATAATGCCTACGTAGACCTTGATAACCCTGGAAATAACAGGGAGACATGAATGACGCTGGGAAATCATTCACCAGGCTGACATGTGTTGGAGCTTGTTCCAGTTACTATTGTTTCATAACAAACTACCCCCAAACTTCGTGGCGTAAAACGTCCACTCACTGTTCCTATGAGCGAGGATTTCAGACCTGGGGTGGCTTGCCTCAGCTCCACGGTGCCTGGGGCCTCCGCTCGAAGACTCGATGTAACTCAGTGTCTGGGGCTGAAGCTACCTGGAGCTCATTTGCTCACAAGGTTGGCAGTTGATTCTGCTGGGTGGCGGGAATCTTAGCTGGGCTTCGGCGGGCACACCTACGTGAGACCTTTCCGTGGGGCCCGCCATTCTCACAGCACAGAGGCTGGGTCCGCAGTGAGTGTCCTGAGGCAGGAGCCAGGTTGTCCTTCATGATGCATCAGACGCCACGTGGCATCACTTACTTGCATGGTGTTCATCAGGGTGGTCTCCAAAGACAGCCTTTGGAGAAGAGAGGGAACGAGGTTCCACCTTCTGATTGAGTCTGGAAGAGCATAAGGAATCAGGGCTGTTATGGTTTTGGAAAATATAATCTGCCACAAGGCCCCTTTCCCTGCTCCATTCTGAAGTTAACTCTGGCCAGTCAACGCCTGGCTTTTCCCAGTCCTCGTCCGCCTGCCTCTCCAGCCCCATGGCCCTCAGGTTTAGTAACACATCTTCCCTTCTCATGTCCCTCCCCGCCAGGGTTCACGGCCCTTTGCCTGCAATGAGGAAATCGTAACACCCTTCAAGGCCAGTTCATCTGAGAAGTCCTCCCTGATTGCTCTAGCCTCCCAGCTGGACCTCAAGTGTCCCTTTCCCTCAAGTCCTTTCTTTGCAGGACTGTGTGGAGCTCTGAGAACCTGGGAGCCGGACCAATGAAGATACTTCGGCTTAGGCCAGGGTCCCAGCACAATAGTTAGGGAGTCAGACACAGCGAGGTGGCTGAGGGGGGCCAGCGTGAGTCTGGAGGGGCAGATAAAGGGCGTCCACTTTACAGCCCCCAGGGCTCAGCTGGTGGAGGGAGAACCACAGAGCTGTGTTCCCTGAGACCTGGAGTCACCAAATTGCTCAGGCTGACAGGTGTCTGCATCAGTTGGATGACTCCTTTCTCACATCCCCAATCTAGTCTCTCAGGATGTCTGGTGGGTTCTGCCTTCTCTACCACTTCTCACCCAACTCGTCGCTACCATCTTGGTCCGAGTCACTATCACCTCTTACCTGAGTGGTTACAGTAGCCTCCTCACTGGACTGCCTGCCAGAACGGGAGGGTACTTTCTTTATTCTTAATTTTTCTCTTTACCTTTTGGACCCCCTTCACCCATTTCTCCTACTCCTGCCCCTGCCAACCCCTCCGCCCTGCACCTCTGGCAATCACCAATCTGTTCTCTGTGTCTAGGACCTTGTTTTTGTTTGTTTGCCTGTTTTAGATTCCACGTATAAGAGAGACCATATGATATGTGTCTCTCTCTGGCTGACTTATTTCACTTAGCATAATGCCCTGGAGGGCCATCCATGTTGTCTTAAATGGCAAGATTTCATTCTTTTTTATGGCTGAATTATATATATATATATATATATATATATATATATATATGCCACAATTTCTTTATCCTTGTATCCATCAATAGATACTTAGATTGTTTCTATATCTCGGCAATTGTAAATAATGCTGCAGTGAACATAGGGGTGCATATATCTCTTCAAGTTAGTGTTTTTGTTTTCTTTGGATAGATACCCAGAACTGGAACTGCTGGATCATATGGCAGTTTTATTTTTAGTTTTTTTCAGGAACCTCCTCTATACTGTTATCTGTAGTGGCTGCACCAAGTTACATTCAGAGGGTTTCTTTTAAAACACAAGTCAGATCCTGTCACTTCTCTGCTCGAACCCCCCTTGGGTTCCCCATCTCATGCAGGACAGAAGCTAATGTCCTTACGGTGGCCTACAAGGCCCAGTCACGTCTGTCTCCATTTTGATTACTCTCGCCCTCCCTGCTCCGCTACAGGAACATTGCTCCCTTTATGTTCTGCATGCACACCGGGACATCTCCCACCTCACGGCCTTGCCCATGTTCCTGGAACTCAGTCCTTTAGATCTGCACGTGGCTTGACCTCATAGTTCATGTCAAGTTTCTACCCGAATATCTCCTACTAGAGGGGCTGCCCGCCCCAACACATATCCCCTCCTGACTTTTATTCATCACCGTACTAATGACTACTTGAATTTGTATTTTGTATTTATTCGATTACTCATTTTGTTATCTACCTTCCCACATCCACTCCCATACCCCCGTCTCCCCATGATAACAGACTTCCAGGAAGTCCAGATCCCCTGGTCACAGTAGGGGCTCATTAATCACTCAGTGTGACTCAGTGGAATCTTGGCCATGGAACTTAATGGCTTGGTCACCCTGGGAGGTGACATCTTCCAGGATCAGGCGAGTTGCATGGCCAACGTCATACACAAAAATACCAAAGTCTTTCTGTAGAGTTACGCCCCCAATCCTCACAGGCTGGGTCTTCAGTCTGAAGCACTGGCCATCAGATGACTTTACAAAAGCCTGTAATTCCCACAATGGAACTGTAGGAGGCACCTCACTCTCATTCCTCAAGGGCTCAGAAATATGGGGAAGGGCACACTCCAAACTGAGAACTTGAGTGTCCTCTGGGGAAAAGTGCCAGAAGGGTGGGGAAAGGGGACTGCCTATTTTTTCACTCTCTTATATGCTATGTATTTAAGGAATTTTTATGCTATGAATATATTTGTATAAAATATTTTGATAAATGTGTCTGTATATATTTAGAATTTTTTATTTTATAAGAGGGATAGCTAATTTGCTACACAGTGGCCATAAAATCTGAATACATAAGCGACATTATTTTATTTTGTTCCAGATTAAAACCCCTTGATTACATCTTCTGAGCCATGCTAAAGGTGGAGGTTTATTCAGTGAAAATCAGAGACACAGATCATCCGAGGCAGCATGCGGGATTAATGAAATTGCCATGTTCACACTCCAATTTCATGCAGTTTTGCGTAGTATAACAAGTTATGCTGTTTAAGAATTCAAGCCTGGTCCTGGCCGGTGTGGCTCAATTGGTTGAGCATTGTCCCATGAACCTAGAGGTCGATGATTCGATTCCCAGTCATGACATGAAGAAGAAGAAGAAGGCGAAGAAGAAGGAGAAGGAGAAGGAGAAGGAGAAGGACAAGGAGAAGGAGAAGGAGAAGGAGAAGGAGAAGGAGAAGGAGAAGGAGAAGGAGAAGAAGGAGGAGGAGAAGAAGAAGAAGAAGAAAAAAGAAAAATTTAAGCATTTGCCCTCACTGGTGTTGCTAACTGGTTAGATAACTGGTTAGAGAGCCTGGCTCCATGCGTTAAAAGGTAGCAGGTTTGATTCCTGGTCAAGGGCACCTGCCTGGGTTGCAGGTTCAATTCCTAGCTCTGGTTGGGCTGGCGTGCTCTCTCTCCGTCCCTTCTTTCCAATCTCTCTAAAAGTCAATGGAAAAAATGTCCTCGGATGAGGATTAACCCCAACAAGAGCAACAAAAAAGAATTCAAGCACATTGAACTTATCATGTAATATCATTGAACATATTATATATTATAATGTGCTATCAAGAAATCATTTTATGCACATTTGCCTGTCTCCACCCTGTAGATTGGCAGTCATTGACAGATAAACAAGTGATTCCAAAAAGTGCTGCAGGTTATTATAAAGTATGTGAAAGCTAGTATGAGAGCAGAAAATGGAGAGAACCTGCTCGAAGCCTCCGTTTCCCCATTGGTACAAGGTGGGCAAATAATGTCCACCACTGAAGGCTGCTTGGAGGAGAAGTGACATAATGGCAGGATGAGTCCCTACTCCCGGACAAGCTCCAGGGCATGCTGGTTGAATCCAGGTGTTTGAGGCTGGCTCCTGGGCAGGTGTGATCAAGGGTGGGAGAAGGGGTGGCCTCCAGCCAGAAGCAGGATGGGCTAAGAGGCTGCTTCTGGGAAGAGGGACTCTTAATTTCCCTGTCTATGGCACTTCCTCAGTATAGAAATGGGAGCACATGACGAATCATTACGGGAAAGTAGGCTGGGAGGCGGCATCCATGAATGCCTCTGGAGGGCTGGGCGCCATAGCAGAGACAGACTTCCTTTAGTTTCTGCATCACCGACTCCCCTATCTCTTTGTAAACCTGTGATGGCATTTATCGCTGGCTATCTTCTTAGACTTTGTGTAGGTTGCACTGCATAACATAGAGGTCAGGCACGGGAGCCAGTCTGCCTGGGCCCCGATGCTGCATGTCCTAACTCTCCTGTGACCTAATTAACTCCCTCACCTGTAAAATAAAGATACTTTTCATCCTTTCCTCAAAGGAGTGTTGAAAGGATACATAAACATTTATAAAATGCTTAGAATAGACTTCTGGCTTCCAGCATGTAAGAAGCTTGGAAGTTGCCACTCTCTCCTAATAAGCAAAAAGCTGAACGAATTGAGACATCAACAACTCTTCTTGGAACTGAAAGAGAAGTGAGGCCACAGAGTAAACTCCTGCCCCCGAATCGAAGGGACTGACAGGCGAGTACAGAGAATCTCTACTTACAGGAGCAGAAGCCCAGGAGCAGCAGCCTCCATGGGAACCAGTGCAGAGGAGGGAAACCCGAACTGTGATTGACAGATTGCTGGAGGCTCAGTGTGGACAAGTCTGAGAGTTAAAAACTCCATGGGGACCCCGTCCCAGAGGAGCCCTGACACTTTTGTGAGTTCACCTCCAGGAGCCCTATCCGGTCCTCACAGTGAAAATCAGAGCCAAATTGCCTCATGCTTCAGGCAGGGGTCAGAGGTAAGCAGCTATTTAAAAAGACTCCAGAGCATTCCGTTTTTCTTAACAGGGGCTGATTTCAGGGGAAACTATTTTACTAGACCCGAACCTGCTGGAGTTTTTCCAGAGTCTAGCTGACCAGGGGGAGGGAAATACCCAACTTTAGCCCTCACTAGCCTCCCATGTAGGAGAAAGGAAATACACAGCTAATAAGCTATTATAGCAAGGTTGCAGAATTTAAGGTTGATAGACAAAGTCAATCATTTTCCCATATCCCAGCAATGAACAAGTGGAATTTGAAATAAAAACCATAACATAATATTGCTTACTTTAGCACCAATAAGAGTGAAATAGGTATAATTCTAAAAAAATATGTACCAGCTCTACAGAAGGAAAACTACAAAACTCTAATGAAAAAAAAAATCAAAGCACTAAATATAGGACAGCTATCCCATGTTCCTGGATAGGAAGACTCAATATTGTCAAGATGTCAGTTCTTCTCAACTTGATCTACAGAGTCAATGCAATCCCAATCAATATCCCATTGAGTTATGTTGTGGACATCAACAAAATAGTTCTAAAGTTTATGTGGAGAAGCAAAAGTCCCAGAATAGCCAATGCAATGTTTAAGGCAGTGATGGCGAACCTGTGAACTCATTTTTTTGGTTGATTTTTCTTTGTTAAATGGCACTTAAATATATAAAATAAATATCAAAAATATAAGTCTTTGTTTTACTATGGTTGCAAATATCAAAAAATTTCTGTATGTGACACGGCACCAGAGTTAAGTTAGGTTTTTTCAAAATGCTGACACGCCGAGCTCAAAAGGTTCGCCATCACTGGTTTAAGGAGAAGGATGACATCAAAGGACTAATTTCAAGACTTATTATAAAGCTACAGTAATCAGCACAGTGTGATATCAGCAAAATAATAATAATAATAATCCTATATAATAAAAGGCCAGCAACCATGACGGCATAATGACCAGAATGACCGATTGACCAGTTGCTATTTGGTACATTGCCCACCTCTTGGTCCCTCCCCCAGCTTGCAGGCTCCAGTAGCTGGATGGCCAATGGGGAGCCATGGGGACCCGGGGTGGGTATCGGTGGAGGGGCAGGACTGGGGACTGGCAAATGGATGGAAGATGGCCCTGATCGTAGGCTAGGCCTAGGGACCCTACCCATGCACGATTTCGTGCACTGAGTCTCTAGTAATAATAATAATAAAATACACAAATAGATCAATGGAATGGGATAGCCCAGACCCACATAAATTTAGTAAACTGATGTTTGACAAAGGAGCGAAGGCAATACAATGGAGCAGAGATAGTTTTTTAAACAAATGGAGTTGGAACAACTGGCCATTTATATGCAAAACAATAAATCTAGACACAGACCTTACACCCTCCACAAAAATTAACTCAAAATGAATCACAGACCTAAATGTAAAATGCAAAACTATAAAACTTCTAGAAGATAACATAAGAGAAAGCCTAGATGACCTTGGGCTTGGCAATGATTTTTTAGATACAACACCAAAAACACGATCCATAATAGAATTAATAAACTGAACTTCATCAAAATTAATAACTTCTCATCTACAAAGGACACTTTTGAGAGAATGAAAAGATAAGCCACAGACTAGAAGAAAATATTAGCAAATGACCTACCTGATAAAGAACTATATTCAGAATATGCAAAAAACTTTTAAAGCTCACCAAGAAGAGAACAGCCTGATTTAAAAATAGACCAACGACATTAATAAACACCTCAGCAGAGACGATATATGAATAGCAAACAAGCATATGAAAAGATGCTCCATGTCATATGTAATAAGAGAAATGAAAATTAAAACAACAACGAGATACCACAACACACCTATTCGGATGACTAAAATCCGGAACACTGACAGCACCAAATGCTGGTGAGGATGTGGAGCAACAGGAACTCTCAGTCGTTGCTGGTGGGAATGCTAAATGTACAGCCGCTTCGGAAGATAGCTTGGTAGGTTCTTACAGAATTAAACGTACTCCCTTACCTTACAACCCAGTGCTCACACTCCTTGGAATTTACTTCCAAAGAAATCACTGGCAAAAGGGGGAAATATCAGGATGGGTTTAGACCAGTGATTTTCAACCGGTGTGCCACAAAATTTTTAAAACATGCAATACCCAACTATTTAGTCAGGGGCACGTACCTCTTTTTGTTTAAATTATCAAATAAAAAAAATATAACACTCAACACAACAATCGCTTTCCCGTGTGAGTGAATCAAAATCATAACTACTTTTTTTTTTTGGTCAGATCGGCAAAAAATATATTTTTTGGTGTCCCGCGGAATTTTAGTCATTAGTGTATGTGTGCCATGAGATGAAAAAGGTTGACAATTGCTAGTTTAGACCAATTGGTATTGAACAACAGAGGAAACCAGGACTCAATTAGCAAGGAAGAAGGAGACATGGCTGTAGGCCACCAAAAGCATCTGACACACTATCATGGTGGCTTTGGCTCTGAAGGTTTTGGACCTTCAGAGAAGGGTTTGAACCCCAGTTTGTCCACCTCATGGCTCTGTGGTCTTGCACAAATAACATGCCTGAGCCTCATTGGTAACCTATCCCTTAGGTTTGTTCGGAGGATTAAATCAGGTACTGCATATGAATGCTTGGTTTAGGGCCTGGCACATAGTAAACATTCTCAAGTGGCAGTGTTTAACTGGATATTGAATTGCATCGTCTCTTCAAAAGTGTAAGGGTGGGACCCAACAAGACGGACAGTTAAAACAATAAATAGAAGGGGTTCCCACGCATCACATTGTCCTTTCAGAGGAGTCATGGGTACAAGTGCACGCGTGAACACACACACTCACTCATGCATCAGACCTTTCGTGTGCACCGGGTAAATACTCTTTTCCTGGTTAAAGAGGGCAGGGATGAAGTGCCTGGCCCCTGTCCTTGAGGAGTTCCCAAACTGCTCAGGATTGCCTGCAGGGTCAGTGTGTCAGCGGTGAAGCTGTGCTGCTCAGCGCTCCCTTCAGTGAAACGAATGTGCCGATTATCTGCACAGAGGGCGCCTGCAGCACATCCAAGGCCTGACTCAGCTTTCGAGCGGCGGCCATGGTCGTCCAGGGCAGCCCCAGCCATTGCTGCCCAGGGTGACCTGTGTGGGAACCTTTGTACTGCAGGTCCCAGCTTCTTCCCAAACCTCTTTCCTTCCGCTTTGTCTCTCTTTTCACAGGGGCAGACCTGCATCGTGGTCTGAAGGCTTACACGCTATTCCTGCTCCCACTTATTTTTTCATAGGCATCACCCCCAATAACTCTTGTACTTCTAACTCCATCTTGACACTCCCAAGGATCTAACTGATGCATTCTATTTTTTTTTTTTTTTTTACCTCATTTGATTCTCATTTTGAGCTCCCACCAGGCAGGGACCCAGGTAACATCTGCCTGGTTCCAAACACTAGTGCAGTTTCAAAGGGCAGACTTCTGCCCAGGGAGGAGATTTTCGGAAGAGCATACCTGAGGCTCCAGAGATTGTCCCTGAGGCAGGAGGTTTGGAAGGAGCGAAGAGTGGGTTAAGGATGCCAAGATCAGTTCTGGGAAAAGGCTGATCATGCTGTTGATTACTACAAGGAACAGTTCCCCACTAGGCACGTCCCCAGCTTCTCTCTGCCCCTGGGCAGGTGGTGGGGCTTACCTTACGGAATAATTTGGGAAGAATAGCTAGGTGTGTGTGTGTGTGTGTGTGTGTGTGTGTGTGTGTGTGACTCAACTTCACCTTTGCTGTTCTTGGCTCAAGGGTCCTCCAAGTTCCTGTGGGTGTTTTTGCCGCCATGGAGGGGAGTGCCACCCTAGGCCTGCATGGCCCATGTCTTGGTGGGTCAGGGTAATGGAGACTGCTGGTTACCCCAATACCCAGTTCCCTTATTTCTATAGTGATTGAAACCCTGACTATTGGCTGGATAAACATCCTTCAAGCTAATGACCACATTCCCCAACTTCCCCTGCACTAAGTTCCAGCCAATGGGATGTGAGCAGAAGTGAAATGTAGCATTTTAACTTTCAACTCTCAGATTGTTCCCTTAGTGGGAAAGGGGGTGCCCATCTATTCCTTCTTGCTGGGTTGACTGGGGACATTTTGCCTGAGCTGGAATAGCCACCTGGGACCACAAGGTGGAAATTACACGTGGAGGGTGACAGACTCTTAAGACCAAGCAGCCTGGGTTCCTGGACGGCCTCCTTTGGCTCTTTCACAAGAAAGAGGTAAGTGCCTACCTTGGTTAGGACCCTGGCATGTTGGGGTTCCCTGCGGTGACATCTGAGTATATACCCTAACCCAAGCCTCCTGTTCGGGGGTTCAGCTAGCAGGCCCCTTTGCATCTCACACTATGCTGCAGCCTCCAACTTCAATTCTACTAGAAATAAGTGCAGTGTTGGGCCTCCGCCTGCTATTTCTTTGTTTTATTGCTAAAATTCTTCAGAACCCACGCCGGGTGGAAGAGTGTTATTAGATATAAGACACATGTGCCTGGGGTTGATTAAAAACTCCACATGAAATTTTAATGTCACACCTTAGGAATCGCTCTCGAGAGTAGAAACCCGCAGGCAGGGATCACGCTGTTGTGGATTTTTAATCTCTTTGGAGCCCGCGCGCAGCCCAGAGCCTGGCACTAAGCTAGCATTCGGGAAATGCTGGCTGACAAGGCTGAAGCCTGAGAGAATGACGGTCCCGGGCAGGCCTCACGGGGCTGGGAGGAAATGGAAACCTCTGGATTTCTTCCTTTCTCTCAGAAACCAGAGCAGAAGTCTGTCTATTTCACCCTCCCCCTCCTCGCTGGGGACTGGTGCAGAGTGTCTGAGGGACAGTGGAGCACCCCATCTCCAGGCCAAGTCAAGCAGCAAGGGAGGCCCTGAGAACATTGGAGAGAGCGGCGAAGCTTCAAGATGAGAGACAAGACTGCCGTGCTCAGGGGAGGCCCACTGCGCGGAGACTGGGCGCCCAGCTGCGTGCGGGCACCGGAGCTGCTGGGAGATCCTTGACCTTGGGAGCAGGGCAGGTGATGGGCTCAGGTTCTTGTGCTGGCTGCCCCCAGGGACATCCTGGAGGAGGGAAGCTGGGGCTGCAGCACCTCAAAATGCAAGAGGAGAAGAGGGGCCCTCTGGGGCAGCTGCTCGTCCATTGTTTGGCGAGGCAACGAGGTCTGAGCTCCCATGGGCAGTGGACCCCAGGAAAGGTAAGTGGGCTCCAGCCTCATGAAAGCACCACGACTTCCAGTGCAGGGGGAGGTGACGGGTGAACCTCTGGGGGCCGACACTGAGGGGCATGTTGCCCGCATCAGGGAACATGTGGTGCAGAAAGCCTGCATTTACACGCCGGCCACACAGAGGGCATCGCTGGCCAGGCTGCAAGAGCACCGGTGAAATAGACCTCGGTCGTTTTTCTCCCAATTCTCTCTCTCCCTGCTCTGACCCTGAAGGAGCAGGCGGCACATGGGAGGAGGGAAAGGAAGCAGAGGAATGGGACAGAGCCTTCTGCAAGCCAGAGTCAGGCCCCAGCTGAGCAGAGGGCGGGAGCTTTGAGCTGGACATGAGGTTGGACTGGTTCCTTACATTCAGAAAGTGAGGTGTGATTGCCCAAATGGGATCCGTCAGCACAAGCAACAGCAAAGCTATGGGGTCTGCTTGGAGTTATTTCAAGGGGCAAAGACTGGGGAGCCATCAGAGCGTGTGTGAAGGCAGGGAATGTTCCGCTGAGTTAGCCATGCTGAGGCCACCGGAAGTGGCACATTCTCTCCTGGGGCTAGAGGAGGAGTGTGGCACCAGGAGGAAAGAGCCCACGTGAGCCGCGAGGCCAGGCCACCACAGGTCCTGCTCTGTTCCCATGAAGACAGAAGCCTTCTCACTGTGACACCTGTGAGGGCCCTGAGCTCTGGAAGCCTGCGTGACCAGGAGCCCCCTCCCAACGCGGCCTAACCTAATGTGGACATCACATTAGAAACTTTTCCTAAACTGACTTGAAACATCTCCCTAGTTTTGCATCTGGAGCCACACAGAACAAGCCGTGCCCTCTGGGTGTTGGGACATGGAGAGCAAGTCTTCCCAAGGCCATCTCTTCTCCGGAAGGACCCGGCCCCAGCCCCTCTCTCCTTCCCCACCGCCTTAGGCGAAGCAGCAGTCTTATAGAGTCGGTGCAGTGCGATGGTGCTCTTTTTAACATTTATTTTGAGTATAAGGGTGTGAGTTGCCATTACAGATGGCTAACCATCCCCTCCCCTCCACAGTGGCCTGAAGGAGGAGCAGGAATGTCCCAGCTGCAGGCTAGGGATCAGCAAACAGTCCAGACCGTCTTGTTCCCTGTATCCATCCAGAGAGCCGCTGGGTCAGGTGCCACTCCCCCTGCTGCACGGATGGGTGAGAGGGCTGAGCAGGACCATGGGGCCCACAGGCAGGCGGCCACAGGGAGAGCCAGGGGAAGTGCAAAGTGGTCACGTCTCAGGCCGGGTGGAGCCAGCCCAGCCTGGGAGTAAGGGAGAGGGTGTGCTGAGGCTGGAGCTCCCCGTCCAGGCAGCCTTGGAGGACAGAGTGGGGTTCCCAGGCTGGACAGGCAAGCCCTGCCTGCTCCGTGGTACCCAAGTTTGTGTGGCGCCTCTTGGGCCCTTCACACTGCCACGTCGACAGACAGCATGGCCTTGATCGCAGGGAACTTGTTGCAGGAGAAGTCAGCGACCAGCTGCTTGGTGCCACTCCGGGTGGGCATGATCTCAAAACGTACCCGGGACTGCTCCTTGGGGCGCAGGTTCGGCACGCTGGTGGGGAAGGGCATGAATCAGTGTTGATGGTGACATTCACAGACCGCAGGCTGGACAGGCCTCTGTGGCCTCAAGTCCTGCTCTGGTGGGGGCTGGACAAGGTCACTGCTTCTTTAGCTCCTTCTAGCTGCTGCCTGGGTCCCGGGGTCCCTCCAGCCCTGGGACCCATCGGCAGGGGTGGTGGGGGTCCTCTGATCTCCCAAATATGCTAAGCCCTCGGGACCAGCTCCAAGCTCTGGTGACCTGGACTTTCCAGGAGTTTAGGTTTGGTGAACCCTAAACCAAATGCACACGTGTGTGCCTATGGGCAGATCTCCAGTTCTGATGCTAGAGAACCTCTGTGT
>NW_005871226.1:33435-36398 GCF_000147115.1 Myotis lucifugus | reverse complement strand
ATGCTACAGAAAGGACACCCAGGCTTAAGGGAGAAGCTGAGAGCGCTTTAACCTCCCTGCCGGGTTCACAGGCCCCCTTTCCAGTTCTTCCCAGGACAGCCTGGCTCCACTGTGGGCCGCTCTGAGGGTTGGGAAAGTTTTCATTCGGAACTTAATAACAGTATTTTTCTTGAACCTCCGCTCACTGGTTCTCTTTCTTCCCTTCCAGCCTGGAGGCCCCCTCCCTAGGAGGCTGCAGCTTACTCCCCTCCCATGGAGGGGCCCTCACCACCTTTCAGGCCATCTAGTAATGCCCTTCTAAACCTCTGGGGCCCGGATTTTCCCCATATGTCATGTTGTGGTCTGGACAGGGCTCCAGCATTGTGCCATCTTTGGTCAGAAAAGCAACCTGGACGATCTGTTCGCTCCCAAAGCTGAAAGCTATGGTTCTGCCAAGGAGGGGACACAACTGGGCCTCAGCTTCCTCAGCTGATGAAACTAGTCCTTCCTTCCTACCCTCCTGTCCGGGCCTGGAGGGACCAGATGAGATCAGGGATGGGAAGGAAGCGTGTTGGAAATAGAAGCTAACAGCCCACCAGTACCAGACAAGATAAGGCGTTTTGCCCTAATTATTATCTTTTCATATAGATCGCCCCTCAAGAATTTAAAAATCTGCGCCCTGCTCTCAGTGAGCTATGCATTGATTCATTCAACAGAGACAAGAATGTCTTGATTCTCTGGAGGCCGAAGTAGAGGAGAGAATGCGCTGAGAGGAAATTCAGATGAAGATGGCCCAAAGAAGAAAGAGCAGACGCCTTTTAACAAGATTCAATAAGAAAGTTCTCGATGGCACATTTCCGGCCTGAGTTCCTTTCTAAAGATTTTATGGGCTCTTTAAAGACTTGATATGGAAATCCCAAAGAAATAGCACAAAAGTGTTGGATAAAAGATAACGCTATGAGAAAGGATGAGGATATTGAGTAAGGGAATACAATGGGGAAAACCTAACTTCATTTAAACACTGATCATTTTAATGCAGAAAGTTTTCATAACTGAACGGGCTGCTACCCAGCCTCGCCTCCCAGCCTCTGGAGCAGGAATCGGCACTCAGCTGTCCACCATGTGTCCAGGGACCCTGCTCCCCTTAGGAGTGCCCTGGGAAGTAGGAGGGGCCTGAGCAAGCAGGGGACGAGCAGGGACTGACAATGAAAACTCTGTGGGTGGCAAAGAATGCAAGCCAGGAGCCAAGCGTCCCTGTGCCAGTGGAGAGGGGTGTTTCTGTTTTACAGACACTGATGATCGGCTCAGAGCGCATGCTGGGGAGACAGCCAGGGGCCCGGAGCCGGGGGAGGGCCTCTTCTCATGGAGTTTATGTCTGGGAGGGGACTCCCACCAAGCAATTGCACAAATAGAGGGGTAACGTCAACTCTGACCAATGCTGAGAAGCAAGAGGACACGGGCTCTGAGGGAGTTGAACTAAGGCCAGGCCTAATCTGGGGAGCGGGTGGGATGCCAGGGAAGTCTCCCCTGAGGAAAGGATACCCTGCAAGGGAAGCATTTTCTTCTCCCCATGACACAGTTGGAGCAACTGAGACGCGGGGATGAAGGGACTTCCTCAGGGTCGCTGCTGAGAAGGGGTGGGGCCTGGGTACAAGGTTACAGGCCCTGCTCGGCTTCCCCCCTATTGGTATCGGGCCATCCAGCCACTGGCTCCTTAGTGCCGGAGGTGGGGGACCGCCCCGCTCATTCTGAAGCACCGATCAGACTAACCAGGACAGTGAAAGGGTCCCCTGACCTCTGTCTGAGGTCAGGAACCCCTTCCGCTAGGGTGCAGCTCAGGCAGGGCTGGGACCAGGGCAGCCACAGTTACCCAGCTCTCAGAAATCTGTGGCTTGGGAGGCGGATGGCAGTGTGATCGAACAGAAAAAGGCCTAACTGTCTAGACCGGTGCGGCGGATGGCAGATACAGCAGGCGCCTGACCCATGCGGCTCTCTGGGGGACCTCACGGGAAGACCCCATCCCCTCTGTCTGTCCTTGCCTGCCAGCCCCTACCCCTCAGCTGTCTGGCTATGGTGGCCTCCAGCCTGGGTGGCGGGGTGGGTAGGGGCCTGGGGCTGGGGGAGCAGGGAGAGGCTTGGAGTCAGCACAAGTATTTTAGGGTTTGGTTCTGAGGAAGAGACCGAGTGGTCCCATGCGCCTCCCGCAGGCCTGCAAGTCCCACAGCCTGGGCTCCTAGGAGCAGGGCTTGGAACCACAAACAAAGACAGAGGCAGCCTTGTTCTCAACCACCGAGAAGATGCTGCTGTGGCTGCAGGCGAGCCTGGATGCTCTGAAAGGGCCTGGGCTGGGAGTCCCGGGGCCTGAGGTCTAGCCCTGGGCTGGCAGTAACTGGCTCTTTCCTTCTCCTACCCTCTTGGTTTACTCTGTAGGAAATAGCAGAGTCTGGGAGCACGAGAATTGGCTCCTAAGAGTCTACCAGTGGTGACTGTGGGGCCTGGAGAGGGAGTGGGGAGATGCATGTGAGTTGTGCTCATTTCTGATCTGCTTTACAAATGTGTCTGAGACCGGGCTGGGGGCCCCCCAGGCAGGACCTGCCCCTTGTAGTGTGATAGAACAGAAAAAGGCCTAACTGTCTGGGTCCTGAGCCTGGCATGGCCCAGGACCCAGCAGATGCTCAGGGCTGAGTGGGTGTGTGAGTGAATGGAAGAGTCCCTCCGGCCACTCCTCAGCTGGTCCCCCCAGTGGGTCTAGAACAGGAAGCAAGAAGCCATGGAGCCATGTACCCGCTTATCTCACCCATCGGGGGCAAGGATATTGGTCTGAGCGAGATCTCTTGGCTGTTCCATCTGGCAGAGGCTGGACCCCAGTCCTCTGCCCCTTCCCCAGGGAAGGGTCTTCCTTGTGGTCTGGGGGGGCTGTGGCTCATGGGGTTGGCTGGCGGGGGAGGCACCCCTTCCCCACTCCTTACCTTCAGGGTCAGGGT
>NW_005871226.1:25386-28344 GCF_000147115.1 Myotis lucifugus | reverse complement strand
CGAGCATGTACATGCTGATTTCAGGGACCCAGGCATTCGCCTCACTTCCTCTAGCTTCTTGGCAGTTAGAAGTGTATACAGCACAGCCATGTCTTTGGGGTCAGGTCTTTGTCCATTTCTTTGTTCAGATCATGCTTCCTGCCTGTGTTACTTGGAGGCCAGGGAAGTGGGAGGACTGACCAATGTCTTCCTAAGCACTTGGGGGTCTCCCATGAGGCCAGGTTTCCCCTGTGTGTTCAGTCACAGTGCTGTCACCCCATTAGTGCCATTGGCAATAGGACACAGCTGGAGATGAGCTGGAGTGAGAGCTGCCTGTGCCCCATGGCAAACATCTGCTGGCGCCAGTCTGTCCTCGCTGGAAGCAGTTTGGGGAACTGGGTGTTAGGTGCCAGGGAGCAGTCCTACCATTCAGGCAGAACTGGCTGAGAATGAGGGAGGAGCATGTGGATTCTACCTTCCCCACCCTAAAGCCGTCTTCCCACCCTCAGGCCCCGAGTGGCACAGCCCCACCAGCGCCCCTCCTACCTTCTGGGTACTTGTACTTTTCGGTGACATCCATGCGAGAGTAGCTGCCCACCGCCTTCGTGCTGATGTATCTGCCAATGGTGTTTGTGTCTGAGGAATTCTGCTTCTGGGTGTTGCGGCGGGCATCGTAGATCCAGGTGATGCGGTCGGCATTAACCTCCGCAAAGATGAAGGGCATGTCGAAGTCCAGGTTCACATCGCCCTCTCGGACAGCTGCCACCGAAGCGGGGCCGCACTGGAACACCCCTAGTGGCCAAGATGCAGAGGTTGGGTGCATGCCAAAGCCAGGCCCATCTGCAACAGCCCACCCAGGACCTGTGCTGCTGGAGACCATCCATAACCACCCAAGTCTCCTGCCTCTGCCCTGCCAAACTCCTGCAGCCTCAACAGTCTGCCCCCTCTCATTTGGCACTCAACGTAGACCACCAGTATCTTCTGCAATGGCACCCTGGTCAGACGCCACCTCTTTAGGAGACTAGCCCAGTCCGGAATTCTGTGGGTGCATACTTCATGCTGACACACTGCCCTCAGTCTTACTGTCTTGCGCTCAGGGTGGCCTCTTTTCTTCATCTGCGAATTGTTCTTCCCAAATCATCGAACCTCTATTCCTGGAAGACTTACCTGAACACCCAGCCCTCAGGAGTGTCTTGTTCCTCTGAGCTCCCAAGCCCTGACTGTCACCTCCCTTCTCTAGCACTCTTTGTAGGTAGCGCTGATAGATAGATAGATAGATAGATAGATAGATAGATAGATAGATATAGATAGAGAGGTAGATGGATAAGTAGGTAGATAGATAATAGATAGATGAATGGATGGATGAATATAAATTAGATCTAGATATATAGATCTAGATCTAGATATATAGATATAGATATAGATATAGATATAGATATAGATATAGATATAGATATAGATATAGTTTAATTCATGAAATGCCCAGCTGTGAAAAAAGCAAGGTGCAGCAGAATAGAAAGAAGAGTGTTATCCAATTTGCATTTACAAAACAAATGAACAAAAAAGGTACACACACATTTTTATGTGCCTAGAACAGTCACCTTCAACTGTTTCTGTTTCTTTAAACCATGACCTCTAGAAATAGATTTTACGTCTTGCACATATATGAGCCTGAAACAGAAGTTTCCCAGGACAGTGCTTACTCTTACTATGTCCAATACATCCTGCTATTTTCTTTCCTTCCCCCAACCCTTTTCCATGCCATCTTATTCATTCCTTAAATTGATGGTCACAACCCACTAACTATATTATTATTTTTTTTGTTAACCCTCACCTGAAGATATTTTTCCCCATTAATTTTTAGAGAGTGGAAGGGAGGGAGATGGGTGGAGAGAGAGAGAGAGAGAGAGAGAGAGAGAGAGAGAGAGAGAGAGAAACATTGATGTGAGAAAGACACATTGGTTGGTTGCTTCCTGCACGTGCCCTGACTGGGGCTGGAGATCAAACCTGCAATCCAGGCACATGCCTTTGACAGGAATCGAACCCAAGACCTTTAGTGCTTGGGCCGATGCTTTAACCACTTAACACACTAACCAAAGCCCACTAACTTGATTTTATAACCACTAATGGGTTGCAGTGAAAAGTTTGAAAAACAGTGGTCCAAAACATATCTGGAGGGTTACTATCCTATCCCCAATCCCCCCCACCCCCCAAATCTGGTCACATTTGTTGCTTCTGATAGAGAGGCTGCATTGGGGAACTTAATGTTCATTGTAAGTCCTTTGAGAATGATTTGAAAAAAAACTTTAAGCATGCGCACATATTACTTGTATAATTAAATTTTTTTAAGTTTGAAAGAAATAACGAAAAATGAAGGTAATAGACAATCCTGTGCTAGGAGGAACAGACTACTAGAGGAAAATCACTGTTGGCAGAGGACGGCTTCTTTTCCTTGTTGCCTAGCACATGCCAGGGCCTCCGCAGCAGCGATGGCATCCGTGTAGGCGCAGGGAAGGCACTCAGTTAAATAGCAGCTGGAGCCAAGCAAAATTAGAAGGAAATGTACTTTGGAAATACATTGTTTTAATCCCATTGTGACTTCCAGAATGGAGAGGACTCAGGTGACCTTCCTGTGCCACTGTCCACTACTGTAAAGAACTGAGAGGCTGTGACTTGGAACCAAACCCAGACCAGGGGCCATGAGTGGGCCAGCAGGGGGTTACCTTGACTCCTCTCCTGGGGGGTGGCGTCCAGAACCTGCCATCCATTGTACGAGGGGCCCAGGTCATTCCGCACAAACCAGCCTTCATTCCAGACGTGGAAATTCCTGCAGACAGAAGCAGAGACTGAAGAGCTTGCCCTAGGGCCACACAGCTGGTGAATGGCAAGACCATATCTCTGACCTGACAGTGCAGGGCTCTGATACTGGTCAAGTGAGTTTACTCCATGTCAGCTATTGTGCTAAACCTTGGCGAGCAT
>NW_005871226.1:0-24838 GCF_000147115.1 Myotis lucifugus | reverse complement strand
TCAAATAGAAGAAAACTAAGTTGACATAAACCCAACTGTTTCAAGTGAAAAAACATTTGTTTAAAAAATACTCACAAGTTGTTTTAGGCAGGAGCCTCAACTTCAGAAGCCATAAAGGAAAAGACTGATACATTGGCTATTTCAAAATATTAGTCTTGGCATATCCCACCCATCAAACTACTGGGGGGAAGTCTTAGAAAGTAGAGAATCAGAGAAAGAGAAGCCCATGCTTCTCGGTGACCTCTTAACCATGCAGGTATGCGGCCCACTATAAGCAGTCCAGCTAAAGACAAACGTTCACTGAGACTTGAGCTTCTGTCACCACAGGTGAGAGAGCTTGCAGTTTGCGTCTACCCCAGGTAGACAGCTGGGACAACATACAAAATATCAGAATGCAGACATACCCAATGTCTACGATAGAATTCCAAATCACTCAATATGCTTATATATAAGCATATAAAAACAACAGAAAAACAGGACTTATCCTAAGGGAAAAGACAATCAATAGTGACTCATCCTTAGATAACCTAGATGTTGGAATTATTGGACAAGGACTTTAAAGCAGCTGTTATAACTATGCTCAATGAAATAAAGGAAAATATGCTCATAACAGATAAAAAGAGGCATTCTTAGCAGAAAAATAGAAACTATATATATGTCTAATGGAAAATTTTAACTGGAGAAAAGACCAATATCTGAAATTAAATAGTTCCATGGATGGGCTTATTAGCAGAATAGAAATGACAGAGGGAAGAGTCAGTAAACCTGAAGATAGATCAGTAGAAATTACTCAAACTGAAGACGAATGAGAAAACGATGGGGGAAAAATCAACAAAGTGGGGGAAATACATGCAACATATATGGTAGACAGAAATTTACTATAATCAATATTATAAAGTACCTACAAAGCAATAAGAAAAATACACAAAGTAAAAAGTCAAACGCGCCAATAATGGCCAATGAGCAGGCAACTTTCACAAGAAATGCCAATGATCACTAAACATGTGAAAATCGTTTTAACCTCACTACCGTTAAAAGAAAATTAAAATGACAGATACCATTACACTTGATAGACTAACAAAAATGAAAGCATAGGATGATGGGCATTGTTCTGTGATACTCATTCCAGGCAGGGGAAAGCCAGCATTGCGGTGCACTGTGGGAGTTTAAACTGGTCTGACATTTGTGAAGGGCAAGTTGGCAATGAGTATCAAAAACCTTTACAAATCTGTAGATGCAATGAGCCAGCAATTCCACTTCTAATAATTTCTCTTATTAAAACACTCTCATGAGTGCACCTAGATGCATATGGAAAGATGTTCACTGAAGCATTGTTTGTAATAGCAAAATTAATGGAGGAAAAGTTCATCAGTGAGGGAATGCTCAGATAAATTGTGGCACAGCCATGCAATCAAATATCACAGAGCTGTCCAGAATGAGCAAAATCAATCTGGCACGTACAGGGAAAGACGTCTAAAATATATCCTCAAGTAAGAAAAGCAAGTTACAAAATATGTAGGTGACGGTGTGTAAGTTTATAAAAATATATACAAATATCATGAACATTTTTGGATTTAGAAAATTACACATTAAAAAAATCAGTCCCAATAATTCTATTATTTTAGATAACCACAGTTTAGATAACAGTTTGGTGTATATATTGTGCCTATGAACAGATTTGGGTGCACGTTAAACTAAGTTTTCCATTATTTATGTTTTGTAATGTTTTCGGTTTCTATTACTTCTATAATACTCTAATGACAAAATAAATGAATATTTTAAAATGTGTATACTATATAAACACTAATAGCTAATACGTTATGTGTCAACCTAGAAAGTTATCATGTGTTCTAACTTCCCTATATGTTAACTCATTTAATCTTCACAATGTTCTTATAAGGTAGGAATTATTATCCCTGTTCGACAATTCTGAAAACCGAGGCACAGAGTAGGTAAGTGACTTGTTTAAGGTCTCCCAGCGAGTAAAGAGGGAGAGTGGGATTGAAATCCAGGCAGAAGGGCTGCAATGCCTTTGCTTTAACTACCACACTATACTACCGCTACATTTATTTATTCCTTTTTTTTTAAATTTCTTGGGGTGACACTGGTTAACAAAATTATACAGGTTTCAGGTGCACAATTCCACAACACATCCTCTGTAAACTGTATTGTGTGTTCACCTCCCCAAGTCAAGTCTCTATGCATCACCGTGTATCCCCCCATACACTCTTCTACCTCTCCCCCTTGTAAACACCACACTATTGTCCATGTCCATGAGTTTTTCTCTTTTTTTGCCTTTTTTGCTCAATCCCTCTACCCCCAGCACCTCAACACCCCCTAAATTTTAATTTATTAACATAAAAAGATCTAAAAAAAGATAAAATAGACCACTCAACTTGATCCTATTTGGGTAATTGAAACTCAACACACATACATCTAATGTGTGTGAATATAAACAGAATGAAATGTCTAAAGGATCTATAATGTCATTAGTATTTTTCTTTGGGTAGTTATATTACTAATGACTCTTCTTATTTATTTTTTTATTATCAGGGAAGAATTATTTTCATTTTGGGTGTTGTGAGAGGCTGCCCGTGGGGACCAGAGGCTGCGGTGCACGAGGGCTGTCAGAGGAGTCCGAGTGCTCCGTAAATACTTGTCAGGAGCAGCGTGGCCCTGCTGCATCTGGCAGGAAACAGGGAACTAAAGAGTCAGCTCCAAAACAAGGCAGAGAGGGAGAAGGCCACCAGAGGGGAGCCCACAGCTAAGTACAGATAATACCAACCAATGATATGAGTTTGGAGGAAGGCATACCCTTGTTCACTACAGTAATGAAGTATAGGTTATTATAATCTTCTTGGGAGGCAGTAGCCACAGATGTCAGAGGCCTTTAAAATGTGCATTTCCTTTAACCCAGGACATACCATTTCTGGAAATCGTTCTATGAGACTAAAAACAGGCATGCTCAAGATTGACATATAAGAATGCTCACTACAGTGTTTATATAGTAAGAGGAAACAAAGGGAAATAGATAGGTAGCATAGAGAATAGGAAATAGGTAACAGTAGGGAAAGAGATATGGTTCAACCACTCAATGGAATGTGATACATTTCAATCTTATTTTTGGAGATTATTTAAGGACAGAGGGAACATGCTGATAATGTTTAGTTAAAAAAATAGGATTTAAAACTGTGTGACGTGGTTGATTTCCACGAGTGGGAAAAAGAAGGATGTATGTGTCATATGCTTTGTCTTGTACCCATGCCGTGTAAAATGTGCAATCCCAATTCTATAAACAACACATAGAGAAAATATTGGATAGAAAATGATCAAATATTAAAAGTATGTTAAACATCAGAGTACAGACGATATATTCTGCAATTTCTATAATTGTAAAAAGAAAAGAAAGCCACCGTAAAAATGATCTCTAGGAAGACCCACAAGACGTCTTTTTGATCAGTTAGAATTTACCCAGGAGAAGCAGGAGTGTGGGAAGATGCATTTCTAGATGGATACAAGAGGCAAGAGAGGGATGAAAAAGCAGTAACAGCACCAAGTTTCATATTTGTTTTCTTCCTGGTAGAGAACCCTAGGGGAAGGGTGGGTTGGTAAAAAAAAAAAAAGGTAAGTAGCTGTTTTATTTGCAAGGCGGGAATTTGATAAAGAGCAGATAATAAACAAACAAGTCCTGGTTCCTCCCTCATTCAGAAGCCAATACTTTACTCACACTTCTTTGGGATGTACTATGTGCCTTTCAAAGGCCCGAGGGCGCCACCATGGAAATTCTGGTTTGTTTCTCGGTATGTGCCACACTCCCAGCCCCTGTTCCTGTCTTGAGGGTTTAGTACTCGGAGCTCAGGAAAAGGACAGGCTGTAGGCACTTATTGAAAGATGCATTCCTGCCCCGCCTGTCTCCCTCCACCCGAGTCAGTTCTAATGAAATCTTTGACGTTTATAAACCAGTGCCCTAGAGACAACAACTCAGTCATGCTTATCTTTGAATTTGTGGGGTTAGAAGACCCAGTCTAGAAAGTGACCCCAATCCCTTACTTCCCACGGGTAAGCTCCTATTGGTCCTTCCAAATGTAGTTAAGATTCTACTTCCTCCAAAAACGTTTCCTGACATGCCCAGAGAGTGCCAGCCATCCCTGTGCTGTCTCTGAATCTTGCACATTTGACTTCTTTTACTCCACAATTGCCTATCTTCTCACGCAGCCACGAACTTCTCCAATGTTGTTCCTGCGTCTCACTGCTTTTGGTGTCCAGGCGCTCAGTGCAGGGTCTGGTAGACAGTACATACTTATGTTTTCTGAATTGAATTACTCTGGGGCCTTGGTTTCCTTACCAGGAATCTGAGCAAGGGGCTGTAGGTACATTGGGGGCTGGCTAAATAGTGGTGGAGACTAACAGCCATGGAGAGATTGCATTGGGAGCCAAGGACTCGGCTGATGGGTGGGGTGCCAACAGCTTTTCTCCAGAACTGGCTGACTCCACCTCCCTGTTGACAGGGCAGGGTGATCCCACGTGCCTTCCACCTCGTACCTCTACAAAGTCTACAAGTAGAGTCAGGTCTGTGACTCCAGAAACTGAGGAATCAAGTAAGATAAGTTAAGAAAACAAGTCTGAAATATCAAGATAAAGATAACCTTGGCCACACAGTTCCAGATCATTTGGTTACGGAGCAGGCCCCAGAGACCTCCTGTACAGGGGTCCAGAAGGGAGCCCGAATAAAAGAAGCATCCCAGACATAACTCCATACAAAGCGTCCCTACTCTTAAGACATAATCACTCCAGAACCTTGTGCCTCTTAAGCCAAACCATTGTTATGTGTGGAATGGCTTAGATTTACAGCCGTGGGCAAACTATGGCCCGCGGGCCGGATGCGGCCCGTTTGAAATGAATAAAACTAAAAAAAAAAAAAGACCGTACCCTTTTATGTAATGATGTTTACTTTGAATTTATATTAGTTCACACAAACACTCCATCCATGCTTTTGTTCTGGCCCTCCGGTCCAGTTTAAGAACCCATTGTGGCCCTCAAGTCAAAAAGTTTGCCCACCCCTGGCTTAGAAGAATGTGATTTAAAGAAAGATCTGGAAGAAATGGCTGAGGTCCCCTAATCTAGCCCTTCATTTTCCAGATAGGAGATGAAGGTGCAAAAAAGTTAAGGAACTTAATGTGGAGTCACGCACTTATTTAGAGTGCCTACATGTCTCCAGCTGTTTAGCCTTACTTCTCTCTGGGCCTTTGTTTTCTCATTTATGAAATGAGCAGGTCCCTCCCTAAGGTCCCTTTCAGCCCTAACGTCCTTTGACCCAGGAGAGTCCTGTCGAAAGAGCTTGGACACTAATTCACAGTTTGATTTTGGGCAAGTCACTTCCCTTCACTGAGCCCCTGAGACAGGGTTTAGTCATACAGAGAAGTGGCACTTGCCGCCTAAGTGTGAACCCAAGAACCCAGCTTCTCCATCGGGATGGGCTGGAGAGCACCTACTCAGAGCCCTGGTTGGTGTCCAGGCAACCCCTCTGAAAAATCTCAGTTAAGCTGTCAGACTTCTCAAACATCAGTCAGGAGTCGTCATAAAAATATTCTCTGGCAGCTCTCTGGTGCTGAAGAGTTTACATCACCTTGGTTCCAAGCCCAGCTTCACCATTTCCTAGTCCCATGCCCGTGGGTAAATGACCAGTGTCTTGGTTTTCTCAACTATAAAATGGGGATGGCAGTGCCGACCTCATCATTTCTGAAGAGTAAAGGTAAACACTTAGAAAAGTCCCTGGCACACAACAGTTGCTCAACGAACTATTAGCTGTTGCTGTTAATATTATTAAGTACTTTCAGATGCTTAATCTCACTTGATTCTTACCTTCTAATACTTGGGGAAAGTCTGGACAATTTCTAAAAGCTTTCAACATTTGCAACATAGAAGATTCAGATCAAAGGTTTTCTGTCCAAACCCAAACTGTCCTGGTAATAATAGGTTAGTAATTTCACCCCAGGCAGAAAAGGACTGGTGGTTTAACTCCCCCACCCTGGGTGGGATCCATGTGGAGGGGAGGGGAAAGCTCCCTTGCCATCTCATACAAAAAGTCATCTGAGCTGAAGTGGCAGAGAATCAAGAGATTAAAGCTGGTAAGAAACTTAAGGGAACACTTAGTTTTAGGCCAACCATTATAGCTCACTGATGAAGAAACGTGGGACCAGAAAGATGAGGTGGCTTACGTAAGTCCTAGAGCAAGATGGTGGTGGGGTTGAAACTAGGACCCAGGACTCCCTGTCCTCAGACGTCCAGTGCTGGGTCCCCACCCGCAGCCAGCAGGGAAAGGGGCCGGAGGAACGTCAGCTCCCACTGCTCTCTGAGGAGGGTTCAGGAAAGGATGGTGGGTCTTGGGAAGGAGAGGGGTGATGACACTCCCAGCAAAAGTCAGAGCTATGCGGTCTGACGCCTTCCAATGAAGCCCCCCCAAAATGACAATGGAAACACCCTGGAATGTCTCCATGGGACCCTACTTGATTCTATTTGTGATGAATTATGACACTAATATGAACCAGTCACCAAGAGATCTGGGTTCTAATTCCAAGTTCAGCTTAGAAGCCCCACCTTCCTGCTCCCAGGGAGCCTTTTTTTGACAACTCCCTCCCTGAGTCACTCACCTGGTGCTCCACACACCACCCCAAGTCCTTCATCAGCCTCTACTCATGGCTTCCCCAAGCCCTGCTCCCTAACAGCACCAGGAATGCTTCCAGTAGAGGGCTTTCTGGTCTCCCTGCAGTTTCTAGTCTGCAGGATAGTCATGGAAGGGTTATGCCAAACGGGACCCCTGCCACCGCTCCCTGAATCAGTCATCTTGTTGGACCAGTCATCTCCTTTAGTGAAGAAGGGCACTGTCCTAACAACCAGAACAGGTCGCAATGGGATTTTGGACACAACAACAAAAGGAAGAAACCAGGGAGAAGAAAAGATAACTAATTAAGAGAAGCTGGAAAACAAAATCTGGCCAAAAGTAGCAATGTCATTGTCATTGGAGAGAAAGTTGTGTACGTGCAGATCATGAAAGGACATCCTATCAGAAGCTCTCTCTCCCCCATTAACACAAGTGACCCTGAGTGACTTTCATGAGCCTCGATTTCCTGCAGAGGGAGCGGCTGCTTCTATCACACACTTCCATTGTTGGCACAGGGCTGTTGCTTGTCCTAACAGCTTTCTCTATGAATTTTTATTTTCCTTTATTCCATTAGTTACAGCGAGCATATGCCAGTAAAGTGGGACCTACTTATTCTGGGAATAATGAGTGTTAAAGGATATTTTAGAGACCATCTCAAAGTTGAACATCTGGAAAGAAGATGGCATCTGCTCTCAGGTTATCTACCGTATCTATATGTGAGTGATTGTGTGTTTGTGTGTGTCCTTTGAAATGGATTACTGACATATGTGAGTACTTTATATATAGACACATAAATATCGAGTTGAATATACAGATATAGACATAATTACTTTCAGTTGCCATCTGGTAATAATTAGGCATGTGGCATAACCTTGAAGAGCTGTAACAATATCTATTTTATGTATATATACTGCAGTATGAAGTTATAGATATATGTATATAAGTTTTATATAACTTACTTCCAGTTTACATGTATTATACATGACATATGTGTACAGATACATGTGCACATGGCCTATTTATGGTTAGAAATATACATGCCCATATACATATAAAACTTCTTATTTTCGGTTGGAATCCAGAATAAACTGATTTTTATTCTATCAAGCAAGGTACATAAAAAGTATATACGAGTAAGAGAAAATAGATCGCTTTTTAAAAAGAAAGTCTATAAATTATATGACCTGCCTGAAATGAGATAAATTTATATTTATTACTGGAAAATCAATGGCTTCAATGTTTATCTTCTAATTTATAGGGTCTTGTGGACCCTATAAATCAGGGCAGTTTCTCAGAGCCCCTGAGCCACACCTGGTATCACATGGGGTATGAACTGGTGTCAGACTGTTCACCTGGCTGTAAAACAGAGCAAACCACCGGAGTTTGCAGAACCCTGAGGAGAGCTGTTTTGGGTCTTGCTAGATGTGTCATCAGCACTTTGGGAATCCTATTCTCAACCAGGCACTGACACGCTGCTTGCTTCCCAACTCCTGTTTGGAGCCAGGTCCCAGAGCCTGGGGAGAGCAAGAAGCTGCTCAGATTTGATGCTCAGAAAGGATTAGACCAGTGGTTCTCAACCTTCTGGCCCTTTAAATACAGTTCCTCGTGTTGTGACCCAACCATAAAATTATTTTCGTTGCTACTTCATAACTGTAATGTTGCTACTATTATGAATCGTAGTGTAAATATCTGATATGCAGGATGGTCTTAGGCGACCCCTGTGAAAGGGTCGTTCGACCGCCAAAGGGGTCGCGACCCACAGGTTGAGAACCGCTGGGTTAGACACTCACCAAACGCTATCACTGCCTTTTTCCAGGGGGTTTCCCATGGGGTCGTAGAACACATCCACGCTGAGGTTTCTGTCTGTGTCATGAGCTGAGTTGAAGTTGGTGATCACCCGGGCGGGAATCCCAAAACACCGCATCACTGCAAGTCAAGGGCGGTGTGAGACTGCAGGTGGCAGCGGGGACAACCATGGAGCACCCCACTGCTGCCCACTGACCCCGCAAAGGCACGTCACACGCTAGGGTACCTGTGTTGAGGGTCCCAGCAAAGACCCAGCACTGGCCGAATCGGACTGGCCTGAAGCCAGATTTCTTCCACTCCTTGAGGATCTCCACACTGCCGTTCCAGTTCCTGGGGTCCCGGCCACCGGTGTAGCTGCCACTCCAGTTCCCAGCTATCACACCGTTGTCATCATTGCTATTGACCTGGGCAGGAGAAAAATCCTCAATGAGTCATCGGAGGGTGACATGCAGCGTTCAGGGGACAAGGTGGGGAGGTGAGGAAGGAACCAGGGAGCCATCCAGTGAATTTCCTGTGTCTTCCTAGGTGATTTGGGGATGGTAATTGTATAATGTTCCCTTAGCAGCATTGAGTAGTTTATGAGTTTAAAAGTGCTTTGCTTAACGGGCCGTGTTTGACTGCCCCTGACCCATGTGTCAGTTATGAGCGGCAGGCTCACATGGAAACGGGGGTTCCATGGCTCGTCAGGGGCAAAGCAGGGTCAGAAACCAGCCTGCAGAGGCTTTCTTGCCTCCACGCATGGCGATCGCTGATATCTGACTTGGGGTCCAAGGTTTGAAACTCTCTTTGGTGTACTGGTCTTCTAAAAGATCACTTTAGAACTTTAGAAACTAACTTCTTCTTGGGAAGAATAAAGATGGAATATTGTTTTACATTCACTCATTCATTCATTCATTCATTCATTCAATTTAAGGCATGATTAACAATTAACACAACCATGATGCAGTGTGAAAAGAGCACTGGACTAGAAATTGAGAGACCCGAGTTCCATTGTCTTTTAGAGACACATATTGAAATATTTATGAATGAAATGATGTAATATCTGGGATTTTTCAATAAATCTGTGGAGGAGGGGGTCAGAGATGAAGCAAGACTGGTCAGAAGTGGGTAACTGCTGCGCTGGTCATGAGTACGCAGGAGTTCATTTTACTTCTCTCTCTACTTTTGTGAAAGTCTGAACTTCGTATTATTAAATACAAAGCTGAAAGGGAGAGAAAGAAAGAGAGACCTGGGTAACAAGCCCGGCCTTGGCCCCGTCAGCTCGGTGGTTGTGGGTAAGTTTAACTCACCCATCTGGACCTTCGCTCTTCAGGGAAAGTTAGACACAAACAAGCTCTCAGGGGTCTCCCAGCAGCCAGTGTTCAGAGTTTATGACTCTCTCACCAGCATTCATCCAAACCGACAGTCAGGGTCAGGACCAGGGTCTCTCAGCCTGCCAGTCCTGCTCCCTCTCTTTGTGGAGTCTGCAAGTGGCAAGGCCTGATGGGAGCAGACAGGCTGGGAGCAGAGGATCCTGGCCCAGGACAGGCTGGCCCAGTTTCCCACGGCCCCTCCGTGCGGTGGGTGAGGCCCGCATCCCTTCCAGGAGGGCCTGGACAGTAATGCCAGGATCAAGCAAGATGGGCCTCCTCCAGGAGGGGAGGTTGTGCAGCCCATTCCCATGTCCTGAGTCACAGAGCTCCAGCCACCAAAGTGGTAATCAGCAGGGTCATCTCTGGCTAAAGCTGAGCATTTCAAAGCCCTGCACAGGTCATAATTAGCGCAGGCCCAGCCCAACCAGGAGGTCTGCAGAGAGCAGCAGGGAGGTGTAGTGAGGAAATTGGCATTGATGTCAAGCGGTTTGTCCCCAGGGTGAGAGTGAGTCAGCAGCCGCTGGAGCTCTGGAGCCAGCTGGCCTCACCCATCCTCTCCTGGGCCAAGGCGACTCAGCTTCGTAAGTCACCTGACTGCACCTTGTCTTTGGCTCCTTGTTTTTGAAGGTTCAGCCCACATCCCGCTTTCTCTCTGCCAGCCACCCTGGTTCCTACCCGTCTCCTCAGTGCCTCCACGTCCCCTGGGCCTCCTCACTCCTGTCCTGCAAGGTTCGAGACTGCACTCTTTCCGGGAGCCCTCTCTGATTACCCCCAGATATTTATCATCCGGTCAGAAGGTTGTTCAAATTTCTAACCACATAATTAGTTTGCTAGCTTGGATATGCTCCAACTCCAAAGTGAAGAGACTTGGGACATGCCTAGTCCATTAAAAAAGGAGTTAAAGACATCTGTGGGGTAATTATTTAGTTTCAGAGGATTAAAGATCAAGAACTCTCTGACTTTCAGCTTTTTAATTTGTAACTCTTGAGCAGGTTAATCCCATAGTTGGACGCTTTCTGATGGAGACGTTCTCTGCACACTGAGTGCAGAGTGAGAGATTCTCCCAGGATCCGGCGTGTGCGTGCATGTATGTGTGTGTGTGTGTGTGTGTGCGTGCGCGTGTGTGTGAGTGTGTGTGCGTGTGAGTGTGTGTGTGTGCGTGTGTGTGTGTGAGTGTGTGTGCGTGTGAGTGTGTGTGTGTGTGTGTGCGTGTGTGTGTGTAAGGGGGGTGCAGGTCTCTCAAATGGAGAGACTGCGCGAGTGGGAAAGCCCTGGGTGGGCAATTCGAGGCCTCGTTCTGGTTAGATCACAAGCTGTGAGCACCTCACTCAGCTCCTGGGGCTTCAGCTCCCCATGTGGATGGTGAGCCGGGCTGGCCTTCTGCCTCTCTCGTCTGACAAGCACCCCCTTGGTGCTGAGGAGGGGATGGATCAAAACAAAGGGGCGTCACACTCCAGCCTCACTCTGGAGCGTCCCTCCTTTCCAAGTGGGGCCCAGGGTGGAGCCAAGTCTCAGCTTGGCACCCTCCCAGCTCTGACGGGCTCTAAGGGGGCAAAGTCCTCTTGTCATCCGAGAAAGGCCTCCTGATTCCGTGGAAAGGGCTTTGGAGTCAGGCAGACCCGGCTCCAGTTCAGCGTCTGCCGCTCCCTCACTGTGTGAAGGCCAGTCCTTTCCTCAGAGGAGCCTCATGCTCCACGTGTGCAAAATGGGGATGGGAATCGCCCAACGGCATTTGTGAGGCTGCGACGAGGTCACATGTGTAAAAGCGCATGTGCCCAACCCGTAGTTGGGTCTGATAGGTGGTAACAACTAGTTATCACTCACCATTGCACTCAGCACGCGGCCGACATACTTGGGGTCACCTCTGCGGGCCACGTCATGAGCAGGGTCACGGCGGAAATTCAGACTGCTATCCAGGATCGCGAGGCAAATGTTCAGAATGTCTCCTTCAAACTGTTCGAAATGGAACCATATGTTATGATGAAAGAAATGGCAAGTAGTGTTGGCTCATTGAGGGGATGGGGGCTATGCTGGCGAGAACCACGACAAGTGCCTGGGTCCTTTCGCTCTGTGGCCTCCAGAACTGAGAGCTACTGAGGAACAACCACCTCCCCCAGCCTTCAATCCTCAAACTCGTCCAGAGCTCTCTCAGTACAGGAGGGTGAGCAAACCTGGGAACTCCGTGGTTTCAGATTGGAGGGGGGGTGATAATAGTAATGAAGGACTCTCGAAAGGTTAAATACACACAGCAAGGAAGTTTCATCCCATTCTCACAGGAATGAATGAATGAATGAATGAATGAACAGAAACTATATTTTTGTCCCAAGTGTCTCTACTGGGCCTTATCCTCATTTGTGTATTGTAGCACCAATACCACATCATTGCATTGATTATTAGTACTAGATTTTGCCCACTAGATTGTGACCTTCTCAAAGACAAGAAACCTGTCATATTCATCTTTGGTATCCTTTCTGTGCAACCAAGGCCTGGCACATAGTAGATGCTCAGTGAATGTTTTCTGAATGAATGACTAGAAGGGCAGGCAAATAGATAGATTTGGGGACTTCCACCTGTCTGTGGGGCCAGCTTCTGAGCTTCTTGTGTAATAGGGATATTACCCCCAGCGTCCCTATGACCCTTTTACCTGTCCGAAGTTCCAGCCAATCATGCTAATTCGATTTGTGCTTCCCACAAATATGGCGCCGGAATCTTCCAGAACATACTCCTGTCTCTCAGCTTGGCTATTCATAAAGACACTATCCGCTGTTTGACACAAAAATCAGATATCAGGGATTAGAATCCTACAGGGAGCTATAAGACAGTCCTCCTCCCACTCCTGAATACTGGCCTGAGAGTTGGAGCAAGTCATACTTGCAGCCTTCCCCCAACCTCCACCAAGGAAGGAAGCCTTGGGCTATTATGCTTCCAACTGATATCGTGGGAACTATGAGTTTGAAAGAGAAGCTGGGATATCTGAGAGTCGGAAAATGAGACCCCAGGAATGAGACACTTGCTTCTTTAGGGAAAGAGCTATCTCTATGTTACAGAATTGTACTGTGGTCATTGTCCCTTATAATTAGACTAGAGGCCCAGTGCACAAAATTTGTGCAAGAATAGGGTCCCTAGGCCTGGCTAGCAATCAGGGCCGATCAGATTCCCTGCCTCTCCACCTCCCCACCTCCTCCTTCCCTTGCTCCCTCAGCGCCCCACCACCGTGGCTGGTTGCCTGTCATGTTCTGCGCCGCCCCCTGGTGTTCAGTGCACATCATAGCGAGCGATCGAACTCCTGGTCTCCTGGTCGAACTCCCGAGGGGACACTTTGCATATTAGCCTTTTATATATATAGATCATGCTATGCAGTTTGTAAAAGATCATGAGATTCCTGCAATACCCCCAAAGGAAATAGCAGGATGTCCATTTAATGGTGAATAATTTGAGGCTCAGAAAGATAGAGGGACTGTCCAGACTCACACAGCTGGATAATTGGCAGAGCTGGGACTCAAACCTATTGCTTCTGACTTATAGTTTCTATGCTTTTTCCATATCCCACGAACTTTTCCTAATCAAACCTAAGCTCATGAAAACCACCCCACTCATCTCCTTTCCACGGGCACTGCGTGGCTGATGGCTGGGAGTGTGGGTGGTTAGGTGCCTACCTTGTGACCAGGGGTTAAAGAGCAGTATTAACATCCCAAGTTTCAGAGTAAAGTTGTTGCCCTGGGTGAAGACCTGAAGGTTCAGCGTGTACCACCCTATGGGTGCATTGGCAGGACTGGAGATGGAGATGTTCAGAGTATTCTCCCTCTGGGACATGAGCTGTGCATACCAGCTGCCACCACTTGTCCCACTGGAGAGTGAAAACACAGCCCTCGTCTTGGCTGATTCTGAGGGGGAGGGCCCTGTAAAAGAAGAAGGGGTCAATGAAAACCAAGGCGTACTGACTGGACTGTAGGGAGAGGTCAGGTTCCAACACAACCACAGGGGCCCTTCCACGGGCTCATCCAAGGAAGCACCACATTGTGGTGCTGGAAGCAACTAGAGCTGTGGTTCTCAACCTTCCTAATGCCGCGGCCCTTTAATACAGTTCCTCATGTTGTGGTGGCCCCCAACCATAAAATTATTTTCATTGCTACTTCATAACTGTAATGTTGCTACTGTTATGAATCGTAATGTAAATATCTGATATGCAGGATGTATTTTCATTGTTACAAATTGAACATAATTAAAGCATAGTGATTAATCACAAAAACAATATGTAATTATATATGTGTTTTCCCATGGTCTTAGGCCACGCCTGTGAAAGGGTCGTTCGACCCCCAAAGGGGTCGCGACCCACAGGTTGAGAACCGCTGAACTAGAGAGACAGACCATGTAGGCCAAATTCCTCTTGATTTGAAGACTAGGATTCTTGTGCTCAAAGGCAGGCAGAAACTTTCCCACAGTCACACAGAGTCAATGGCAGAGCTGGGCTAGAGCCCAGAGCCCAGTGACCCCAGTGTCACCATCCTCACCTCTTGGATGCACAGTCCCATGGGCTACTCAGGTGTATGTGGGGGAGGGGAGAGCAGGGAGCAGATACCTGTGGAGACTATGAACCCCAGACTTTCTCCAGATCTAAGAACTCGGTTGAGGGTCAATGAGAAACTGAACGGTTGACCTCGTCGCAAGATGAGCTCCTGGCTGTTGTAATTGTCTGTGCTATGCGCTTGCCGATTGGCAGACATCTGCCAGTCGATATTCTGGGGTTTTAAATCTGTGGGACAGAAAAGAGAAGACCTTAGGTCCTGAGAGGCAAGGAATAGTGGCATGGCAAGGTATTTCAAACAATAGTACCTTATTTGGAAAGGTAGAAATTACCAAAGGACTAGTCAGCGAGGTGCCAAACTTCCAGGAGAAATCACATTAAAATACAAAGACCTTGACTGAACATACTGAGAACTTCACAAACGGTTGGTTCCCCTCTGCCCTTCAAGCAGCTGAACCTCTGCCTACACTATTTGGACCACGCTGCCTGGTCAGCTGTCACTCAGCCCTCAAGGAAGTGGCCAGGTGCTCAGTGTAGCTTTACCCAACCACCCAGGAGAGCTGCGTAACCAGAGCACCCACATTCTGTCCACTTTTAGCACCATTCCTTGGTGGATGGGGGCTCACATAGAATGGAGAGGAGTCTAGTTTTCTCAACTCCACCGCCCTGGTTGGGCTTGTTTGCTTTTCCCTTTGCATCTGCTAGACACTCAGTGCCTTTTCCCACTCCAACATCCAGCAAATGTTTACTTGTGTATTTTATGCTTTATACATGCAACACCTTGGTGTTGGCCTGCGCCTCTGATGCTGGGGAGAATAGCATGACTCCGGGCAGGATTTGTGGGCCTAGAGATTGGACTTTCAAACACTCACTGGCAAGAGCAGTGTAAAGGAGCAGGTCAAAGGCCCATGAGATCTCTGGATGACACCGGAATGCAAACACCTCGAAATTCACTGCCCCTCCCCCCTTCCTCTCGATTGTGGAGGTGATGGAGCTCAACTGAGCAGAGTTTACGAGCGGTACCATGAGGGCTGGGGAGGTTAGCCTACATAAACCTTTAAAGAGTTTTATTCCTCTGAGTTATGTTTGAGACGTTTCATCATCCATGCCTTTGCAAACCAAATTGATTTTTCTGTCTTTATGATGAGACCACAGCTATGCGAGTGTGGAGGCACATCCCAGCACCAGACACAACTTCTCTTTACGTGTGTCTGTCTCTCTTCACCAGAATGTGCCTTCTTGATTTTTGTATTCTGAAGCCCAGCACATTGTTGACTACATTAGGACAACTAGGTAAACAAAGGAATGAAGGAGTTCAATGAACAAACAAAAACTAATGTCAAACCATGACCATCATGACTACACCTCAAGATTTAGTCCATAAGAAAAGGTGAATATGGGGCCTTTATTCAATAAATATAGAGAGAGTACCTATTATTCACAGGACACTGGGTTAGGCACAATGTTGGCAGTGTAAAAAGTATGAAAATAAGTTTTAACCCTCAAAGACCTTCAGCAGTAAGACACTGAATGATGGAACAGGGTAAATCCGACCTCCCCAGCCAAAGGTGTCTAGGAGATGCAGGCGGGAAAGAATCACTTTCGGTCTCAGGAATTAGAAAAAGCTTCATGAAGATGCTGGGCCCTGAAGGAAGAGGGAATTTTGTCAGGTGCAATGGAGCAGCCTGCATCCCAGGCAACAGGAAGAGAGGCCAAGGCACAGGAGAGCAGGTGTGTTATGTGGCTAGAGCAAAGGCTCTGACCACAAGGGAAAGGTGAGGTGGAGATAGTGTGGCTCCAGGGCAGGCCTGGGGCTGGGGGCTCCCCTTCTAGTAGCTTTGGAGATGGGCAGAGGACACATCATAGATACTCTGTCAAGTGAAATCCAGCCCCTCTGGGGTGGTGAGCCAGACAAAGCTCCCGGAGAGGAGAGGGGTGCTCAGAAGGTGGTCTTGCTACCAGCTCATGGTACTAAAGATTCATTCATTCACACATCCTCTCATTCGTTCATTCATTCATTCAGCAAGTAATTATTGAAAGAATACATTAAGGTTTTGCACAAAATCAGAGAAACAAAAACATTCATGCAATTGACAAGTATCTATTGAATTCAGGGAAGGACACACAGAGGAATGAAGGGACAGAGGGAGGGAGGGGGGAAGATGAACGTTCCTGGACATAAATAGCGAATGGAGACAGCCCAGATCTTAGACACTCTCTGGCAACCCCTATATGTGTAGATACTAGTTCTCTCTAGAGCAATGGTCCCACCTTTCAAACCCCTGCTTCCTCCCCAACCTTGCTCACGACCTGCTGTGCATCCCTGCAGGTTGACGTTTGGTAGAACTTTATTCCTTGTCTTATTTGAGAAAAAAGAAGAGCCCTGAGGACCAGGTGGGTTCAGATAACATGAACCCTCTAGAGCAAGCAGGTCAAACTCAAAGGCTAAGACAGGCCAAATAAATGAGGCATGCGGCCCGTGGGCCGTGAGTTTGGCCTGCTTGCTACAGAGACTCTTCACCTCCCTCTTAAACACAAAAGGATGCTTGTCTTCTTCCAGGTGAAGCTCACTATTCCAGACACGAGCTCTTCGAGAGCAGAAAGAATGTCCCCAGACAGCCTCTGCCAAACACAGGGGTGAGGAAAGAGGGGTTCAGGGATTCCACATCTATAGTGGCATCTGCCTCCCCTTCAACAGGTCCACATCCTTCTTTGCTCTGTCCAGGGGTATGCACTATATGCTGTGGCCGAGCCAATGGCAGAGGCTTCGCCCTTTCCTCCCAGAGCCCAGTGGCTCTTATGAACGTTTATATGCAAGTATTTGTTTGAATACCTGTTCTCAACTTCTTTTTCAAAATAGTTGGCAAATACCCTTAGCCTGCTTACCTCCCCCTTCTTCCATCCCGCTGCCCGGACTGTGGAGGGATATGGACAGAGCTGGACCATGGATGATAGTAGTCATCCTGGACCATGCGTGCCCTGGGAACAGCAGTGTGGGGACTGCACGGTCCCGGGCCCCTGGGGCATGTGCAGCTGCCTTTTCTGCCCAGAACTGCCTACATCCACACCTGTTATGTAAGGAAAAGGAAACATCTATCTCGTTTATTTCTCTAAGCCATTGCTATTTGGAGCTTCACTGTCATTCACATATACCTGATGATGTAACCCCCCAACTTATTCTGGGGTCCACCTTTGGCAGGGGTAACATGAGAAGCGCAGAACAGAGTCCAGACTGTGAAAGGGGGTGACTAGTCAGCTGCCTCAGTCCTTATCGGCTTGACTCTGTAATTGAATCACCTACAGCAGACAGATAAGTGGGACTGGGCTGTGGGTGAGTGACTGGGGTTTTTGCCTCCTCTTCCTGGGAGGACCACAGCATAGAGTTGCTGGCAGATGGCCCAACATGACATAACTGATACTCCAGTGGCTGGTCTCCCCCACCTGCCCAGACCTTATTCCCTGTGTCTCTTCTCTAAGCAAAGACGTATTTGTATCTTACAGATTTCTAGAGTTGATGAGGGCTGATAAATATATTAAAAATCCAGCCAAGTGTCTTTAGCATTTTTAGAGACCACGTTAAGAAATACATTTCACAGTGTTTCTCTACAGGGGTCTATACCCGACGTGAAGTTTCACAGAACAACACGAACTCCTACTGCCATTTCCCTCTTCCACTTCATTTTAATTGCTGGTCTTAATCCACTAAATGATTTTACAACCTACTAATGGGTGACACATGGCAGCTTGAAAAACAGTGATGTAATCCCATATTCCCATATTACAGGTAACAAAACTGAGACCCCGAAAGGGGAAACCATCTGCTGAGGTTACCAGGGGGTGGAGGGAGCGGGGTTAGAAGCAGAGCTTGGCTCAGAATCCGGGTCTTAGATCCTGGTAACTGAGGGTCTATGAGTCATTCTCAATGCCCCCTGAGCCCGTGGAACATCTCCAACTCCTGGCTGGCCCCACCACCAGCCCCAAGAACAGGTGCTTTCCTCTTAGCTCTCACTTCCTTCTCTCTTGGGCCTGTGCCATTCCCTTTATCTTTTCCCCACATTCAGACATTTGCAATCCCTGTGCAGCACACGTGGTAGGATTGCTTGGTACCCAGTTGGAGAGAAGCTGGGGGGTTCCGACAGTGGCTGAGTGAGGGGCCGGTCAGGCTCCTGGGATGAAGTGAAGGACCCTGGACTGGTTGTCTGGAAGGCTGAGGCCTTAGGCAAGGTCTCAGTGTCCCCGGAACATACTCTCTCCATATGTAGAAGGAGAGAGTGAAGCCTGCACATCCTTGTGGGGTTAGTATTCAGATCCAACATGTACTCATCACTAGCACCTGGACCTCCAGAAGTTGGGGGGTGCAAGTCCCCTGGGGTCCCACACATAATGACAAAAGCAACACAGGAGGGTTTGAGTTTTTTGGGGGGCTGCCATTGAGGACGTCCGCTGTGCCAGGCGCTGTGCTAAGCATTTTACTTGCATTATGTCCAAAACCCTGTGAGATATTATTCCCACTTCACAGATGAGGGATTTGAAAGTCCAGTCAGGTGACGTCACTTGCCGAATATCACACACTCAGGCAGAGCCTGCACCCAAGCCCAGACTGGAAGCCAGTGTTGTCTGACCACATCTGACTCTGAGCTGCCACCCTGCAGCCAACCGAGGTGGCTGGGCTGGCCATGACTTGGCATGGCTCCAGGAAGCTGCCAGAGAGAACGGGCCGCTCACAGCCCACGGCCTGTCTCAGCACAACATGGTCGGGGGAGAGCAGAGGAAGGAAGAAGGACTCCTGGACAAGTTCACTTAAGAGTGCTTGACTCAGACCCGTGGTTCCTACCCTTGCTGCACCTGAGAGGCACCTGGGGAGTTTGGATGGGCCTGAGCCCACCCGGGACCAGTTAAATGAGAATTTCTGGCTTAGGGACAGCATTCGTATTTTTATTTTGAACTCTCCTGGTGTTTCTACTAAGCACCTAGGACAGAGAATGACGACCTTAGGTTAATATATCGTTTTACACTTATCAAAACTCTTTCACATTAATTATCTCACCTGAGCCACATCGCACCTCTGGGAGGAGGTGGGATGGGGTGGGGACCGGGGACTCACTGCCTCCTCTTCCCGCAGGAGGAACACGAGGAGAATGTCGACTCTCTGTGAGCCCATCTCTCAGCCCCGACCACAGACTGTGGGGCCTCATTCCTGAGCGATGGGGAAATACTTTCCTCCCTTTGGCTCACACCCCAGCCGGCATGTGGGCCCTGGGGGGGGGGGGGGGGGGAGAGTGATGCCCCGCCCGTGGAGTACGGCCCAGCGGGGTGGAGGCGGAACGGAGGACAAGTTATCCGAGGTGAACAAAAACAGCTCGCTGGGGACCTGGAAGTGTGTGGGGGCTGGCAAGGGGGGCAGGGGAGCTCTTTGTGGGAGAGGTTCCCCTGAGAATCGCCCTCGATTAGAAAATGGACTTCATCTCATAAGGTTTTTCTTTAGGCTTTATGAAAAGTTCCCCCAAATGAATGAGTTGTGTGGACTGAGCACCTATGAGGTGGGCTCCGCAGTAACCCCGTTTTAGAGATGAGGAAACTGAGACACTTCGGTTGAGTAACCTGTCCAAGATCACTCAGCAAGTGGGGGACTGAGCGGAGAGTCAATCCAGACTCGTCCCTGGACGTGTAGTTGTAACCCGTGGGCTCACCCCAAGTCTGTACTAATCCCAGGTAACCGGTGGAAGCACGGGCAGCCCTCATTCCTGTGTCCGCTGACCTGGGAGCAGCTGCTGCCCCAGAGGAAAGAAAGCAGGTGGGACTGGGGTGGGGAGGGGGGAGAAAAGGCAGCGTGTCCCATCACAAAGGCCGAGTGCCTGAAGCCATGAGCCTCCGAGCCCAGGGTGCTCTCTGCTTTCAGAGCGACCACAGATCTTGCTGGGGCTCAGGCCCCACTGAGCCAAGAAGCTGTAGCCCAGTGTGAGGGGGACCGGGGCCCCTCCTGGATTCCAGGCCAGGACGAGGCAGGACCCCGAGAGAAAGAGCCGCTGTGTCCCAGCTCCCAGGAAAGACGTTTTGTGGCAGACCCACGGCCTGGAATGGTCCTCGCAGATTGAGGAACGAGGCCCGAGAAGGGAAGTCTCTGCAGCCAGGCCAGCACTCTGCCCAGCAACATGGTCGGCAGAGAGCCTCCTGCCCCGGCGGCCAGTGTTAGTCCCGGCAGGGAGGGCCTGGCCTCTCGCAGGCAGGGCCTGAGGTTCATGTTTGAACCCTGAGAGCTCTGCCTCAAACCCGGGGCCTCCGAGTGGATGTGGGGAAGGGGAGCGAGGCCTCCACTCCACAGGGAGCCCAGGGTCTGTGCCCACGGCCTGCATTCCCATCCACCCTGGGGCCTGGACTCAGTGGGCAGCAGACAGAGGGCGCCACGTTGCAGGGCTGGGGGGAGGGGTGCCGGCTGCCCTCAGTTGAAAATCCACAGGTACCTTTGCACACAGGGATTCCCAGCTGAGGAGCTGACCCTGAACAACTCAGGTGTGAGAGTTAAGAAAATCTGCTCCCCGTTCAGATGCGTGGTGTTCAAGGTCAACTGAACTTCATGCAGAACACTGGCAGGCCCTCCTGCACCCCCACCGCCCCACCCATAGCCCAGCTGCCCTCTCCACCAGGAGGCAGTCACCGAACCCCCGCTGATTCCAGCAAGAAGCTTAAATTGGGAACTGGACACAGTTCTCTCCAACCTATGCACATGGACCCATAGTCCCCTGGGTTGCACCTGCTGACCCACCCACCTCCCTTCCCCGCTGCCCAGAACACTCCTCACGCCACAAACTGCTCCTGACCAAGCACGCCAGGCAGAGACACAGCTCCTTCATCTCTGCCTCCCACTGCGCCCGCTGGGGCCCCTCTCCCTGGGTGTCCAATGAATACTTTCATTCATTCCAGAGGCCCTGACTGAGCACTTTGTGGCTGAGCGACCAGGAGCTGAGCTAGGAACTGCATGTTGGCAAACGGAAGGGAAGAAAGATTCTCTGGTCTGTTCCCCGCCTTTTTAAAAACTTATTTCCTTCCAACCAGCCATTGTCTCTGTTGGGCTGTGACCTCAGAAGGTCTCTGGTTGGTTTAAACGTTGAGCTCTAAGAGGTTAAGACCTCCTGACTCACAGGCACTGGCACACAAGCCGGGCTCACGGCAGGCAGCGCAGCGGCGGGCCCGGGGCTATCCACCCACCCACGGCCCACGCCCGGCCCCGGCCCCAGGGGGTGAGCACTGCTGGGCCCATCGCTCTCAGTCCCTGGCTTCTTCTCAAGGTGAGAGTCGCCAGGACCGGAGGGAACCTGAAAGTCCATCTATTTCAAGCCCTTCATCTTACAACCGGAGCCCGAGGCTTGGTGCTGGCAGGGAAGGCGGAGACTGCTGGGAGAGCTCAAGTGAGGGACCAGCTCTGCTAACAGGACACAGTGGCCAGGGTGCTGCTGGGACCGGGTCTGGGCTGTGCCACCCACTTTCCGAGTGATCTGGTAAGTCTCTAGCCCTTCCTGGACTGCCTCCTCCCCCTGGGGGAGGGCGAAGGCCTCGGTGACAGCTGACATCTCCTGCTACAGTCGACAGGATCCCAAGCTCCTCTCCTTAGCAACCCAGCGTGTTGCCACATGTTCGCTGCAGGAAATGTGGGTGGGAGGTGGTGTCCATTTTGCTGCCCTGTCCTGAAGGAACCAGCATTCACCTTTTGTACGATGCTCAGCGATTTCTTTGGCAAACCTTCCTGAGGCCCTAACCACCATTCACGATGTTTTACAGGCTGGGTTCATGCCTTTTTTTGGGTTTGGCAAGGCACTAGGCCGAGCGCCCAGGACGGCGATAGTCAGCATGCCGCCTAGCGGGGGGGGCTGTCTAGTAAGAGCCCGGATCCTCTGTGGTGACCGCAGAGCTCAAGGACCTGCACGCCTTGTGGTTCTTACCCACCCGCCTTCCCTGGCGCTGCTCCTAGGGAGCCTGGCACACCTGCCTCTTCTGCTACTGGGAGGTTTCAGCTCATCAACTCACGTCCAAAGAGGCTGCCGCTGCTTCCGAGTGTGTAGTTTACTTAGAAGCATTCCTGTGCTGCTGATGGCTTCTTTTAAATCAATTTACAGGCTGTCACGCGCTCACTGCCTTGTGGCTCTGAGATGTGCTTTTCTTTGCCTGTGTTACTGACAGCTGGTAAAAGTGCCCCGAGAAACACGGGAAGCAGGTACCAGCTGGCTTGACACAGCAAAGCTTATATCCATCTGTCTAGAGCAGTGGTTCTCAACCTTGGCTGCACATTAGAATCACCTGGGAATCTTTTTAAAATCCTGATTTCTGGGCCTCATGCTCCAGAACTTTTGTTTCTGTTATGGGGTGGGCCACAGCATTAATAACAAAGCAACAAAATTTCCGGAGGATGAGGCCCAGAAATCAGGATTTTAAAAAGGTTCCCAGGTGATTCTAATGTGCAGCCAAGGTTGAGAACCACTGGTCTAAAGGGATGCTGAATATCCTGTCCCTTACTCAGGACTACATCCCACATATGTTCTACCCCTGGAACCACTCTAGAGGGACTGGGCAGCTACCAAGAAAGAACAGAATCTTAATATACAAAGATCGAGCCCCCAGAGCCCCCAGGGCAGCTGTCCTGGGCTGGACACTGGCCTCTCCGCTGGCCCAGGAGGAGCCGGGCTTCCCGCTGAGACCAGGTAGAGAAGATGCCATGCACTCACCAGCCATGCTTCGCCTTCTGCCGTCTCTTCCTCTTCTTGGCGTTTCACTGGGAATGGCAGGGAGAAGTGGGGAGATGAGTGCCTGCCCAGGATTGCCTTACCATTTATAGAAGCCTCTCCTACACACCCCAATTAGAATTGTAATGAGGTGGGCGAGGCACCAGGTCATTCCTGTAGTGCCTGTAAGCGTTTCCCTTACGACATCCCCGACATCCTCGTCACCCAATGGCAGGGCAGCCTGCTTATGCAAGACCAACTTGGGGAGAAGAGGGGAGATAAGAAAGAAAATTCACTTTTGTGAGTTTTTTTCCCAAAGGTGAACACCTCTCTGGATTGTAGAGTTTGGGAAATTTTGTCGTGGTTTTCTTTCAGTATCCTGTCCAGAGCTGGAGCTGAGAAGTCTCCAAGAAATGTCTCAGCAGAAACCAGAAGCAGAGCATTCCTCGGTCTTTTCTCACTCGTCACACATATTGGGGTTTCCACCTGTACAAGGACGTGAGGCGCTCAGCACAGCTCGCCTGCTCAGGGTAGCCAGGAGGAGCATTGGGGTTGGAGTTAGAAACACTCCGTTGCAAGGCTGGGGGGCCATCACTGAACCTCGAAGCCTTGGGAGCCTAGTCTGTGATGGGGTAATCGCGCCCACTCTTCTTTTTTTTAAAATATATTTTATTGATTTTTTACAGAGAGGAAGGGAGAGGGATAGAGAGTAAGAAACATCAATGAGAGAGAAGCATCAATCAGCTGCCTCCTGCACGCCCCCCACCGGGGATGTGCCCGCAACCAAGGCACATGCCCTTGGCCAGAATCAAACCTGGGACCCTTTAGTCCGCAGGCTGACACTCCATCCACTGAGCCAAACCAGTCAGAGCTCGCGCCCACTCTTCTTAATCACTGAGTAGAGGGAAGAAGCCAATGAGGTGATACAAGTCAAAAAAGTGCATAGATGCTGCCCTGGCTGGGTAGCTCAGGAGGCTGGAGCATCGCCCCATGCACCCGAAGGTGGCAGGTTCGATTCCTAGTCAGAGCACATACCTAGGTTGTGAGTTCCATCCCTGGTCAGGGTGCATCAGGGAGGCAAGCAATCGATGTTTCTCCCTCACATCAATGTTTCTCTCTGTCTCCAACTCTGTCTCTCATTCTCTCACACACCCCCTCTCTAAAATCAATTAAAAAGCACACAACAACATATCCTAGGTGAGGATTAAAAAGAAAACTGCGTAGATGTGACCCATAAGGGGGTAAATCCAGACACCATCTGGATTTGAATGTCAGTTTGATTCCAGATTGGGGGAAACATGTGTTGTTGTTTTTTTAAACTTTATTAGTATTTTTAAAAATATATTTTATTGATTTCAGAGAGGAAGAGAGAGGAGGAGAGAGATAGAAACATCAATGATGAAAGAGAATCATTGATCAGCTGCGTCCTACACACCCCCTACTGGGGATTGAGCCCGCAACCCGGGCATGTGCCCTTGACCGGAATCGAAGCTGGGACCCTTCAGTCCGCAGGCTGATGCTCTATCCACTGAGCCAAACCAGCGAGGGCACAAACTTTATTTTTGTTGTTGATACTATTATAGATGTCCCCATATTCCCCTCTTTTGCCCACCTCCACCTAACCCCTGCCCCACTTCCCTCTGGCCATCACCACACTGTAGTCTGTGTTCACGGGTTATGTATATATGGTTTTTGGCTAATCTCTTCACCTTCTTACATCCATGCCCTTTCCCCCACCGCATCTGACAGCTGTCAGTCTGTTCCATGTATCCATGCGTCT
>NW_005871225.1:2801071-2808629 GCF_000147115.1 Myotis lucifugus | reverse complement strand
AAATATATTTTATTGATTTTTTACAGAGAGGAAGGGAGAGGGAGATGGGATAGCGAGTTAGAAACATCGATGAGAGAGAAACATCGATTCAGCTGCCTCTTGCATGCCCCCCACTGGGATGTGCCCGCAACCCAGGTACATGCCCTTGATCGGAATCAAACCTGGGACCCTTGAGTCCGCAGGCCGACGCTCTATCTGCTGAGCCAAACCAGCTAGGGCTAGTTGGTCCTTTTTCATATCCTTGAGGGTCTCACTAAATTTATTGGCGGTTTCTAGAAAATTCTTGAAAAACCTTATAACCGTGGTTTTGAACTCTATATCCAGTAGTTTGCTTTCCTCCATTTCTGTAATTTGTGATCTGTTTCTTTGTCTCCACATTTTTTTATGCTTCCCTGTGTTGATAGAGTGGCTTTCTGTGCTAGGTGTCCTATAGGGCCGTGGCTCAGCCTCCCCAATTACCTGGGGTGGACACTCTTGGTGCACCCCTTTGTGGGCTGTGTGCACAGTCTTGTTGTAGTTAAGCTTTGATTGTTGTAGGTATCACTGGGAGGAATTGACCTCCAGGCCAATTGTCTGTGAGAATCAGCTGTGTCTACAGTGGGAGAACTTCTGTGCTGGAGACACCCTTCTGGGGCAAGACTTGCTTCAGTGGGACTTTGGTGCTCACTGAGTCTGCTCCCTGAGTGTGTCCCTAATGGATCTGAGGAGTTATAATCTGGATGGTCCACTCTGACCACTTGGTACACTGGCTCTTGGATCTCTAAGGAGGTGCTAATTTAGCCTCTGCCTGAGACTACCCAGCAGGAGCTACGGAGAAATCTGCAGATTCCTCTTCTTTGTTTGGAGTTTGGAGGTGCCCAGATGAGGCCCAGCTGTGAAGCAATGCAAGCTGCTGTGGGGCCTTGGGCCTTCTTTTGGATGTTCTGGGTCTCTCTGACCCAGCTGCAGTTAGGTTATTTTAGAATGCAAAGGGCCAGGACATTCATATGCAAAAGCCTCTGCGCACAGCTTGTTTGGGGTGGGGTCTCAGGGAATCAACAGGGCAGAGCAAACAGCTATGGCTGATCCTCAGCCCTGCCCTAAGAGACCCCAGGTCTCAGTGTCCCATGGTAATCGCTGCAAGCACCTCTGAGAGAAAGCCGCCCTCAAGTTCTGCCTGATGCCAGACAGTCCAGTTTCTCCCCTTATGAGTCTGGGTCCCCAGAGACTCGCCCGGAACTGGCCTTCAGAGCAGTCAGGAGCTTGTGTCTCCCTCCCGATTGAAAAAGACAACCATGTCCTCAGTTGCCAGCTCTTTCCGTGTGCGCCTCCGTACCTCTGCACTCCACTTCCACACCTCCTCTGAGTCTCAGTGTGCTTTTCTCTTTCCTTCTAGTTGTAGAATTTCCACTCGGCCAGCCTTCCTGTGGTTCTGGATGATGTCCATTTTGTCTTTTAGTTGTTTTTTTGAAGTGGTTGTGGGAGGCAGCAATTTCTGGTGTTTACCTATGCCGCCATCTTGGTTTCTCCAATGTTTATTTTTTAATATAAACATTTGGAGGAAGTATGCAATAAAGGCCCAGAACCTGGTTCAATTCCTAGTTCACCATTTATTATTGACTAGAGGCCCGTGCACGAGATTCATGCACTCGGGGGGGGGGGGGGCGGGGGGAGGTGGTTCCCTCAACCGGCCTGCACCCTCTCGCAGCCTGGGAGCCCTTGGGGGATGTCCAACTGACAGCTTAGGGGAGTGGGTCTAAGCAGGCAGCAGGACATCCTTACCACTGCCGCAGAAGCGGGAGAGGCTCTTGCCACCACCTCTGCACTCAGCAGCCATGAGCCTGGCTTCTGGCTGAGCAGTGCTCCCCCTGTGGGAGCGCACTGACCACCAGGGGGCAGCTCCTGCATTGAGCATCTGCATCCCTGGTGGTCAGCGCCTGTCATAGCGACCAGTCGTTCTGCCATTTGGTTGATTTGCATATTAGCCTTTTATTATATAGGATTGAATAAGTTAGATTTCCAACTTGAGCTTCAGTTTCCTCATCTATAAAATGCATCTATAAATTCTCTGGTTGATAGTTTTATATTGAATGTGAAATGATAACTATGTAAAACATCTCGCAAAGTATATAGATATTAGGACATAATGAATATTAAATATTTTTTAAAATTTATTTTTAAAATAGTTAAAATTATATCTATTATAACATTAAAATTAGAGTTGACACAATATAGTGATTAGACATTTATGGGCCTTATGAAATGATCTCCATAATAATTCTAGTGACTGTCACCATACTTATTATATTACTGTGACTTATTTTGTTTCTGGCAGTTTTTACTTCTTAGTTCCCCTCACCTTTTCCATCCATCCTCCCCTTACAATGTTATCTCTTAATAATAATAGTAATGATAATTGCAAACTCCTTTTTTAAATATTATATATTATTGCTGGTATTTCTATAGAGTTTTGTAGTTGTTCATGTATATCCCTTTTGTAATTGGTCCTATATGTCCCTTTTAAAATATTTTGAAAATACTTTTTAATATTTCTTTTTTAATTATATTTCTTTTAAGGTGTGATGATCTTATATTTTTTCTCTTACTCACTGTAATTCTCTGCAGCACCTAGCAAGATGCTTTTTAAAATTCTTTTAACACAAAGAACATTTTAAATTTTGAAGCATTTTCCATGTAAGAGCCATGTTCATTGTATTATTTATTATTTTAAGACAAATTCTAGGAGTGACTTATTGATCTTTTTAGTCATTTTAATAAACATATCCATTTGCAATCTGTTTATTAATATTAATAGTTTAAGATAATGTTAGGAAATGTACTTATAAAATATATAGTGTATCTAGTTTCTTATAGAAACATTATATGTCAGTAATTCAGGTTACGATAGGGAAAGAAAATACCTTATTCAAACCACTATACCACTCTTGTTCAACAAATGTTTTCATGTATTTTACATGAATGTTTAATGCTTCTTTATATGCAGGCCATTTTTATTTAATATTGCTTTTTCCCCTCATTTTTGTTGAATGTAATTTATAATGGCAGCATAATAGTTCATTATATTGTTTTACCATAATTAAATTGGCCATTTCCCTGAGGTGAACTGTTACTAGTTTTTAGGTTACAAATGGTGTTACAATGTGTTTTCTATACTTATAGTTTTTCCTTTTTTGTGTGTAGAATTAATTCAGAAATGCTATTACTGGGTCAAAGACTATCAACTATTTTCACTCTTGAAAAACAAGTACCTTTCATTTGGTATCACTAGAGGCAATGTATTAGTAAGATCATTTCTATTGCTTTCTAGCAATTGATAGAATGGGTATTTGTTTTAAATTGGCTAATTTAATTGATGCAATGTATATCTCACCTTCTCTTAGTTCTTTATGAGGGACAGAAATGAACTTGTTGGCATATGCGCATACTTAGTTCCTGATTGAAGTAGATGGTCACATTTTGTAATTTTTGGAATTTGTTTTATAGTTAAAATAAAGCCCAGGTTGTTAGAACAAATTTAAAGGAAAACTCTTTAATGCAACTCTTTAATGTTGACTTTTTATATGATGAATTTGTATGCTCACAGTTGAAACTACTTATTGGAAAATTTAAAGTCTTTGAAGTAAAAAAAAGGCACCTTTAAAAAGTATTTCCTGCTTATAGATCCAATTACTGATTATTTGACTTAGTATAACATTTGCATTAAACTCATTTCTGTCTGAAGCCTCAGTAACCAAATGTAGAATTGGAAAACACTGTCTTAGTTTATGAGCATTTAAAAATAGCCTTAGGGCAGTGGTTCTCAACCTTCTGGCCCTTTAAATACAGTTCCTCATGTTGTGACCCAACCATAAAATTATTTTCGTTGCTACTTCATAACTGTAATGTTGCTACTGTTATGAATCGTAATGTAAATATCTGATATGCAGGATGGTCTTAGGCGACTCCTGTGAAAGGGTTGTTCGACCGCCAAAGGGGTCGCGACCCACAGGTTGAGAACTGCTGCCTTAGGGGATCCTTATCTTGAGGTTTACTATTAAGGCAGACTACACAAAGTCTTTCTCCTTAGCTTGCTCTTTCTTTTTTACCTAATTTGTAGGACAGATATTAGTATTTACTGACACTCCTTCCCCCAAGACAGAATGTAGGCATATTGGTGAATTTGTTCCCAGAGGAAATGGTGTCCTTTCAGAGTCAGGAGAACAGCATTTGGGAGACTCACATGTGGGAGGATGAGGTTTAGGGGTCAGATTCATTGTAGAAGCAAAGTCAAGGACTGGCCCCTGGGTTCCCAGTGTCCCATCACTATCCATCCAGCTGTAGAAAAAAATTCAGCCTTCATCAAGCCCAGTACCAAGGCCAAGACCCAAAAGTTCTGTACCCTGTCTAGGTTAGTCCAATTTAGCTCATGTCTGTCCACATCTGGGTAGCTTAGTCTGTTACTGGCTGTATTCTGGCTGACTCTTTGCCCAGGCGAATGCTTGGAGTCTGCATGGCTGCCTGGAGCCAAGGCAGCTGTTAGGATTGCATGGCAGCTGTGGAGAGACAATGGGAGAACCAACTTGCAAACCAATTTAGCAAGCATGCCCTACCCTGCCTGAGAGAGAGAGAGCTTTGTTAGCTTGGGTTATATTATCTCTGGTTTGGGAAAGACCAGGTGCCCTTTCAGACTAACCAATCAAATTCCCAATCTTTTAGGGGCTTCTGCTGCTTCCCCTCCCTAACAAATCCATTTCCTAGGTCTTTGGGAGCTTGGGGGTGGGAGGGTGCTGTATCCCTTATCCAACCCCATCCTTTTCCCAGGCTGGATGACAGACCTCTGTGGTTGCCATCCTGGCTCCTACTGTGCATGCCTTATGGTAGTAGCACCTCACTACCCCCTTTTGCCATCTTGTGCCCAGTAGAGCAATTTCCCCTTTATTGTTCTATCCCTCCCCCCAGTAATCTGCAGGGGACTGAACAGTGGTTCTGTGGGGAGTGTGTGAAGTTGTAGCTTCGTAGTGAAGAAGGTCCAATATTGGATTCAGCTTCCCATTTATTAGGCTTTATAATGTCTGATTTCCTTTGTTCCCTTCCTTTATTAATACCTAGCAACCTATGCTAACCTATTGACATAAAGGAGTAAGGGAATTTCCTTGTGGTGTATAATTAGATTTTTTAAAAAGGAGGAAAGTGTGAGAACTAAGGAGAGTAAAGTAAGTAAGAAGAAGGAGATTAGGGAGAAACACATGGAAGTATGGAATGGAATATACACTGAGTTTTTTCATTACCATCAAATGTATTTGCAAATTCTTCTGTAAATTGTAAAATAGCCCATGTTTAAGGTTTACTGACAAACATTTGATTTGCAGGTTTGGTCAAACTAAGTCTGTATCTCTTTTTCTTTCCTGTTTTCTTTATTCTATTTTATTTTTAAGAAAAGCACTGCCTGGCACGGGCCGGTGTTCTTAAGTGGTTAGAGTGTTGTCCCTTGCACTGAAGGGTCACGGGTTCGATTCCCTGTCAAGGGTATGTTCCTGGTTTGTAGGTTTGATCCCTGGCCCTGGTTGGGAGGCAACCAGTCAATGTGTCTCGCTCACACTGATGTTTCTATCTTTCTCTCTCCTCCTCCCTCCCTTCTTCCCTCCCTTCCACTCTCTCTAAAAATCAATGGAAAAGATATCCTTGGGTGAGGATTAACAAAAACAAAAACAAAGCACTAGTTGACTTGCTGGCTTTCTGTCCTGCTGTTGACACAGCTTCAGCCCTGCAGCTTCTCCTTGTGACTTTGCACTTCAGTGGCACCATTTCCTGTCGGAAACCAGAGGCAGGCCCCTGCCATGTCTAGATGTCAGTTCACACAGGAAAGAACCTGTAAAGTTTCAGAGGCACATGACTTCCTTGTGGGACGGGCTGATGAACTTGTGAACACATGGGTCCCTTCCTTTTTTACCTTTTGACCTCTGATGGGACTGAGATTAGAGTGGTTAGAAATTTAAAAATTGATATAACTATATATCAATTGATATAACCATATATCAAAATTGATATAACTAGGCACAAATTGCAGAAGATTAGAATTGATGTTCAGATTCAACTGGTTTGAAATCAAGGTGAAGACTATTGTTATTCGATTCCAAGTCAGAGGATTTGTTTTTTGTTGTAGTAAAATATACATAACATAACTTACTATTTTAACCATTTTTTACATATTTATTTGACAAAGTTGTAGGTTTTCACACTGTGCAAAGTTTTTCTAAATGATGGAAATTCAAAGATGACTAGGACTAATTCTTGTCTTCAAACAGCAAAAGTAGAGTTAAATCTTTATATAACTGTATCTAACATAAATGTCTCTAACTTTGAAATAAGTGCATGAATATGTAAGCTACAAAGATGAACACCATTCCTTATTTTATAAATAGAAGAACTGTAAATATCACTTCACTTTAATTTTTAATTGGATAAAATATACATGACACAAAATTGACCTTTTAGCCATTTTTAAGTGTACAATTTAAGGTGGGTTTTAGTCACTATATTCTTTAAACAAGGATAAAGTATATAAAGTTATATTAGAGAAGGATGAAGCTAAAAAAGAAATTGATTTGCTAATCTTTCACTTTAAAAAAATATACATATTTTTATTGATTTCAGAGAGGAAGGGAGAGGGAGAGAGAGATAGAAACATCAATGATGAGAGAGAATCATTGACCGGCTGCCTCTAGCACGCTCCACACTGGGAATTGAGCCCACAACCCCGGCATGTGCCCTTGACTGGAATCGAACCCGGGACCCTTCAGTCCACAGGCCAACTCTTTATCTACTGAGCCAAACTGGCTAAGGCTAATCTTTTCACTTTTAAAAAAATTAAGTAACTGATTTTCTTTATCCTACCTTTCTGTTTTTTTCTTACATGTGTATTTTGGTAGTTGAACTGTTGCCAGATTCTTTTAAACCTGTTTTTCCTCTAATATAGCGATCTTTTTATTTTCTCAAGGTCTTAACGTAAAGGTAATTTTTTCATGGGTTGTATTTGCAATCTATGTGCAATCATTTATAATAATTTTATAAAAACTCGTGCACTGCTGGTGGGAATGCAGACTGGTGCAGCCACTCTGGAAGACAGTATGGAGTTTCCTCAAAAAACAAAAAATGGAACTCCCATTTGACCCTGTGATCCCACTTCTAGGAATATATCCCAAGAAACCAGAAACACCAATCAGAAAGGATCTGTGCACCCCTATGTTCATAGCAGCACAATTCACCATAGTTAAGATCTGGAAACAGCCTAAGTGCCCATCAGTAGATGAATGGATTAGAAAACTGTGGTACATTCTACACGATGGAATACTATGCTGCTGTAAAAAAGAAGGAACTCTTACCCATTTGCAACAGCATGGATGGAACTGGAGAGCATTATGCTAAGTGAAATAAGCCAGTCAATGAAGGAAAAATACCACATGATCTCACCCCATTTTATGGATAATAAAGACCATAATAAACTTTTGAACAAAAAATAGATACAGAGGCAGACCTGCCTCGAACAGACCTGTCAAACTACAGCGGGAAGGCCGGGGAG
>NW_005871225.1:2798326-2800971 GCF_000147115.1 Myotis lucifugus | reverse complement strand
GTAAGAAGCCTTGTAGTCCATCAATATAAGCATAACCAATGGACATAAGACACTGGTGGGTAGGGGAGGCCTGGGAATGTCAAGGGCCGGGGGCAGGGGGGGGGAAGGAGACATATGTAATACTCTTTGTAATACTTTAAGCAATAAAAAAAAGAGAAAAATAAAATAAAATACGAAATTGACAATTGTGGATACATTTCAGTTGGCATGAATTATGATTCTCAATAAAGTCAAGTTTTGAGTAAGAGTGACCCAAATTCAGCTGTATTATTGGAAAAATCTTAGCAAATCTAAATTATATAAGGAAGTAATGTTTGCATTTTTTCTAATAATATTTCTTTCTATCAGAGGAGCTCTAATGCAGTGATTATATATGGCAATAATAAAGTTAGGTGCCTGATATATATCTACTTGGTCTCCTCACTTAGCTGTATCTGCAGTCATTTGGTTACTCATCAGATGAATCTAATACATTTCATTTTGCTTCATTGATTGATGATATAATCTACATTGTTTTGTATTTATGATAATGATTATTTGTTTATAAAAAGGCAGAGCATATTTTTGGTATCTGAGTCCCTTGTGTATCTTTCATGCTCAGTATATGTTAGTAAATTATTACCATGGGCTAAGTAAGCCTGTGGCAATGAAGTACCAGAACGTTTGCATCTATTTAGACTACTCATGGATTGTTTAAACTATGAAGATAAAAACACAAATGTCCAACATGTATAACTTACTAATGTTCATAACCAATTACCAGCACAATTATAAACCTTGAAAATCACTTCTGAAGACACAGCAGTAAATGGGGCATCAAATATATTTGGACACTTCATCTGAGTGGATTAGCAACAAAGATTTCTTTAATTGGAAAACAGAAGTAGCTGGGAAGGAATGGCATTCGCATAAACGCACTTCCTTTTGCCACCTTTGATTTTTTTTTTTTAGAAGTATGGTTTAATCTTATTCTAGTTATTAAACTGCTTTAAGCTTCTTTCCAAGTATAGCAACCAAATTGAAGGATTTATTTCCTCAACTATACTTTAAAACACTGCTGTCAAACAGAGTAAGCAAGGCAAGCAGTAGAGATATGGCCCCCTTGTGTTTTCAGTTTCTTTACATTTATCATGACTTCTAAGTTATTTTAAATTCCCAAAGGAGTTTGCTTGTTTTAAACTCCATTATACATACATTGTTACCGGAAAGGGTTTGTAAGAGATAAAATTAAATGTCAGTCTAGTAAATAGAAGAGATTGTTTCTTCTCTGAACTGTGTTATGCAGGGAGATTTCTTCTGCCATATTTATGTTTATATTTTAGTGTAGTTAGGAATACAGTCAGTTCTTAAAATTTGAAAAGTATCAGAGAGCAAGTAGGTGCTGTAGAGTCTCACATATTTGAAGTCGATTGAAGCCGAAATATTTTTTTAAATTTTTATTTATTGATTTGAGAGAGGGGGCGGGGAGAAAGAGAAACACGGATTTGTTGTTCTACTTATTATGCACATACTGGTTGCTTCTTGTATGTGCCCTGACCAGAGATTGAACCCACAACCTTGGCAAATTGGTATACGGCTCTCACTATCTTAGCTACCTGGCCAGGGCTGAAGCCAAAACAATTTAATGGATAAAAATTTATTTGAGTACTTGGAGTTTCTCCTAAATTTTGATGTTTTAGAAAGTTTTTATATTTTTTCCTTCATGCATTTTCATTCATAAAAACAAAATTTGGCTACAGTAAATGATTCTACCCATCTCCCTTAAAATTGTGTTTAAATGAACAATGCTAACTTACTAGTATTTATAGGATACTTAAGGCTACAGAAGATGAAATATATCAGGCGACCAACTAATATGTACCTATGGAATTATGGCTTTGATCAAAAAGTTTTTGCATTACATGTGTCTGTTATGTGTTCTCTCTCTTTTTCTTACTTAGCTGTGATTAATGATGCCACTATCATTATTGGGCTTTTAGAGTATCCCAAAGAAGTTTTTGAGCATGACAAAGTGATTCATATACTTTTTTATTTGGTTACTAGTGGCCCAGTGCATGAAATTCGTGCATGGGGGGGAGGGTGTCCCTCAGCCCGGCCTGCACCCTCTCCAATCTGGGACCCCTTGGGGGATGTCCAACTGCTGGTTTAGGCAATCCGGACTGCTGGCTCCTAACCACTCACCTGCCTGCCTGCCTGATCGCCCCAACTGCCCCCCTGCTGGCCTGATTGCCCCCAACTACTCATGCTCAGTATTAGAACAGCCCAGTTTCTAGGGACCTCAAAGACAATGAAGGAGTACGTAAAAATAGAACTTGAGTTAAGGGTGTCCCTAAAAGATAACCTGGAAAGAGATTACAAGCCCTAACAGTTTGTCAACACCAGTGCTGGCCTGATCACCCCCAACTGCCCCCCATGCTGGCCTGCTCACCCCCAACTGCCCCCACCCCCGTCGGCCTGACCACCCCCAACTACCCCCCTTGCTGGCCTGCTCGCCCCCAACTGCCCGCCCTGCCGGCCTGATTGCCCACAACTTCCCCCTCCTGCCGGCCTGATCGCCCCCAACTGCCCCCCCTGCCAGCTTTCTCGCCCCCACCTGCCCCCCCGAAAGAATACGCGCGAGGGGGGGAGGGGGCGGCGCACCTACA
>NW_005871225.1:2738058-2798226 GCF_000147115.1 Myotis lucifugus | reverse complement strand
CTTGGTGGTCTGTTTGCACACACACCGCCCCCCTCGCGGCCTATTTCCCCAAATTCCCCCCCCTGCGGGGCGGGATTCACCCACCCCCCCCCGGCCTGCTTTTTTGCCCCACCTCCCCCCCGGAAAGCCTTCTCGCCCCAATCTGCCCCCCCCCCCCAAAGCCTGCTCGCCCCAACTGCCCCTCCTGCTGGGCTGCTCGCCCCCAACTGCCCCCCCTGCCGGCCTGCTTGCCCCCAACTGTCCCCCCCCCCCGCCAGCCTGATCGCCCCTAATAGACTCTGCCTCGGCCCCACCACCATGGCTTTGTCCGAAAGGATGTCCTGAAGGTCTCTTGGAAGGTCTTCCGGTATAATTAGCATATTACTCTTTTATTAGTATAGATTGGGGAAAAAAATTCTGTGCTCACGATAGCTTGTGAGGTGAATTAAATATATAAACTATTTGATGAAAACACAGCTAAGTGTGCTCAATCATGGAGCGTTTATTATTCTGCTGAATATGTCAGGTTGGAATTCAGAAAGTATTCTCCCAGAAATATGATTTCCCTGAAGTATGCGCCCATTAAAGGTGGTTAATTCTACAAAGCACGTTTCCTTTATAATGTCCCCACCTCCACATTAGATTATGTTTCTACTGTTAGAACCCTACATATGACAATGTATCTATTGGGAATTTCTTGAGTTTTCATATGAACTTTTAGGGATATTGCTCTAACTCTGACAGTAGATACATGGATCTGAAAGCCGTAATACATAGGCAGCTTGCTAAATTCAAAGACTGGAAGTTGGAGTAGACACAGGGGTCCTCAAACTACGGCCCGTGGGCCACATGTGGCCCGCCGAAAACATTTATCTGGCCCGCCGGGTGTTTTTGCCGCTGCTGCCTGTTCTGCTTAGCAGCCGACTCATCCCGGGCCCGCAGTGCGCATGTGTGGAATGTCTGAGGGACAGTGAACTGGCCCCCTGTTTAAAAAGTTTGAGGACCTCTGGGTAGAGGTTCTATTGCATTGGTGTTGACAAACTGTTAGGGCTTGTAATCTCTTTCCAGGTTATCTTTTAGGGACACCCTTAACTCGAGTCCTATTTTTACGTACTCCTTCATTGTCTTTGAGGTCCCTAGAAACTGGGCTGTTCTACTACTTGTTCACAATCAACACCTGATGCTTCTGACCTCCTGCAGTACTGGGATGAATGGTGCCCCCCTAAAATTCATGTGCTTCTAGGAAGCTCAGAATGTGACCTTATTTAGAAAGAGGCTGTTGCAGATGTAATTGGTTAAGATGAGGTCATCCTGGCATAGGATGGGCCCTAAATCCAGTATGACTTTGTCCTTTTAAGAGAAGAGGCACAGTGACACAGACACTCAGGGAGGGTGCCATGTAATGACGGAGGGGAAGATTGAAGTGATGTGTCTTCAAGCCAAGGATTGCTGGCAACACAAGAAACTGAGAAGATAGCATGGAACACATTCTCCCTGCAGCCTTTAGAGAGAGTGGCTCTACCAACACTTGATTTGGGACTTCTTTGAACTGTGAGAGAGTAAGTATCAGTTGTCATAAGTTGCTGGTACTTTGTTACACCAGCCCTAGCAAACTCATACACATGCCAATAAACAGAAGAGTCCTGAATTGCTCTTTTGCAAGTATTCTTGGGTAAGCATTTAATAATTTTAAGGTTCCTCCAGGATTAAAGCTACTGGAAATGGTATGAAAGTGGAACATACAAGTAGGGAAAGTTGTAATGAAGAATTCCAAAAACAAAACTTTGGAACTGTGGTTGAAGAGCACTAGTTTTCAACCATAGCTTCAGTTTAGTAACTTGTGGGAAAGTGTTTCCATTTCCGAGTCCTGTTCCCAGAGATTCTAATTTTGTTGGTGTAGGGTGGGGCCTGGGCATCCGTATGTTTAAAAGTTCCAAAAGGGATCCGGCAATACTACGAAGTTAGGGTTGAGAATCACTAGTATAGGATAAGGAGCAAGAACCATGGGGTCCAGAGCAGTGGTTCTCCGCCCTGGCTGCACATTGTAATCACCGGGGTGCCTGGGAGTCATCCTCAGAGATTTTCTTGCCATTGGTCAGGGATTCTCATGGCTCAGAGGGAGTTTTAAAAGTTCCTGGAGAATTCTAATGTGCGGCCAGAGTTGGGAAATATTAGTCTAAAGGTGTTTATGTTCTAGTGAACAGCTGGGATGTTTCAAATATTCAACTTTTAGAGAGGGTTTTTGTTTCGTTTTGTTTTGGATATGTAATAGATTTAGATTAATGGTAGGTTCAGCAAGACAGAAACAAATTCATTATCTGATTCTTCCTTTTTCACAATATATGGCTTTCCCGGATATCTTCGAAGAAGGAGGCCAATAGGTTATGTGCATGTTGCGGGGATTGGAGTGGTGAGTGGTCATCGGTGGCTGTTTTTGGGTCGGGGTGTAGGTTGGTGGTTTTTTTAGATTTACCCCCTCACTCCTTTTCTCTGTACCATTGCCTTTTCTACTGTTGGAAGACGTATTCTGGGACCACATTAAGAAGATGAGAATGAAAGTGTCAAGTTAAAAAAGTATAGACGGTGAAGGTGTACAGTGAAAAGGAACAGAACAGGAAAAATGCCATCTAGTAGAACCGGGGAGGCAAAGAGGTGCTGTGGTGACTGCCAGCTATTGAAGTGTGAGTGTGAAGAATGTCCATTGAGTCTGTAGAGAGGGAACTTCCTAAGTGTGTGGGTGGAAATACATACAGTTATTTAGCTAGCCAGGGCACACTTTTCTGGTATAAGAAGATACAGGTACAAGTAGTAAATTATATTCTTTTTCTGAAATGCTTTTTTCAGTGAATGTCACCATTGTATTATGGGATGGTTTCATTCCTCCCCGTCTTGTGATGCACTGTTTTCTGTGTAGGCTTGACATTTGGGTTGTGCCTGAAGTACTTGTTGACTGGGAGGGAGGTTGTTTTTAATACACTGATGTTCCTAGTGTATTATTTCTAGTTTTCCATTTTTGCCATTTCTTAGTGACAGTATATTTAAAATATCTACGAAGGCATAAAAACATCAGCTTTAATGCAGGTTTGTTTCACTCAGCGAGCTTGGAATGAATGCCACAATAATTGACTTTTCATTTTGTGCTGGTTTCACTAACAAGTTTGTATGCTTGCTAGCTTCCTGTTGACCATAACTCCCTTTTTGTTTGTTGTTTTTGTTTCTACACTCCACTACTCATCTGGCTGCTACAATTCAGCTCCTTGAAGCCTGTGATCTAGCTAGTGCTACCTCTAAGGAGACCTCATTATTGGTGAAACTCATTGAGGTTGGTTTCTGCCATGATGCTTGATAGCTAATTCTTGAGAGTAATAATAGTCTTAGCTATCTGAACTTCTTGTATGTCTACTAAGCACTCTTGCATTATTGTATTTAATTTTCATATATCTTTTGAGGTAGTTGATAGCACTTCTGTTTTATTGGATGGAGACTGACACCGAGAATTGTAATTTAGATATAACCAGTGGCATACTGGTTAACTATCTTCTGAATAAAAAGCCCTGATTTTTTGCATTTACTGGTTTCTTTGATATAAATACTCTAACTATGGTGAATTTCAAACTACAAAAGTGAAGTTATGGGGTTGTGTAGAGATGAACACAGTCAGCTTGTACATGGTTGTACTAGTCAGCTCCAACCCCACTCTGGATCTATACCAAAGCTAGTGTTTCTATTGTATTACCTTCCCTCACTTCCCTCCCTCCCTCCCTCTTTTCTTTTTTCCTTCCTTTCTTCCTGACTTCCTTCCTACCTGTCTTCCTTCCTGCCTGCCTTCCCTCTCTCCCTCCCTCCCTTTTGCTTCCTTCTCCCTCTCTGCTCACCACAGGCATTCATTAAACAGTTTCCTGTATTACTGTCCCAAGAGCATCATGTCCTGTTTGTAACCTCTTCTATTGAAAGTTTTTTATAGACATGGAATTATCATCGCCTGTCAACTTCCACAACCCTTATTGCCTTAAACTGAAGTTTTAAATAGAATAGGATTTATTATATTGTCATCTCTTTTCTATTCTTGATAAGAAGACTATGAGTATACTTCAAGTTAAATGCCTGATTAATCAAATGTGAGTAGCAATTTTATGAACATATTGGTAACAAAATAAACTGATTTTACTCATAACCCCAACTGTTCTTTTTAAATATATTTTAATTGATTTCAGAGACCGGATGGGAGAGGAAGAGAGAGAAAGAAACATCAATGATGACAGAGAATCATAGATGGGCTGCCTCCTGTATGCCCCCTACTGGGGATCGAGCCCATAGCTAGGGTATGTGCCCTGACTGGGTATCGAACTGTGACCTGGTTCATGGGTCGATGCTCAACCACTGAGTCACACCAGTCTGGCCAACTGTTCTTTTTGAGTTTAATTCAAAATGCTTTTTTTTGTTTCATGCTTCCTGTTTCTCTGCATACGCTTTAGCCGAAACTACCTTTCTCGAGATAGGATTTGCTCGACACAGCTATGTAGTAGCAGAGTTGGAAGGGTGTTGTATCTTGATGGTAATGAAAAACCATGGGATTTGTTAGTCATCTTCCATCACAGTTGCAAAGGAAGTAACAGGCTTTAAAATCTCTTTTCCATTCCATATTTTGATGGAAGAGTCTAAACACTTATCTCTTCTCCCTTCTCTATTTCTACCTGATTATAAATCTCAGAAAACATGTGTCTTAAGAGTTTTCATTTATCCTGTTTCTGGCTATACACTGACGTCCATAAAAATTGGAGAGCATTCTAAATCATTGCATTTTGTCAAGTGTCCTACCCATGCTAAGAACCTGAGGGTGATGCATTTGGCAACTAAGTGCTATTGCCATCACGGTAGGATTGGCCCTGTGGTGATTAGAGGGCCCTTCTTTCTTCAGCACAGTGGTGATAGGCTGGCTGGGAGTAGGAAGAACCTGAATCCATCACTGGCATGGACTGCTTGCTTTTTCTGCGTTTCTTTGAATTTTTAGAGGCTGCTTTAGTTGATGAGTACTGTGCAATTAAAAATATATTAAATAAAATTTCTGAAATGCTTCTTGAGCTGTATATGTCCATGACTAGATATTTTAGCAAATATAAATTTGAGGCTTTTAGTCTCCTTTGCAACCAAACTCCGTGTAAGAATGACCTTGTTTTAAGGGCAGGCTGCATTTTTTTCTTTTGTAGCATGTCAAACCCTTTAAGACATGGCCACAGGCCCTGGGATTTCCCACTCAACAGAATGTCATTTTATGTTTGATCCCCAAAGAGTATGGAATTGTGGAGATTTTATGACTGCCTGACACTTACATTTAATGTGCAGGCCATGGCATTGAGTGATGAGAACAGATGGGTACAGGGACCATTGACGGAATGTATGTCACTATTACAGAGGAAGCTGAAAGAAAACACCAGAGGGTTCCAGTGTGGTTTGTTGTCTAGACAATTTTATTTGTGTCTATTGAGGAAATATGTAAAGAAGTAGATGAGTAGATTCTATCTTCTTAAATTATTAAAATTGGAAGCGTTTTCCACAAGAAAAATAAATGTGCCAAAAAAGAGAAATTTTATTTCTCGGTCTAATTACAAGAGCTGCAAAGTTATATTGATCTGTTTCCTACTTTTATTTAAACATATAGATAGATCTTTGATTACACAGGATTTGTGAGTTAAAAACACCTATTATGAGTAAGCTGCTTAGTAGAGAAATCTAATTTTCAACATGAACAACATGAACAACATAAACGGAAACTGCTTTCTCTCTGTGATAGTTCTATAATAATTGTACTGATTTATGATGAATATATTTATTATCCAGCAAGAGTTACAATGAAATAGAATTAAATTCAGTTACTTTATAGCCATCATATGGAGAGATAATAGAATGTGGATAAAAATATAGCCACTTTTTGTAATTTCTACTAGGCGAATAAAGCATGCCTCGTAGACATGGGTTGTTTTCATCAGTAAAAAATAAAAACATGATGTGCCTTTTTAAAGTACTAGTGAATCATCGATGACAAGACTAGGATGTTCCTAAATATTTGAATGTTATGGAATCAAATATGATTTCCAGTGAAACAGAAATGAGATAGATGTCTGGCAAAAACCACATCTGTGAACGTTTTGAACAGTGGCTCATTCCCAAAGGTGATTTTGCCTTGTTGAAATTATTTGTGTGGATTTTTTTTGTTTGTTTGTTTGTATATCTTTTCAACAATAGTGAGCTCCCCTTAGGGCATTTCTGCATCTTAAGTCACTTTTGCAGGAGATAGTTAGCCATGTATTATGTATAAGGAAGCAGAATAACTGGAGAGAGGGGCTGGAAAGGTAGGGAGATCCTGAAAATTTTCTAGTGAGCAAGGGTTTGGAAATGAACAATTCATTGTGTAACAACATTATTACTAATTTAAAATTGGTAAACTGCCCTTGAAGTTTCTCTTATTGAGGATGTTGGCTTTATGCTTAAAAAAAAAAAGTAAAAGGTAATCATTATATGGACTTTTAAAGGTTTTCTCATTGCCTTGGTTGTTCCAACCCTAATTTCTCACATTCTCCTATGACATGTTCTGGAAGGTACACAGGGTGGCAGGCACCTGTGAGAAATCCAGGGCCTCTGTACCTCCCGGTCCACAGCCGTCAGCAGTGTCCCTGGGTGACGGCTCTGGAACTGCCTGCTCCGATGCTTTCTTATCTTTGCTTCTCCTCTGCGGATGGGCAGTCTTTGCTATGCCCAGGCCTCTGCTGTTCCATGTCTTTCACTGTTCTTTAGCCAATTACTTCCAACATTTGTTTGAGATATATGTGTAAGTATAGACATAAATATGTGTGTGTTTATCATTGCCAGCTCTTTAGACATTTGCTGGCTTATCTCAGGAAAAACCCTTTCCTTTTTTATCTTCTATTTATAAGAAAAAGATAATAAGCCCATTTCTGCTAGTGCATCACTTTTTATGTCAATGTTAAACCTCTGTGTATAAAATCTATATTTAGCAGATAGGCTAAAAAAGAATTTCCTAATAAAGGGAAGAGTTAGAAATAAAATCAAGATGAGATCTCAAGTATAATCAAATGATTGTGCAGTTCAGGGGATTTCAGACTTCCTGGAGTTGTATGAATCATCTGTGTCGACTTTTTTTTTTTTTAGGTTAGGAATATTTATTTATTCACTTATTTTTAGTTCACCTTCTCACGCAACTACAGTTCACATGCAGAACAAGCACATTTTATAAGTGTACAAATAGATGAACTCCCACAAAATGAACATATACACTCGCTGACAACCCTGATTAAGTCAAAAAACATTACCAGCAACCACTGACCAAAGAGTTAACTGCTATTTCGGCTCCATCACTGTTGATGATACTCTGTCCCTGAACACCACAGCAGTCAGCAGGCACTCCTGCCTGGCTTTTGTCCTTAACATTATGTTTTCGAGATTCATCCATATGGTTCCTTTTTCATTGTTCTATAATATTCCACTATATGAATTTATCCAAAAGCTTCCACAGATTTATTTGTTCATTTACTATTGATGGACATTTCAGTTGATTCTAATATTTAGCAACTGTGAAAATTATTCATAAATGCTTTTTGGTGCACATATGTACATATTTCTTCGTGTCATATTCTTAGAAGTATAATTGCTGAGTAAGTATAATTGAGGAATGTATTTTTATTTTAGGAGATACTGCCATATAATTTTCCTAAGTGACTGTACTGGTCTAGATGTTTATCAATAGTACACGAAAGTTGCAGATGCCCCGTATTGTCACTATCTCCATATTTTTTTGCTTTCTTCTTTTGCCATTGCCATGGCCATGTACTGGTGTCTCTTGGTGGCTTTAATTTCCATTTTTCTAACGAGTAATGTCAATGCATACCTTTCATATGTTAATAGCCACTGGGCCGTCTTTTGGGAGGAACTTGTCCGAGACTTTTTGATCATTAAACAACAACAAAAAAGTTTGTTCGTATTTTTCCTTTTTGTTCATTTCTAAAATTGTATGAAATCCCAAATCCAGTATTTGATTTGGTGAAGAAGTTGAGAAATATGGAAAAGTGACTTAGATAGAAATATGTATATGTTCATTCATTTAACAAATGTTTATCGAGTATCTCTTACATTCTACACTATAGAGTGGTGAAAGATAGTGTCCGCCTTAAAGAGTTTGGCAGTCTAGTGGGGTGTTAGGCAGGTAAAAAGACCTCAAGAAGACTTGGTGTTAAGTGCTTTGATAACCAGGGGCTAGAGCAGTGATGGCGAACCTTTTGAGCTCAGCGTGTCAGCATTTTGAAAAACCCTAACTTAACTCTGGTGCCGTGTCACATATAGAAATTTTTTGATATTTGCAACCATAGTAAAACAAAGATTTATATTTTTGATATTTATTTTATATATTTAAATGCCATTTAACAAAGAAAAATCAACCAAAAATATGAGTTCGTGTGTCACCTCTGACACGCGTGTCATAGGTTCGCCATCACTGGACTAGAGGAAAGCCCAGTGAAAAGGCATACGCAGGGGTGCATAATAGCATTGAGTTTAAGAAAAGACTTCTCATAAAAGAAGAAAGGTGCCAGAACTTAGATGAAAAGTAGGCACTAGCCAGATGAAAATTAGGATGAGGACTAGTGTTTCAGGTAGAAGAATCCAAATCATGTGTGAGAGATGGCAGTGCCTGTGGAGAAAAAGGGTGTGTTTGCATGTATATGGGGGGAGGTATTTAAGCAGTCTTAGAGTATTCATTAATTTATTTAATGTGCCAAACTCCATGTGAATCACAAGGACACAAGGGCAGATAAAATTATTAACAGCAACAATAATAATATCGACTAATATTTACTGAACGTTTCTGGTGTGCTGGACAGTGTGCTAAGCACTTTGCTTGCATTATATCATTTAATTCCCATAACCGTTCTATGACCTTGGCACTGTTATTATGTAAAATTTGAGAAAATTGGGGCCTAGAGTGACTAAGTAACTTTGGTCAGCTCTAGAATGCCTCTTTGACCACTGAAAATTTAATTTAATTTAAAATTAATTTATTGCAATTCAGAAATTGCACATGCAAATGTAATTGCATTGATGGTTATAGTAGAATTAAGTTAGATATGGAGTTAAATATGGGTCTGTGTATCATAACAGTGAGTTGTATGATACTGGAATAGATAATAAGAATAAACATTTTCTAACATTGTTTTAAAATTATAGGTAATTAATAAAATAGTATGTATATTATATCTATATATTATACTAATATATAAATTATTATATATATATAATACTTCTATCTCCTTATGATAATGAAAAAGCAATAAACTATAGTAGTTAAGAGCATGGGCAATGGCATTAAAATCCTTAGGTTTGATTCCTGACTCCACCATTTATTATTTAACTACCATGGCAAACTCTTACCATTCATGCTTCACTTGGAAAAATGTTCTCTTAAATCCATACTATATTCATTTCAAAATTTCATGGTTCTGTGAGGAAAAAACATCCAAATTTGCTTCTGCTCTTTTTCCTCAAAGTTTCAATGTGCTGAATGACACTGACAATAATAATAATCTAATCTAATAAAAGAGAAACATGCAAATTGACCGTACCTCCACTACACCCACCAGCCATGCCCACCAGCCAGTCAGGAGCGAATATGCAAATTAACCCAACTAAGATGGCGCTTAATTTGCATACTAGGCACCAGGGGCCTGGGTCTGGGAAACATCATAGGGCACCCAGGTCACTCTAACGTAGGCCCCGTGTGAGCCCTGAGCTGCCTAGGAAGGGCCTGAGCCAGGGGGCCCCTGCCCAGGCCTAAAGCTCGGCCAGAGGTTTGAGGCCTGGGCAGAGGTGGAGCCAGCGATCACCCAAGGCTGGGGGTCCCCTGCCCAGGCCTAACACCCCTCTGGCCTGGGCAGGGGCAGAGTCGGTGATTGCACGGGGCTCGGGGTCCCCTGCCCAGGCCTAACGCCCCAGCCAGAGGCCTGAGGCCTGGGCAGGCGATCGGAGTGGGCTGGGGGTCCCCGGCCCAGGCCTAACGCCCCTCTGGCCTGGGCAGGGGCGGAGCCTGTGATCGGAGCTGGCTGGGGGTCCCCTGCCCAGGCCTAATGCTGGGCCAGAGGCCTTAGGCCTGGGCAGGGGCTGAGCTGGGGATCGGTGTGAACTACAGAGGAAACACCTTTTCTGACTGCTCATTGGCTAAGCCCCCTGTGTGCCACTGATAATATTCTTAGTAACTTGGCTAATAAGAATCCAAAAAGGTGATCTAGGGTTTTTTACCACACTCCTGGAGAAAAAAATGAAGGTCCGCTGCTGGAGGGCTAAGAAATGTCATATCCTGCCCTAGCCAGTTTGGCTCAGTGGATAGAGCCTTGGCCTGCCCACCGCAGGGTCTGGGTTCAGTTCTGACCAAGGGCATGTACCTAGGTTGCAGGCTTCTCCCTGGCCAGGGCCCAGGTCAGGGCTCATGCAGGAGGCAACCAATCAAAGTGTTCCTCTCACTTTGATGTTTCTCTCTTTTCCTTTCTCTTCCACATTCTTTAAAAATCAATGGAAACAAATCCTCAGGTGATGATAAAAAAAATAAGAAAGAAATGTCATATCCTATGAAAGACACATCTTGAAAATGCCTAAAGAAAGTTGTCATTTTTTCATGGTGAAGGGACTGGAGTCTGTGTTGATGAAAACACCTTGGTGGCTGCGGTGACTGGCAGTGGCTGCAGCAGCGGGGTGATGGGGCTGGTGCCTTCCCCTGATCAGCCTGGTCGCCTCCTACAAAGGGAGGCCAGACTACGGCTTAGGCCCGCTCTCCAAGGGGAGCAGGGAGCGGGCCTAAGCCATCAGTAGGACATCCCCTGAGGGCTCCCAGTATGTGAGAGGGGGCAGGCTGGGCTGAGGGACCACCCTCCCCAGTGCACGAATTTCGTGCACCGGGCCCCTAGTAATAATAATAATAATAATGTGCAGACAGAGACCTTGTAAGTACATTACTTTGGGGCCTGTAGACAATTTCTGGACTGAACTGAAGGCACTGAAAATGGAAGGTTATAATTGAAATGTCAGCAAACATAACTTTTACAATTCCAGTTGATGCTGCTGGAATATTAAATATACCTGTTAAATACATTTTTCCTTTTCAGTATATAAATTTTAATATGCATCCCATATCTCTCCAACCATATTTTCTATATCAATAGTCCCCTGTGGCAATTTTATCTTTCAGCACAAACTATTCTTGTTCAATATTTGAGTAGTGATAATGAGTTTTATTCTACAAATAACAGCCTTAGTTCCCTAAACTATAGCCAACATAACTTTACCATTTGCAAGAACCACAGTGTTTTATATTCCAAATAGCAATTTTAATGTTTTATTCATTAACAGTAAACAAATGCAGAACACAGGAAGAAAACTTTATTGGTGTAGAATGGGCAAATCTATTGTTGTGTTAGTGGGGTGCCCTATATCCACTAGGCTGGCAGGCCTACGCTGCTGAAATGCCGTGGTCCAGGAGCCTTCTAGAACATTTTGACAGTGCAAATTATATTTGAATTGGCAATCTAAGTGGCCCAGAGCTGATAAGAACTCCAAACTATGGAAGAATCATTGGAAATCTTATTTTATTCTGAGCCAGTTTAAGAGGTTCTTTTGTCCCCTCCGAGGGTTGCTCAGTAGCTTATTTGTCACACTTTTTCCTCATAAAAGGATACCAATTCCAGGTGTGTGGTTGAAGGTAGCCTGCTGAATGCAGCACATTTATTCTGACCCCCTTGTTTTACTTTAAATTCTGTGGATTTTTAAGTAAATACTTTTTTATTGATTAGAGAGAGAGAGAGAATGAGGGAGGGAGAGAGAGAGAGAGAGAGAGAGAGAGAGAGAGAGAGAGAGAGACATAGATTTGTTGTTCTACCCATTTATGCATTCGTTGGTTGATTCTTATATGTACCCTGATCAGGGATGGAACCTGCAACCTTGGCATATCGGGACAGTGCTCTGAGCAACTGGGCTATCTTGGTCGGGGCTAAATCCTATGATCTTTGAACTGTATTCATAACCTACTGTTTGTTTTAATTTCTCAAAAAAACTGCGTATAAAATGTATGCATCCATGAGAAGCACCATGCCGTATTGTGTGAATTTATGTTCCTCCTGGCACACCTTTCAAAGGGCCCAGATAAATCTAGTGCCTCTCTAGTTTATAATTTCCTTGTCCTCCTAGATATTTTCAGTCTGAATGTCTAACACATAACATGAACTGGCAGATGTGTGGTTGTTTTTTTGTTGTTGTTGTGTTTTTTCTCTTTAAACTCAGTATTGCAGTATAGCCAATATTTTAAAAATTAGGAGATTCCATAAATGAGTACAGATTCTTCCTTTAACTTGAATAGAATTACAGGCCATCTGTTGTCAGAAGCCTAGTAGCATGGGCCCTCTGAGAGAAGGTGGTCATTGTCCCTGACACTTCAGTCTTATTTTGACTGGGCTCTTTTCAACCTCCTGGCTCCTGTTACCATTTAGATTTGTAGCTCCCTAAGTTAATGGGCCCAGAGCTTCTCAGCTGGTTTGCTGTGGGTTGATAATAGCTTGCTGAGATAGTACTGATATCCTCAGACATTTGAGGATGATGTGGTTAAGGTTGGGAAGCACTGAGTTAGCCTTTTGGTAACGACGTGCATGACCTGGCATATGGAGAACTGTCAGCTCTTAAAGGCTTTCTTCAGACTCAGAAGAATTAAATCCAAGTGCCCTTTAACCACGCGCATCCCTCTCTGATGTGAAAGGTTTTAATTTGTCAGCAAACCAATGTCTATTGAGTATAGCCCTGCGTATGTTGCCTGATAGGGGTATATCCCAGACTGGCAGCATTCTTGTTTACAAAGCACCAACTGGTACCAAGCAGGGTGGGGATATTTAGTAGAGATCACATAATTGAAAATATTGTCTTTTCAAGTAAATCCATGAAAAAGTGGGATATAATATGTGATTATTTTTAAGGTACTACTGTTTATTTATAAAAGAGTTGAAAATTCCCTAAAGGTACAGTGAATTCTTTCACTACTTTTATATATTTTGAAAGTTATAAACTCTGTTAATCAAATATATTTATTCAGAAGAATGCCTGAGGAGAAACACAATGCGTAACAGTAAGACACTGTATAGATGAAAATGCTATTGTCAGTAGGTTTGACATTTAGAAATTTAGGAGGGAAAAAAAAAGAAATTTAGGAAGCCTGTTAGTCCTGAGTTTCCAAATGGTGATGTAACATAATATACTGGCCGTGTTTAGTTTAATGATGTATATATTGTCTAATGCAATTCCCATCAGCAATAGAGTGGATATGTGATATAGAATAGGCTACATTTTATGTTATCAATTTAAATACAGCTGTGCTTCAGGACATAACAGTGAATGTTAAGTTACATTTTTGGTCCTCTGGGAATCTTTAAGTTTTAATAGGTTATGAGGATTATGGAAAGCCCTTGACACTTGAGTTCAGGCATGTCTGTGCGTGAATGTGCTTTTGGAAGGCACACACAATACTTTTGACATCACTTTGCAGAGTTTTCAAAGAACTAAAGATTGATAATCTAAGGAGATAAAAATCAGGTACCTGCAAGCCTCAAGTACATTTGGTATAATTATAGCTCCAAGGAACTAAAGAGTGGGCTCAATTAACAGTGCATGTTGTGATGCATTTACATCCGGATACATTAAATGCTAGATTAAACAAGAAAACATATCTTTAGGGAGTTTAGTGGACAAAGTAGACATGTCATTAAAGTCTATATAAAGTGCAATTAGAGGCCAGGAAAATTCCCAGTGTGTTGTACAAGGCTTTGAAATGTGGGACCTTGACCTCCTGTTCAGTTGAAATATAATGCAAGCAGCTTAAGTAACTTTAGAGTTCCCAAAGTGATTAAATCATGTATTATTTAACCCAGTATACACAAAATATTACTTATTTAACATGTAATCAATATAAAAATGATAAGTGAATTTTTTATTGGTAAAAGGTCTTCAAAATCTGGTGTGTATGTCACACTGGCAGAACAACTTAATTTGGACAGGCCACATTCTGCATGCTCAGTGGACACCTGACTGATGGCTCCCGGAGAAGCTACTAGTGGTTCTTGGCCTTTAGTCTCCTTAGTACGGAGAGCAGAGATTTTATTCTGTTCCAATGCATATGTCCATGGTAATTTTTTTAGTGTGCTGAAATCTCTGTTTCCTGAAACCTGGAGTCCTCCTTCATTTTTAACTCTACCAGGCACTTAGTCAGAAAGAGGAGGGAGGAGAGGAGGGTAAGCACTTGTTGACTCAGTGAATGAGTGATTAAAATTCATAGTAAAAGAAGTCAAAGTGTGGACTCCCTAATAATTAAGGGAATAAGACTGATGATATTAAAGAGGCAATAAAAGAGAGATTGTAGAAGTTACTTAAAATCAAAGTCTGACTAATTCTGGAATAGATGTGATATTAAGTAATTACATTTTTTAAAATAGAGCCAAATAATCTCCATAAACAGGAATTCTGGGTGATGGATTTTCAGAATGATTTTTTTTGTTGTTGTTGTTAATCCTCACTCAAGGATGTTTTTCCAATGATTTTCAGAGAGAGTGGGAGGGAGGAGGAGAGACAGAAACACCGAAATGAGATAGACAAATTGCCTCCCACATGAACCCAAAGCAGAGCCAGGGAACAAGCCTGCAACTGAGGTACATGCCCTTGACTGGATTTGAACCCAGGAGCCTTCAGTGCATAGGATGATGCTCTATCCACTGAGCCAAACGGGCTAGGGCTCGGAATGATCTTTACCTCTGCAGATTTTAGTTTATTTGGTTCATATTACTATGAAAAATTATAAACCCATCTTCTGTTACACTTCTTTCTCTGTAAAGGGAGAGTATGACAAGTAAACATGTTTTCTGGAAATCTGTTTGCCTTTAGTAACTATTTCTCTTTTTTAAATAGCAATATTTATATTTAATAATTTAGGATACCCAGAGAGGTTCATGTGTTTTTGTTTTATTTTTTTCCTTTTCTGATCTCCTTTGGGCTCCAGCAAATTCTGTGGCCTGTTGGTATTGCTTAGTTCTGTGTGTTAAAACCAGAGTAGTACTTATCGATAAGAAAAGTAATAATTTAATAACTACTATTTTTATTGATTGTCATCTGCAAATTGTGTTTCTTAATTCTCCAGACATGACAAACATGCTTAAAAATAGGCATAATTTTTAGCCTTATTTTTGCAGATGTTGGAAAACTGAATTTTAGAGACATTATGACTAGGTCATGGCAAAGAGAAAAGCTGAGATTTGAATCCAGGGCTGTAGAATGCTAAATCTCATTTAGCATCTGGAGCTGAATAATGTAATTTAAGGAAGCATAGCTGCCTGTGATGAACTCTACAATTAATGTTCATGGCATTACAAAAGGAGGGGGGTTACTTTCAAGTAACTTCTGAGGCTCCTGGGACTTCTGGGGGTATGTGGAAATCTTCTTGTATCTCTGAGAAAACCTGCATCAAAAACAAAATCACTGGAAAACAAGAACTCATACACTTTGTTGAATTTAGACCCCTTCAGCCCACAGAACGTCTATGGAGAAATGCAAGACTCAGACTGTCACTGGCTTCTGGTCATAACTGAGAACCAGAACACTAGTCTCTTCAGTGGCTGTTAGGACACACAGAGTGACTGCTGCAGTGACGATCTGTGCCATTTCAGTGTTTGGTGGCACTCCTGAAACCTGCCCACGTCTGTAACTGTAGAAATTCGTTCTGGCATAGCACTGCCATTCAGCTCCCGGCTCAGAAGCTTCCAGTGAGAGGCACTATGACATGAAGAAAAAGGTAGAGGGATCAGAGTGTGTTTAAATCCTGGCGGCCGTTCAACAGCCATCAAACTATTTCTTTACTTGTAAAGTGGAGGTTATTATCTCCTCTTCACAGTGAGGATTACCTAAGATAACGTGTGTGAAGTACCTGCCACACTGCTTGGCACATACCTGATTTATGGATTATATTTTTACTGCTGAGATACCATTATAAATAATAGACTCCTTTAAATTACACAAGACAAAGTGACAGATACATTTCTGAGCATTCCAAGGGGCTGTGGTAAAGCTGTTGGGAAAGGAATTATTTACAGTCACAGATAACTCCGTTAGAATGCAGTGCTTTATGGAACTGTACTTAGGAGAGAAACCCTCCCTGTTCACCTTCAGAATTCTCCAAGGCCACCTCCACAGGGTCGCTCAGCTACTGGTGTGTCCACAGGCTCAGCTTTGGAAATAGTGAAAATATTTCACCCCAGGGTCCCCTTGTTATCTCCTAAGGATTTCTCTTCAGGGTGCCGTGTGTGTGTGTGTGTGTGTGTGTGTGTGTGTGTGTGTGTGTGTGTTTTGCTAAGTTACAATTGAGATATTAGTTAGCCATTGTATTCCTACCCAAAGCAGGTTAGGAGCCACTAGGAATGAGAAGTTTGGTTAGATTTCATGAGCTCACTAATTCAGAATTAGAACTCAGACTCTGTTAACCTATATTAATTCATCCTACTTCATAGCAAACACCTTGCAGAGCTATGCACTTTTTAAAAATGTAGGATTTGTGGGATCCACAACTTTGTAAATGGAAGGAGACTTGAAGATCTTTCAACCCCGTAATTTTATGGGTGCAGAAGCTGAGGCCCAGACAGGTTCGCGCATTTCCCAGTGGCCACACAGTAGTTAATGGCAGCATTGCAGTAAAGGAGTGATGACCATATTTCTTTCTCCATCTGATAGGACACAGACCTCACCAAGCAAACAATGTTTAGTGGCCAGCTCCAAGAATTCAGTATTGCTAAGGATAATAAAAAACTCCAAACAAAATGCATAAGATAATTTTCTTGATTCAAAACTGCTGCAAGGTTTAAAGCAAGCATGTCAAAACTTGTGGCCGGCAGGTTTATGAGGCATGTGGCCTGCTGGCCGCGAGTTTGACATGCTTGGTCTAACGGATTATTCAAGAGAATTGGAGTACTAGATGTGTTTTAAGTTGCTTACCCTCCTCTGACCAAGAGTGGCTCCTATAGACCCATCTTGATAATGGATTGTTCCATGGGTGATAACTAACTTTAAAGTGACTCATGCATATACTGGACACTTCCCTGTAATTTGAATAATCTGTGTTTCCACGTCTGTAAAATGAGAAGATGAATACTATGTACCTCACAGGTTTTGAGGAATCTACAAAGTAGGGTAGTTAGCAGTACAAACTAGGAACTGTAAGTCTGTGTGTGCTGGTGCTATAACCACATTACTCCTCTTCCTCTTCTTCTGCTACTACTGAGAATTGACACCACTCTACTCAGAGAACAATTTGAATTCAGTTCTTTGGCCAGTAGCTTTCGCATGTTCTGTCTCCCAAGAGGTATTTAGTCACCTTTGAGAATATATTTAGAGAATTTAAAGGACTGTACTTTTTTTTTAAATATATTTTATTGATTTTTTACAGAGAGGAAGGGAGAGAGAGAGAGAGCTAGAAACATCGATGAGAGAGAAACATCGATCAGCTGCCTCCTGCACATCTCCTACTGGGGATGTGCCCGCAACCAAGGTACATGCCCTTCACCGGAATCGAACCTGGGACCCTTCAGTCCGCAGGCCGACGCTCTATCCATTGAGCCAAACCGGTTTCGGCATAAAGGACTGTACTTTTAAAATCAGGTGTTTTTTTGAACACTACTATATTTAAATTAAAATGTAAAAATACATTCCTCAGCTTACTCCTGACGATTATTTTACTTGTGAACTTTTCTTAAAAATTAGAATAGAGATTAATGAATATAATATTTATTTATAGAACTAATTCTGATTTTAGTATTTTAGTTTTATGTATGTCTCCAAGTAGGTATCTAAGCCTGTAGTTGACTAATTTTTGTTTTGAGGTTATTTTTTTAAAACGCTTTTACTGCCGAAACCGGTTTGGCTCAGTGCATAGAGCGTCGGCCTGCGGACTGAAGGGTCCCAGGTTTGATTCCGGTCAAGGGCATGTACCTGGGTTGCGGGCACATCCCCGGTAGGAGATGTGCAGGAGGCAGCTGAACGATGTTTCTCTCTCATCGATGTTTCTAACTCTCTATCTCTCTCCCTTCCTCTCTGTAAAAAATCAATAAAATTTATTTAAAAAAAAATAAAATAAAATGCTTTTACTACTCATCGGCTGCTACACTATTATTTTTCAAAGTCATTTGCATTTTCTGGAGTATTTTAAAACAGATAAATTTACTCATGTTAACTTACTTACATACACTCAGGAGTTTCTTACTGGTCAGTTTTTCCACTGATGCTTGGCTGTGTGTTTGTATGTGTGTGAATGCATGTAGGTGTGTGTGTGTGTGTGTGTGTGTGTGTGCATGTGTGCATTGCATGTACATGCTCTCTGTGGGAGTATTTTCAGTGATTTATGTTTGAATAATAACTGTTTTAAAATATTTGATCTATGAGGGTTAGAGATGTTAGAAATAATCTTAAATTATGGAATGTAATACAGTTCATGAGAAAGGTCTTTTAAAGTCATATTTTCATAGAATTAGCTTTTTGAAGTCATATTTTAACATTCTTGATTTAACTTATATAGTAATATAAATTCATTTACATTGCAAGACAAATGCACACACTTGTTTTCAGTAAATTATTCATATTTGTGCTGTATGCACATCTATATATTTACGTGACTGTATATATATATACATGTATGAATGTTCTCAGATCAGATTTTAATGTACTAATTCCTAATGTATCCCATTCCCTGAAATGTCTTCTCTTCCCTGCTTTTCAAGAGTGAGCTTTGTGTCACCTCCTCTGTGAAGCCTCTATGGGTTTCCTGAACTCTCCACTATACTTTGTTCTTTCACCAGAGCTCCTATGACTTCTTAGGAATGTCAGCTTAGTATGGGTTGGAGAATATGGACTTGGATCACAGTTATTTTTATTGTTAAATGTGGGCATTAATACTAGGTCATTGGAATAGCTATGTTTTTTACATGAATTTATTAAATAACATACGTAAAATCTCTAGTCAGTGTTAAACATGTGGTAAACATTCAATGGATGGTAATTATTATTGTTGTAGTTATCCTATATAATAAAAGGCTAATATGCAAATCGACCAAACGGCGGAACGACAGGTCACTATGAAGCGCACTGACCACCAGGGGCAGAAGCTCAATGCAGGAGCTGCCCCCTGGTGGTCAGTGCGCTCCCACAGGGGAAGCACCGCTCAGCCAGAAGCCAGGCTCACAGCTGGTGAGCGCAGCCAGCGTCGGGAGTGGGACTAAGCCATCAGTTGGACATCCCCCAAGGGCTCCCGGACTGCACGAGGGCACAGGCCGGGCTGAGGGACCCCCTTCCCCCCGCCCCGAGTGCATGAATTTTGTGCACCAGACCTCTAGTTTATTTATACTTGTCTCACCTTTGTTGTCTCTGAGCTCCTTGAAATCAGGTACTGTGGCATATGAGGTTTAATATCCTCAGTTCTTGGCAAATTGGCAATTCATGGATGAATTAATAGTGAACTATGTACCATATAATAAATAACACTATTGTAAATCAGTGGACCTTCATCACCTGCTAGCAATTGTAAGGATTTTATTTGAGTTGACCTCCAATTTTGGTTTTTGGTATTTTTCAGTTTTTAAATGTTTTTCCCCCCTTATAAACAATAATAAATTTAATATAACATTTGTTATTCTAAACAGTATTTTGATTTTCTGGTATTATTTAGTTATGAGAGATGCATATGTTCATACAGTCCATTGGCAGTCTACTAATTTGCTCGTCATTGAGAAATACTAATTGATTATGTATGTATTATGACAGCCAGCTATTTGTTGTGGACCAGATTTTGAGCTATGTAGGACAACGATCATGATGTCTGAAAGCACAAACTAGATTGATGAGTTCAGCTGGTCAAAACTATTATTCAGTAAGGCACTCAGTAACCCGTAAGATATTCATTTAAAATATCAAATAAACCCTTTTGTTTTGGTATCACTCTGTCAAACTGTCAGTAAAACAAATCTACTCAGTTCTTTGATCTGTCTTTCAAATTATATTTTAAAATCTGCCCGTGCTGAAAATTCTTTTGGTTCAGATGTGTGAAGAGATTGAATATAAAAATATCCTAAAAATACATCAAGTCTGATATTTTCTAATTATTGTTAACTATTTTGAGGATGCAAATTTCATTTAAATGTCAACCATAATTAAGTGTGTGCCATTTGTTTTTCTACTCAGGTTTTACAGTTTGATGGAATGTTTCCCCACAATTTAATAAATATTTGTTTTATTTCACATGCATTAATTCAAAACTGGATAAGAGCAACATATTTTAATCAACTATTGTTATGATGGACTAGAAAATGAATTTACTTCTGAAGCAAACTGTTTATTATGCATTTGAATGGGATTTATCCAGCTTAGCTTTGGCAAGCTAAACATGGCAACAATTAATAGGCAAGCCAACTATGTATGCTGCATAATAAATAAGGCAAATTATTTTTCTTGAATATGTCATAGATCCGTAGTGTATAAAATTAGTAATTACCCCCTAATATATACCTAGCTGTGTTCTGATAGCACCCATTGAAGTAGTAGAGAAATTCTACTGTGTAGTCATTTTTAATTGGTGCCAAGTATATGTTTATCATGATTTTATTTCCAGTTCTTTGCTTGTCTATGTATAAGCCACACAACCATATTATACTTACACTAGAGGCCCGGTGCACAAATTTGTGCATGGGTGGGGTCCTGCCGGCCTGGTCCGATCAGGACTAGATTCGGGCCAGGATGGTCGTGGGGAGGGGACATGGGAGGTTGGCTGGCCGGCCCCACCCCCAAAGGGGTGGGGACCAGTCGGGGGGAGGGGCTGTGAGCAGTTGGTGGGCCAGCCCTGCCCCCTGGTCGAACTTCTGGTCGAGGGGACAATTTGCATATTAGGCTTTTATTACATAGGATAAAGTGCTAGGGAGTGGACTGGACATCAGTACATAGCTAAGCACTCTATAAGTCCCTCTCTCCCACCTGCCTCTTAAAAAAATCCAAAGATCCCTAGCTGGTTTGGCTCAGTGGATAGAGCATCGGCCTGCAGACTAAAAGGTCCCAGGTTTGATTCCGGCCAAGGGCACATGCCCAGGTTGCGGGCTCAATGCTCCCTCAGTAGGGGATGTGCAGGAGGCAGCAGTCAATAATTCTCTCTCATCATTGATGTTTCTATCTCTCTCTCTCCCTTCCTCTCTGAAATCAATAAAAAAATATATTTAAAAAATCCAAAGATTTTTAACATCTATAATAATAAAAGTGTAATATGCTATTTAGACTGGACAGCCGAACGACCTTCTGGACATCCTTTTGGACGGACGACCTTCCGGATGAAGCCGGGGCTATGAGGGCTGAGCTCCTTGCATGAATGTGCATCGGGCCTCTAGTTTATGATGATGGTTTAAAACATGTTCTGACAGAGAGGATTAAGGGAAGGATATCAATGTTCTTCTTATGGGAATGCGAACTTGCATGCGGCCAAGTTACTTTTGGCAGAATGTAGTTATATATGAAGTAGTTTTATGTGGAAGTACAGATTGCACATGTTCATATGTATTTGTGTTGCAATTTATATCACATAAATTAGACATATGAAGACAGAATTTAATTATTTTGTTAGTCCTTTGCAACACAAATCAGATTTTTGACTATGCAGTCCTGATAAAATGGCAATTACACTTGAATATAAGCACAGCATAAATTACATTTCAAACCATGATATTGAGCACAGTATATGTAAAAGAAATGTTTAACTCATTTGCTATGGTTCCTTTCTTTTAAAGGTTCATTTGTTCTCTGCATAGAATAATGGAGTGTAATGGGAGCTAAAAACAGATTAAAAAAGTAATTTCAATGTCAGTATGCTTTTGCTTTAACTCCGTCCTTTGAAAATGGGCTGTTTAGTCAGTGAATTCTGTTCTTAAATGATTTCTCAAGCTTTTGGGCAAACCTTCCTCCAAATGGGACCTTAAAGTTTGTTCCTTGTATGTTATTGTCTGTTTTTGTTTTGTTTTTTTTTTCATAGTGAAGGGTTTCTTGGGTGGAAGCATATTTTCAGGGAAACATAAAACTGGAAATGGGAAAAACAATTTAATACATGGAGACTTTTCAATTGATTATATGATTCCAAGGAAGTTATTGAATTTGAGTTCTTAATGACCTCTGAATTCCCTTCCTCCTATTTCTATGAGCTATTTCATCATTGAATTCTCTTAATGGAAGAATTGTAGATACTATGTTGATTCTAGGGGGCAGATGCTATTGTCTGTGAGGATCTTCCTGTGAGAAACACACAATCATTGTTAGAGGAGGCATTGAGGAAGTGTGCCTTGGGCAAGAGTAGGTCAATGCTTGTTCTGAGTTCTCAGTGAAGTTTAAGTGGAAAGGAGTCTGGACACTTGATATAAATGTATGTAAATCAGTGTGTGTGTGTAAATGTGTGTGTGTGTATGTGTGTGTGTGCAATTTTATAAATGATATAAATGTAGGGAGTGGGAATGGGACTGACATTTGTTGAATACCTAATATGTGCCAGGTAGTCTGGTATGTACATCGTATACATTCTGCTTTTCAATATTCCTTGGCCCCGCCCTCCAGTTTTTTTATTATATCATTTTAAGAAAGAGGAAAAGGGGCATGTAAAAATTAAACAACTTGCCCAAGTCACATTACCCTTAACTGTTAAAGCTAATGTTCATTCTGCCTGGTGATCATGCCAGATTTTTTGTTTGTTTGTTTGTTTTTTATTAACCCTTACCACCGGAGGATATGTTTTTGTTTGATTCTGTTGGTTTGTTTGTTTGTTTATTTATTTATTTATTTAGAGTGGAAGGGAGGGGAGAGAGAGAGAAAGAGAGAAAGATGTGAGAAAGACATCAATTGATTGCCTCCCACACATGCCCCAACCAGGGCCAGGAATCAAACTTGCAACTCAGATACGTGCCCTTGACCGGGAATCAAACCCACAACTCCTTGGTACTTGGGCCAACACTGTAATCATTGAGCAACACTGCCCAGGGCATGCCTGGATCTTTTCCATGACAGCACAGAGCCTTCTCTTGTGGAGAGGAGCATGTCATTCATTCATGGGAGATCTTGAAGTTCTGGGTATAAAAGTGTTCTTGACATTTTCTTGTCATCTGGATTGCCTGATAAATCAAAGGAGGGGTATGAAACTGTGTACCTGGGTTTTTATCTCAAGGAAAAGAAGTAATGCTATTAAGTTGGTATTTCATTACTAAATATGTCCAGGTAATCGGCATTGAATTTTTTTATGTTTTTTTTTTTAATCTATCAGATCTCTAGTATAATGGTCTTTTGTCAATAAATCTAATGGAAATTGGATTACTTATTATAAAAATAACTAAAGGCCCAAAGCACGAAATTCATGCAAGAGTAAGCCTTCCTTCCCCAGCTGCCAGCACGGGCTTCCTTCTGGCACCCAGGACCCAGGCTTCCCTTTGACCCCGGCATCATCTGGAAGGATGTCTAGTCTAATTAGCATATTACCCTTTTATTATTATAGACTGAAATATTATGAAATTTGTGCACGGGAGGGGGGATGTCCCTCAGCCTGGCCTGCACCCTCTCTAATCCGGGACCCCTCGGGGGACATCCTCTCGCAATCTGGGACTGCTGGCTTCTAACCGCTTGCCTGCCTGCCAGCCTGATCCCCCTAACTGCTCTCCCCTGCCGGCCTGATCCTCCTAACTGCTCTCCCCTGGTGACCTGATCCCCCTAACTGTCCTCCCCTGTTTGCCTGATCCCCCTAACTGCTCTCCCCTGCTGACTTGATCCCCCTAACTGCCCTCCCCTGCCAGCCTGATCCCCCTAACTGCTCTCCCGTGCTGGCCTGATTGCCCTAACTGCTCTCCTCTGCCAGCCTGATCACCCCTAACTGCCTCTGCCTTGGCCCTGCCACCATGGCTTTGTCTGGAAGGATGTCTGGTCTAATTAGCATATTACCCTTTTATTAGTATAGATAGAGGGCTGGTGCATGGGTGGGGGCCGGCTGGTCTGCCCTGAAGGGAGTCCCAGATCAGGGTGGGGGTCCCCTTGGGGGGTGGGGACAGCCTGAGCGAGGGGCTGAGAGCCATTTGCAGGCTGGCCATGCCCCCATCAGGGTGAGGGTCCCCGCTGTGGGGCGTGGCCAGCCTGGGTGAGGGGCTGAGGGCCGTTTGCAGGCTGGCCATGCCTCCATCAGGGGTGAAGATCCCTGCTGGGGGCGGGGTGTGCCTGGGCAAGGGGCTGATGGCTCTTTGCAGGCTGGCCATGCCTCCATCAGGGGTGAAGATCCCTGCTGGGGGCGGGGTGTGCCTGGGCAAGGGGCTGATGGCTGTTTGCAGGCTGGCCACACCCCCATGGGGTGGGGGTCTCTGCTGGGGGGCGTGGCTGGCTTGGGCGAGGGGCTAGGGCTGTTAGGGGACAGTTTGCAGGCCAGCCAAACCCCTGGCTTTGTTCAGAAGGACATCCGGAAGTACTCTGGAAGGTCTCCCGGTCTAATTAGCATATTACTCTTTTATTAGTATAGATGCTTTCTCTCTGCACACTACCTCCTGTAAATAAAGTGATGTCTATTAAAAGTTTGAACATTCTTAAGAATTATTATTCTTTAACCTGTAATTGTGAATCATGAAATTGTGTATTTTATATGTAGATGTTACTTAGAATATTATTTTCTGTACTCCAAAACAGAAAATAAAGAAGTATTCTTTTCTGTTTATTGTGAGAGGCATATCTAAAATCAGATATTCTTATCAACATGATTTGCTGTCTACTATGGCCTATACCACAAAATATTTGAACACTATTTTGCTTTTCTATAGAAGATGATGTGTGTGCCATGGAAATCTGTGTGTCTCCTCAGCAGTAAGATAGATGTCTCATGCAGTACAAGTTCAGAAGTGGTATAGTAGTGTCTCCTGTCACCTAGCAACAAGCTTAGTGCTTTGTGCCATTTCATTTAAGTGAAAACAGGTATGAAAATGTGGTACTTAGATTTACATTTATCTCCAGAAATATTTAGATTAACCTTCAACTACCTTTAGTTCCCAAGATAACTCACCATGACAGATAAACAGAAATAACTTTGCATAAAAAAAAGGCAACTTATATATCAGAGACCTTGATAGAGAGTAAGGCCAACATGGATCTGTTATATAATATCTCAGACTTAAGTGCCTGTTGAGTTCCCTAATCGGCTTTAAAAATTATAGTCACTGAAATGAATGTGTATATACAACCTTATTATTTGACTTTTTAAAAATCAGTGTTTGAAAACACAAGATCACAGCTAATGAAGCAGTGATTTGTAAAGCTGACTCTAGAAGACAGAATTGCGAATGGAGTTGCTGCATCAGCACCAGAATTCAATTTACTCGAAACAGAGCAACTAAATTACCTTTGTGCAGAGTGTGGAATACCCTGACTAGTCAGGTGTCTATAAACACCTTACAATGTGCTTCTCCTTCTCTTGAAGATGCATAAAGCGATTCTCAGAGGAACTAGCAACTAGTGAACTTATGGGTCTTGAAGTATTTAGAATGTATTAAACACTAACCTTTAAAGATTGAGAATAGATCATTTAGGATGTGATGAAGAGCCAGCGCCCTTTTACTACAGGGTAATATAGTGCTTGTACTCTGAGATAATTATTCCAAAGTAACTCTTTATTCATTAAACTGGGGAGCATGCACTTTCATCCTGGCCAAGGTCATTTCTGCTGTCCGGGGAACTCTTTAAATTCTAAAGGAAGCTGGCTGACCATGTGTGGCAATTTTAAAGGAAAAACAACAACAGAAAGTGAAGAATTTAGAAAATCATTCTCTATTGCTTGTAGCTATTAAAGAGAAACAGGTGTAACAAGAATTTCTCCAGACTTACCACTAAAACATAAGTAGTTGGTTCTAGGCAGTAATAATTTTGCTTAAAAGTACATCGGAAATTCTTTTCAACATGTAAGAATTTATTTTTTCTTATTTGTCATGTTTTTCATATAGAAATAAGTGACCAACCCTTTGCTTTTCTTCACCTGACAATGGAGAAATATTTTTGAATCCAGGAAAGGCAGGACCAAAACCATTTGCGATGAGTTTTTGATGAGGACAGTGACCTTTAAAACTTCTGTGCTTTGGGAAGATTTACTGGATAATTTCACAAGCCCATTTGGCAGAGCTAAGGAATCTCTTAATTAGGAGATTGATGAGATATTAACTTATTGGAAATGTGCCATTGTTTTATTATATATCATGGCCTGCTTTTGATGTGCATTTGGGGAACAACACAAAGGCCCCTTACTTAGCATGAATAAAATTAGAGATTCATCTGTCTGTTTTGTGGTCTTAATTTAGGGAATTCTTTTTCCTATTTAAACCCTGGGCTGTTGATTGAAGAGTGATTATTCTCATGTATGGCAGCACAGACTTGTATAGAATTACTTCAATTAGAGTAGGTGGGGTAGATAAAACAGGTATTATTTTGTTGTTGTTGTTAATCCTCACCCGAGGATATTTTTCCCATTGATGTTTAGAGAGATAGAGGGGGAGAGAGAGAGGCATCAATGTAAGAGAGAGAGACATCAATTGGTTACTGCCTACACACACCCTGACCAGGGTCAAGGATAGAACCTGCAACCCAGGTACGTGCCCTTGACCTGGAATCGAACCTGTGACCCTTTGGTGTGTGGGCAGACACTCTATTTTCTGAGCCGCATTGGCCAGGGCTGCTGCTGTGGAGAAGGAAATTGGGCCTCCGAGAGGTTGAGTGAGTTGCTTAAGATTACACAGCCAGTGGATGATGGAAGTGAGGCTAGGGCAGGTCTTTTCAACTCTGAACTGTGTCTTATTTACTGTCATTGGAGCTACTTAAAGTGTAGGTGCAGGATGGGAGCAGAGGCAGAGATGATCTTGAGTGCTCTCAGAGATGCTGGAAATAAATGGAAAACCATAGTGAGCATTGTACCAGCCTTTCTGCAGGTTTAAAACACACAGAGGTGTACATTTAAGTTAACCCACAAAGAGTTGTGCATTAAGATTTGGGATAAGGGGGTTTATAAGGACCCTGGCATCATGTAACTTATTACTTTGAATATAAAATTAACCTCTGATCATCACTGTCACATGGATCTTAAAATAGTTCATGTGTTCAACTCAGAGAACTGGTTTCAAAACAAATGCTATCATTAGGCTACTTTGTAAACCCCCAAATGCTGTGAAAATGTGGGATATTGTATTATGTGTAATCCAAATAATGTCTTGTTTATTTTAGTCTGCAGATTAATTGTAAAAAAAAAAGGATTATATAATTAAGTCTATAGTTACTTGGGTAAGATATCCACAATTGATATAAAGGGGAGTTTTCTTTATTTTATTTTTCTTTCATTTCTTATTATTAGTTTCACTCTTTCGACAAATATTTATCGATCTCCTAAATTTTGTTAGGCCCTGTGCTGTGTATAGGGAAATAAACGTGGGAACGGCACTGTGTTAATAGCACGTGTTTCTTTTCCTGGTGGGAATATAAATTGGTATAGTCTGTTTAAAAAGCAATTTGGTGATATTTTTTGACAGCCTAAAAAAATTCATCTTATTTTGATCCAGTAATAATATAATTATGTTCTAAGGAAATAATGGTGCAGACTAGAGCCGCCAAGTGAAGGCTGACTGGCTGGGGGTGAGTGGTAGTGGAAGCTCACGCTGGGCTCCAATACCCGGTCCCGCTTTCTGATTAGGGTCTTTCTAGAGAGGGCATCTTTTCTAGTTGCACAAAGGGGTCATCCAGGCTAACAGAGGCTCCGGCGTACACAAGATTTACATAGAAGGGTGTTTAGTTGTTGTCAGTAATAGCAACAGATCATAACCTATTAGACAATGGAGTGTTATGTATCCCTACAATGGGGTATTATAAATTTTTGATTAAGCATTAATAAATTGGCTCGTGAAAACGCTCATGGCGTTTTAAAATGTGGAAAAAAAATTACACAACCACATTTTGAGATATAAGGAGCCAGAATGTAAGATTGAAGCCAGTTTTGAAGTACCGGTATATTCTGTTAAGAAGTTGGAACTGATTGATTTAGATATATTTTGAAGACTAGGAAGGACAATATGTGTTTGATAAGAACATGGTGGTTTAAATGACTTTTTAATTCTTTCAAGGGATTCCATATTATGGCTTCATAGTGTAAAACAGAAGAATTATACTCTAAATTTCAAGAGAATATTTCTAGTCTGCCACTTGGTATTAAAATATTATATTTATATTATACTAGAGGCCTGGTGCATGAATTTATGCACGGATGGCGTCTGGCTGGCCTGCCCCAATTGGAGCCAATCGGGCCAGGCTGGCCGGGAGGAGGGGACGCGGGAGGTTGGCAGGCCAGCCTTACCAGTGGTCGGGGTGGAGGGGTGGGGCGATCAGGGGAGGAACCATGGGCGGTTGGCGGGCCAGCCTTGCCCCCCTATTGGGGTCAGGGGGCCGGCCAGGGGGAGGGGCTGCAACTAGCCAGGGGGAGGGGCTGTGGGTGGTTGGCCGGCTGGCCCCATCCCCTGGTCAAACTCCCAGTTGAACTCCTGGTCTAACTCCCGGTTGAAGGGACAATTTGCATATTAGCCTTTTATTATATAGGATTGATTCTTTTAGTAATGTTTCTAGTAGTAGTAAAATCTGTAGTATGCATTGGGATGTATGTTTTTGAGACATAAGAGACATATATAAGAGAGAGAAACAGACAGAGACAGGAATATATGTGTATGTGTATATATATATCCATATATTATGTGTGTGTGTGTGTGTGTATATATATATATATTTATTTATTTAAAACTGGGATAAAATTAAAGCCAGTTCCCCTTACCGGCTACACCCATGTGAATTCTAGTACATTTCCTTTAGGGTAGGGCCTTATGAGTGAGTGAACTCTTTCTTTTTGTTCAAATGTATGGAAATACATGCAAAGGAAACCTGGCCCAGTGCTGCAGTACGGACATTGGTACAGAATGTCTAAGGACTCTAGGCGTGTCCCTTCTTGAATATAGTTCTAAATGGGGGCAAAAAAAAGTCAATTGCATCTCATAAGCTGGCTTAAGTGAATGCCAAAGAAAATTTGTCTCATGAAATGGAAATTCTGAAGCAAGTTACATAATGTTGAGGAAAAAAGACAAATAGGAGTATTTTTAAGATATATACAAATGGGGCAAATGGTCCATTTTAGTCAGAACTCTTCAATCCAACAATATTTAATTATATTTGGGAAGATCCTGGGGATTTGGAAGCTTTTGACCATATAAATATTTACTTTATATTTTCTTAATTTGTAAGAGGTGACATTTATTAACGTAGATCAGTTTTTAAAAGTCGCTTGGGTATTGGCCAACATGGAGCCATAAAAAAATGTATCATGTATCATATTAATTATTCTGCACATTTGTATCATCTGTAAAGAGGAAAAAAAAACACATAAACATTTCCCCTGAAAACCAGCATGATTAAAAAATCTCTTAGTTGCTAAGAATAATGGAGCCAAGTGCTCCAGTTGGAGTATTTGTGAATTCTCTTTCATATATTAGATTTACTTTTAAACCACTTTCTACCAGTTGCTTCTCAGGCTTCTCTCTCTGTTGCATCCCTTTCTTTTTCATTCTTCCCTCCCTGATCTTTCTCCAGATTTTCATTATCTTGTGTCCAGGATCTTTCTCAGTGTCATAGCTGGTATTTCTGCCTCTCTTCCCTCATTTCTCCATTTTGCCCTTTACATGAGTGCTAAAGAGCAAGCAAAAAACAAGCAACGAAGGAAAACATATTCCTCAGCTATTTTGTTTATGTCACTCCACTAATAAAGAACCTAAAGGATTGCAGAATTAGATTTTCTTTGTTTTCCTCCAATGGAAGTGTGTTATCAACATGTGGAACTTTTCCTCATTGTTTGTTTTTGTGTGCTTTTCTTGCAGGATCAATGTGACTCTAGAAACAAATGGATGAATGAGTATCCATATGAAGAGGAAAACAATAAAGGTTGGTTGCTCAAACTGTATAATTGCAGTGAAAATCCTATTTTGAACATGACTTTTGGGCAGATGTTTTCATTAGAGCACTTCCTTGTCTGAATATGAGACAGCGTTCAATACTGAGACATGCGCATCTATCTGTAGAGTGTAATTTTTATTTTTAATGCCTTAAGTATAAGTAAATGTATGAGGAGGCAAACTGTTTTTGTACAAGTCTACCTGTCTTCAGTTTTTAGAACTTAAGTTGGTGTTTTAAGAATCAACTTTTAGATGGAGAGTAGGAAATGGTAAACCAGGTGATAAAACTGATCATGGGGGCAAAGACAAAAAAGAGTAGCCAGATTTTGTTTAATATATATATCACTTCCTACAAGCATAATTCCAATACCAACACCGTATGGTGTGTGATTTCTGTCAAATGCTGTCCTCTTTGTATCCACGGTCTTGGCTTTCCTTAAGGAGTAAGATGATTCTGAAAGGATTTTAACTTTTGCTTCTCACAGGCATGTACTAGGATGAATTAGAGGAGGAAAAATCCTACAAATATCAACAGGAATCAAATGCTGCGTATCACTACTTTGTGGTAGTTATTTGAGCTTTTCTTGTACTACATACTGATTTTAGTATACAAATCATAGGTAATACTGTTACAATACGTTAAACCATCTTCATTTCATAAGGTTTATACACTGAACAGGACCTGTACACATGCGTGTGCCTCTCAACTCTTCATATAGCTGCACAGCACATAAGATTTCGTATTTTCCTTCCCCCAGCTTCTCATGCTACTGTTAAATAAATGTATGCCATGCTACGTCTTTTCCTGGGAGCCTACTTTCACGTGAAACTGCCTTCCTCCTTCCTCCTTGCTAACATTGCTGCTTTCCAATACATGCTTGAGACTGGACAAGTTTCAGACTCTAGAGGAAGTACTGATGCAGAGGTGATACAAGGGAGACTTCTGGGTGTAATAGTGATGTTCTCGTTCATGACCTCATTGTTGCCCAGGTGGGCATACTTTGTGAGAATTCGTTGTACTGTGTATTTGCATGTAGATTATCGCTGTGCTAGTGAACCAGCCATAGGGGCTGGGGTTGGGAGGCTGGATCTGTAGCATTTGTCAGTTACCATGGTGTAAAGCGCCCACTATGGCTGATTTCAAAGCTTTAACAACCAGCCTGCAAGTGTCCTTAAAATTTAACAATTGGCTCTGATGAGCTGGGGTCCAGCTAACTCGATGTCTCACACCATTGATAATTTTATTTCCAAAGTAATGAAACAATGTCATATACTCCTTAAGACAATAAGGCAAATGTAGTAAATTTACAATTTCCTGGCTCATCCCTATGTACATATGAAAACCTTCTTCACTCATTATCATGTAAAATGTATGTTTCCCTTAACTTATGTATGATGTTGATATAATATTACTTTATGTTTATGTTCAATTGTTATTAAATTTTTGTTTGAATGGGTTAGTGTTAGCTTTGTAAGTTTATGCATTTTGACAGTGTCATTGTTCTGTAACTAATTTTATGATAACTGAAGGTGATGGCAAAGAGAATCATTGTGTGACTACTTTCCCTGAGGATGGACTCTGAAAATATTATCATGATTGACTATAATATACTATATGTGGTTCATTCTAAATGATTGTGCCTCATAGCTGTAATTCATGAGTTCATAAGTCTTTATAGAGGAAGGAGCAGTGAGGATTTCACTGAATATGTTTTCCCAATGAATTATTTTTTTCTATTGCTGTTTTTCATATTTTTGATTCATCCATATTTTCAGTTATAGCTGCCTTAGAATGCATTTGATGCTTGTTTTAAGCTGGCTTGAATCTGATGCTGTTAGTTTTAACAAAGTCTGATTCTGGGGGAAAATTGCAGAATTTGAACATTTATCTTTTCTAAATATTTCGAATATATTGGCGAGGTCGTTATTAAGATGAAGTTTAAAAAAATCTCAGCAGTGGAAGCAACATTGCCACTGTCTGCACAATTGAAAAGGAATTTGAATATGGCTTTTAAATTATTTTGTACATTTCCTCCTGTTTGCCAGTGGTGATAAAATCTTGCAAAGAGTCACAGTCACAGAATATCATACTGTGTCTTTGTGCTTGGGTTTTAAAATTAACAGCCTAAATAGCATTTGTAAAATTTCTTTTGTGGCTATAAAAGTCTTACTTCCAGGAGCAGTCTTCATCTATTCTTTCCTTAAAAAATATATATAAAACACACACACACACACACACACACACACACACACATATTTAAGTTATTTCTTGTATTCAATTTCTTATTTTTTCTTTTATTCAATTTCATTGCACTTGAAGTTGTCCCTGTTAAAAAACATCAAATAAATTCTAAATTCTAAAAAGCTTCCAGATATCCATTATTTTTGCTCCCAAATATTTGCATGAAGTCCTGTCTCCATGCTCTTAAATACATTTCAGCAGCTGCTGTCGTTGTGAATGAGGTGACTCGTTTGTGGACCCGGCTCCACACCCTGGCTTTACTCCACTTGCTTTCCAGCCGCTGCAGTATGCTTAACCAGGTGCTTCTCAGCAGCTGGCTTAGAGCAGGTGTCCAAAACATGCACATACACATGCATTTGTCCAGCTTATCAGAGCTCACATGAAAACTTCTGCTCTCAGGCTACCTCTGATGAACAGCTGCTTAAACCATGCGGCATTGCAATGGGTGACTTCTACTTCTTGTGTTTAGAATCTAAGAGGAGGACAATAGCAAACCTTTCTGAGAAAGCTTCAGTTCCTTACAAAATAAAAAAATAAAAAAGTTTGTTTTATAATGATGCCGTGATGGACGCATAGAATGTGGTTACTTTACATGTCTTTTCCATGAAGTTCCAGTTCTTCACACAGGATAGAAAGATTGTAATAGCAGCCACTCAGCCTTCTTTCCATTTAGAACTGAGTAGGTATAGTTGCTCAGAAAGCCCTGTTTGCGGAAATGAAACATTTGTTGTTGGCAAACGTTTATATATAGTAGCTGCCTAGGCTGTAAGCATGGAATCAAAAACAGTCAAGCCGTGGCTCTGCAATTCTCTCTGTATGATCTTGGACCAGTGACTTCTTTCCGAATTTTACCTTCCAAATTGCAAGGTAGAATGAATAACACCTGTCCTACCTATTTCTAGAGTTGTTATGGGGGTGAAAGAAAATACGACGTATTTGTGGAAACAATTTAAGATCGTAGAATTCTAAAGCTGTGTGTGGTATTGATGCTATTATTTTTACAGCCTGTGACAGAGATTCACGACGTTTTTGTATGACTTTACATCAGAAAGTCAAGCATTTTCAGAAATGGAAGCACCCTCAAAGTTCACTGACTGACACGTGCTTGGGGTGTGGTGGCCTTCTACAGGAGTTGGCTGCTTTAGCATTAGGTTGAGTACTCTTTGGAATTTCCTACAGTGTGGAGCAGTTCATCCTATTTCCAGGCACATATAATTATACTACAAGTTCTTCCTCTTATGAGCCAAATCAGTAGATTGGATAATGACATTCAGTAGGCACATCACATATTTATTATGATATCGTCCTCGATTAGGTCACTCTTCTGTCAAGTCCCTTCCCCTTTGGGTCCCTCATTTCTCTGATCTGGGAAATTAGAACAAAATGATATACAGGGAGTTGAGAAAGATTATGCAATTATTGAAGTAGAATAATGGCTTCCTTATTTGAAAGGATGATGCATTGCTCATTTTACAAACATTAAAGCAGGCAAAGCCCTATTATTGTCTCCCCGCCTCACACCTATCAACAGTGGGTGAACAATATTTACAGCATCTCTGTGTGAATACGTGCGAGTAAATAAAGGCAGTTTTACAAAAATAGGAATATATATATATATATATATATATATATATATATTGTATTTCCAAAGAAGAGTTATTTTTTCACTTTGCTTCCAATATAATGGAAGAAATAGAAACTGAATTTAAAATGAACCATTTATTAATTTCTAGCTGATGTCCTATCATCAGAGTGATGCTGTTACTTAAGAGTTAAGGGAGAAAAAAAACCCACTTTTTGAGTTCTGGCAATTCTGCTTAGATGGAATTTAACTTTCAAAAACATCTTTTGACTTTTTGCTAAGGAAGATGGGGAATTGATGGTATTTTATTCTAACTACCTTTCCCTCTTCCTGTTTTACTACCTTTTCAAAATTGAGGTTATTATTCATTATTTCTGATTGTTAGTCATAATTATGAGAGCTATTTCATCTTCATTCTTATTTTTCTCAGAAATATGAAAACAAGGCCTTACTGTCGTCTGGCATCTGTGTTCCTGTGAAGGCTGATGCCACCTGATCATTCATGTGTTCTTGTGTTGCTTTTTGGGCAGATATCCATGGACTATTTTTAGTAAACTAAAAGTTAAGTAAATATATTGATTTTTGTCTGGTTTTTATCATCTATATTGGTTTTTCTTGGCTTCTGCCACTGACGTCTGAGAAGTAGAGTCTGTTTTTATGTCTTCAGATTTTAAAATTATAATGAAAAAATATTTTCTATTTGTTTTGCTTTCTACTTTAGTAACCCTGAAAATATGTATAATGTTTCTCCTTGGTTTTCCATATCTGTGATCTTCCCCTTTAACTTTTTATTTTTCTTACTGTGCTTTTCCATTAAACATTTTTTTCTTACTATGTTCTCAAATATTATTTTGTACTTGCTTAAGTGGCTTTTATCTCTGTAGTATTTATAGCTCTGTCAGCATATTTTTTTCACATGTTTCAGTTATCTTCTATTATATCATTTGAACCCTTGTACTTCTTCCTTGAACTTTTTTTTTTTTTTTTTTAAGAAAGACCCCTTTGTTTCTAATTCTTTTTGGAGTCTACGAAGTGCTATTTGTCTCAATTCTTCATCTGTTTCTTTGGGTGATTTTGTTCTTCACTGGCTTTTGCTTACATTTCTCTCTTGCTTTTGATATTTTCTGCTTTTTGCACAGTTCCCTCGTGGCCTCTCTCTGATTGTTACCCATCTGTAAATGGGGCCAGTAGATTCTAACATTGCAGGTAGTACTGTGGGCAGGGGCACAAACAGTTTGGGTATGAGCTAGATGAGTCCAAATCTTTGATTTGTGCTTATTTCAAATACTTTCTAAGTAAAGGTGTCACTTCCAGAGTTTCCCTCGGTTTCCATTTATGGCACAGCCACTGAGACAAAGGTTCCTGTCTCCATCCCTCTGCCATTTCTAGCAGACCCCTAATAATAATGCCTACTCCATAAAGTTGTTGTGAAGATTAAATGAAAAAGATAATGCTACAGAATTTGCCTATTGCCTGGCAGTTACTAAGCGCTCATTAAAATGGCCATTTTTATTATTTTAAGCCATTTTAATTGTATTTTGAATGTAGTTAGTTTAGTTTTAGGGGAATTTGCTGCTCAGGCCAGTATTTGTATATATAGGGTGTGCCAATACACAGCTGATAACTCACTTAATTTCACTCCTTTTCAGATTTAACTGATGTGAAATAATGAGTGAAGCTTGGAACAAAGAAAATTTATTAGTGAAGCTTGGAACAAAGAAAATTTATTGTAAAGTGCCACTAGACTTTTCTAAAAAATATATTTTTATTGATTTCAGAGAGAGGAAAGGGGTGGGGAGAGAGAGATAGAAACATCACTGATGAGAGAAAATGCCCTCGTGCCCCCCCAATCCGGGTATGTGCCCTGACTGGGAATGGAACTGTGACCTCCCAGTTCATAGGTAGATGCTCAACCATGAGCAACACCTGCCAGGCTAGACTTTTTTTTTAATGGGATACACAAAAGATAAAGTTTATAGTGTAAAACCTGGCAATAGTTGACGAATTGAGGGCACACAAATACCGAACGAAATGATTCGTGATGTTTGCCATTTCATTGTTTCGCCAGGACCAGAATGGTCATCAGTTTGAAAACAGGCATTGACAAAAAAAATTATTCATTTTCGTAGATTCTTTTAAATTTTGAAAATGAACTGTATGTTAATAAACACTGGCTTTATGATCAAAGTGTGTATACATTTTTGGGATACCCCATATTTTTTCAAAATTGTTGCTCTTTGTTTATAAAGATTGATACATCTGGTTTTCTCTTGGAGGAAATAAGTCCTTGAAGACATTGGATATGCTGTGGTAGTGGGTACACACATTATTCGGTTCACTTACAGTATATTGACAAATTCTATTGTTTTAGTCAGGCTTCTTCAGAGAAACAGAACTAATAGAAATATACACACACACACACACACATATATACACACATATATATATATATATATATATATCATGTAATTATATATATATCATATATCATGTAATTATATATAATATATATAACATATATTATATATAATATATAATTTATTATATATATTATATATTATATATATAATAATACATAATATATATATATATATATACATATATATATATATATAATTACATGATATATATGATTTGTTATTAGGAATTGGCTCCTTTGATTATTGAGACTGAGAAGTCCCACCATCTATAGTGGTGTAGTCCCAAAGGCCAGAGGACCAGGGGAGCCAATTGCGTAAATCAAAGTTTAAGGACAGGAGAAGGATGATGTCATCCTGGCTTCAGCAGGCAAGAAGGGACTGATTCTCTCTCTCTGTCTACTTTTTGTTCTATGTAGGCCCTCAACAGATTATATGCCCACTCATTTTTTTGGGGGGGGCGGGGGGAAAGTCTGCTTTATGAGCCCACTGAGTCAAATACTAACTTCATCCTGAAACACCCTCACAGAGATTCCCAGAAATAATGTTTATTGTGGGTAACCTGTGGCTCAGTCAGGTTGACACATAAAATCAACCATCACATCTATCCTGTGTTGTAAATAAATCTAGCACTCATATTTAGCATTTATTATTTATTCGACATTGGCTACAAAGACAAAGCATGTTGAACCCTATCTTCAACATGTCAACTCAGGGACAGGCAAATAACTTACTACAACTTGATGTGATTCATGCCATAATATGGTTAATAAAAACTTAGAGAGTTGGTGAGAGCCATGGACGGATTCACATATGTAGTGACATTTGACCTGGACCTTGTATGACAGTATCACATTAACTAGAAGAAATGGGAGCGATTAAGAAAAGTTACAATCTTTTGTTTAAAAAATTTCTTAGTAAATAGAAAATTATATATTTTTTTCTTTGGGCACAAAAGTGCCCTGTAGAATTTCCTCTTGAAGTTAAGGGTAAATGTGATATTTGGTGATATCATTAAATATTTCAGCTAGAATCTTTAAGGCTCATTTGTGGATCCAAATGATTTTTGCTCTTCCTCCCTGTCTTTCCCCTCCTATTCTCCCCCCTATTCCTTTATCTCTCTGTCTCCCCCTTGCTCGTGTGCTCTTGAGCTCTCACTCTCTTCCTTCTCACGCATTTTCATTCTCTGGCCACTTGATTATAGTGGTTCATCAGCTAAGCTTTAGAGCATCATATTTAGAATACATTATCAAAGTAGTTTATATAACATATATATAAAATTGAGTGATCATAAAAATGATATGAACATCTTTTAAATGCAACCTTTTTAGTTAACAATTTGATTTAATGAGAACATTACATATTAGAGCAACACAGTAATTGATTATTAAAAGCATTTATTAAAGTATAATATCTATCTATTTCATTTTATGTGTCAACATCTGCACATTAGAAAAAAAAATAGTAACCTCCTTCCCCTCTTTCAAGCTATGTTAGCTGAGAATTAATGTCTTACTATTCTCTAAAGTGATCTTTGTTTAATAAAATCATGAATAATTATTGACTCAACAATGAGTCCAATTCTTTTTCTTATACATAATTTAGACCTTCAGTATACTTTACAGCCTAATGGAAGTAAGATTCACAACTATTCCAACTTAAGAGTCAATTGATTTTTAATATTCAACATGCTTTGTTTTCCTGGAACTGATTTTGGTTCTAAATTCTGTATCAGTCAGATCATGTTGCCAGACCCAAGGGGTCCGTTTGCCTGTGAGCATCAAAGCCAAATAAGACACAAATAGGAGTTTGCAGCAAAGAAAGTAAAGGTTTATTTTCAGGAAGTGGCCCACGACCCGACAGGTGAGCTGATGCTCAGAGACCTGGTTCCCCAGTGGCTTCCAGGGGATGGGTTAAATAGGGGGGACATTATTAATCATGGTGACTAAGGGAGTTGGGGTCTGGTCAGGGACATGGCCTCTACTGATGGATCAGTGCTAGGGTAGAGGTAATTGATCAGTGCATTTGGTGCTGATGCCAGCCATGGCATAGCTTCATCTGTTTTTTCCCAATTTTCTGGGCCTGGAGCTGAAACACAACTGAGACCTAGATGTTATCTCCATTTTGACTGAACTGTGTCTCTCATGTCAATAGTCTGGAGGCTTTGATTCTAAGTTTATTTGATGCTGATCAGAACCTCATTGTATTGGGGGCTTAATGATTAAGGGAATGGTCATGCAAGGGAGAAGGAGGCAGGTGAGTCAAGGTAGTAGATGAGGCCAGTTGGAATCAAAGAGAAAGGAGCAGAGGTCATGTTAAAGAAATGAAGTTTCTATGCACTTATCATCAGAGAGACAACCATAGGGATGGTATCCAGTGGTCGGCAAACTGCGGCTCACGAGCCACATGCGGCTCTTTGGCCCCTTGAGTGTGGCTCTTCCACAAAATACCATGTGCGGGCGCACGTGTACAGTGCGATTGAGACTTCGTGGCCCATGCGCAGAAGTCGGTATTTTGTAGAAGAGCCACACTCAAGGGGCCAAAGAGCCGCATGTGGCTCGCGAGCCGCAGTTTGCCGACCACTGGATAGACTATGGGATTTATTATCAGAATTTGGTCTCATTTAACTGCTGGAACCAGTGTTTAAGCAATTTCGTCTGTATAGTTGGTGCTAGGCCTGACGTCGTAGGTCAGGCAACCAGGAAGGAAGGATGAGGAGGAAGTCTGGGAGAGCAAGGACAAACCAGAAACTATGAGGATGAGCTGGATGCCACACAGATTGTCACTGCCTCCAAGCCTCCAACCTCAGGGTGCTGGGAAGTACAGGAGAAGCTGCTGCCCTTCAGTGAGTCAAACACATCATGGCCTGCGAATCACAGCTGGGGAGATCCTGTGGGAGCTGCAGGAGCTGTGGGCTGACCTGTCCCTGCTCCAGCACCAGCACCAGCACCAGCAAGGTGAGCCACATCAGCGACAACTTTGGAGCCCTGCATTGACCTGAGTGTGAAGTAACTGTGACTGCTGCTGTACTTCTGCCTTCTGAATCTTACCAAAATGTCTCTTACAAGCCTAGAGCTATGGAACTATGTGGGGAAGACAGTCCTGGGAAATGCAGATCAAGCTCAGTTAAGTTGTGGCCATTCATATCCACCACTGAGGCCCACACTGCCGGTTCTCTCCCTTTCCACACACAGGTCTCTCACCCTACCCTTTCCTCCACCTGAATGTCATAGATCATGTACCTTTTTGGAGTCCTGCTTTCCTTCCTTAACCCTGCTAGTCCTGCAGCAGGCCTGAAGCTCAGCCCCTCGGGTCCAGCCTTGCCGGGGAAACCAGGGCCCACACAGGGAAGGTGCACAGTTCTGGAAAACCAGCTGCCAGGATTCACCGTTTCTGAGCTCTGCTCATCTCTTAAGAAACTGCAGGATCATCTGTGGCCTCCGGTAGTCCTTGGCTCTGTGATTGGTGTCAATAGTGGCTGAGACCACTCTGTTCCTGGATTTTGATTGTGTATCAGAATGCCATAGACCGATTAAGTTCAGGCCAGGACGATGTGGCCTCAGGGAGCTACCACTGAGAGCACAGGCAAAACAAACAGCATGAGAACAAGGGCGGGTTCTTACTTTGTGCATGTGGAATGTGTGAGTTGTCTTGGCATTAAGGTCTTATCCAGGTGGTACAGTTTGGAGCAACATCATGAGTGAGAAGGTAATCAGGAGTTTCTATTCAGAGTCTGAATGAATAAATCGGGTACAGCAGAAGGTTAGGGGTGAGGTTGACTGGAGGATAGTATCAGGAGGACAGCTAATAAGGAGGCAGGAAATAACTCAGACTGGGTGCATGAACCAGGAGGCACTAATACAGGAGGGAAGGAGAGAGTGGGTGGTTAGAGGGCAAAGGGCAACCCTGGCGGCACTTCCAAAGGGGAAGCCTGCTGCACCAAGAGAGGTGCAGCCACAGCAGCTTCTCTGCAGCAGGGCTGGGCAAGTGGCTTCTTATCTCACATGTCAACTCTGGTATCTGGTGAGGTGTCCTGGAGGGCTGTGATGAGCCTTGGTACAGAACTAGGAAATCCTGTACAATGGGACATCCTGGAACAGAGATAAAGGGAGCACTTGGGGAGGTAAGAGAAGGTACCCAGAGAGGGCACTAGCCTCTTACTGGATTCCAGGAGAAAAAAAAAAAAGCTTTTGAAAACAACCTGGCTTAAATTTCCAGAATTCCATCAATAACCCCAGAAAGGATATGATTTTAGTTTGTGATTTAGAATAAATTCAGAAGTAGAGTTGTAATCAAAATGAGAATAAGGACAATTAGATTGCTAAAAAAAAAAATTAGTTACTGGTAGACTATATCAGTTTGTATTTATACATTTATACTTTCTCTGTGTATGGGGGAGAAGGAGAGAGATTTTCTAGTTTATGGGTAAATGCATGCTAGATATTTCTGAGCTTTAATTAAAATTTTTATATAATTACTCACTTACTTTTAAACTGAATTGCAAATGTAATTCACATTTCTTAAACACATGAATTAAGACACTTTACTTGGTTATTACCTTTGTCGACTCAGTTTTTCTTCAAGTGTTGAGGACTTCTCATGGGGTTTCTTGTTGCCCGACTATAGATAAGGACAGAAAATGTTATCTGAAGAATTTGTCATATTTATTCTTGTAAACTCCTCTCATGCACCTTATGCTCATTTAAAAAAGGAGAGAGTGTGGAAGGTAAGTGGGAGTCTGACTGCTGGGCCAGAATTCTGTGTCCATCTATGACAACCTTTATCAGTCTCTGAAATACTAAGGGACTTGCCTAAGGCTGCACAGTAGTTAGTCGCAGAACTGCATATATCTATTCTCCATTTTCTGACACTTATTTGTACATCATTTCTAAAAGTGCCAGTTAGAGTAAAATGTGCCAGTAGTGAAATTAATATGGAGTTGGTACTTGTGGAAATATCCAGTGGGAAGAGGAGAAACTGAGTGATTACAGGTAGAGCAAAATTTGTTTTTAAAGCAATTGCATGATAGATTTACATTTATAATTTCTAGTTCTATACTAGGACTTAAATGCAGTTTACATGCTTATTTGTCTAACTGGATAATTATTGCAGCCCAATTTACCTCTTAACTCTCTCTGTAGAGTTTGGAGAAAATTAAAATATCAGGTCTTCTGAACTGGACCTGGCCTGCATTTTGGCAGTTCCTCAGCCCAAAGAGCTTAGGGATTTCTGTGTTACAACTAAGGGTGAGAACTGGCTCCTCTTTCCTGGTTCTCTTCTGTTATATAAGAGATGCTTACTTTTTGTTCTGCCAGAAACAATATATGTTGTTGTAATGTAAGAATTTATGGGAGAAAGAAAGATGTGAGGGGAATATGGTTACTCAAAGAATGAGTTCACGGACAGAGATGAGCGAAAGTAAAGGTTTATTACAGAAAAGCTCCCTGCTGCAGGGAGGGGGCCCAAGCATGTTGCAGGGGCAGTTCCTTTGTCTAAGGCAGCGCTTCTCAACCTGTGGGTCACGACCCCTTTTGGGGTTGAACGACCCTTTCACAGGGGTCGCCTAAGACCATCGGAAAACACATATATCTACACTAATAAAAGACGAAGATGCTAATTGACCATACCTTGGCTATGCCCACCAGCCAATCAGAAGAGTATGCAAATTAATCCAACAAAGATGGCCGTTAAATTTGCATACTGCAGGTGGGGCGGGCAGCGCCAGACGCCACCCAGGGAAGTGGAGCCAGCGAATGCCCCGGCCAGAAGCCTGAGGCCTGGGCAGGGGCGGAGCCGGCGATTGCACAGGGTTGGGAGTCCACTGCCCAGGCCTAATGCCCCGGCCAGAGGCCTGAGGGCCTGGGCAGGGGGCGGAGCAGGCCCATCAGAGCGGGGCTTCAGGTCCCCTGCCCAGGCCTAAGGCCCCGGGCCGGAGGTCTTAGGCCTGGGCAGGCGATCAGAGTGGACTGGGAGTCCCCTGCCCAGGCCTAACGCTCCTCTGGCCTGGGCAGGGACGGAGCCTGCAATCGGAGCGGGCTGGGGGTCCCCTCCCCAGGCCTAACGCCCTAGCCAGAGGCCTGAGGCCTGGGCAGGGACAGAGCCGGCAATCGCATGGGGCTGGGGGTCCCCTGCCCAGGCCTAATGCCCGGCCTAAGGCCTTAGACCTGGGCAGGGGCCGAGCTGGGATTGGTGTGAACTACAGAGGAAACGCCTTTTCTGACCGCTCATTGGCTAAGCTCCCTGTATGCCACTGGTAATATTCTTAGTAACTTAGGTAATAAGAATCCAAGAAGGTGATGTAGGGCTTTTCCACCTCACTCCTGGAGAAAAAAATGAATGTCTGCTGCTGGAGGGGCTAAGAAATATCATATCCTGCCCTAGCTGGTTTGGCTCAGTAGATAATGCCTCAGCCTGCCTACCACAGGGTCTGGGTTCAATTCTGACCAAGAGCATGTACCTAGGTTGCAGGCTCCTCCCTGGCTGGGGCCCAGGGCAGGGCTCATGCAGGAGGCAACCAATCAAAGTGTTCCTCTCACTTTGATGTTTCTCTCTTTCCCTTTCTCTTCCACATTCTCTAAAAATCAATGGAAACAAATCCTCAGGTGATGATAAAAAAAATAATAAAGAAATGTCATATCCTATGAAAGACATCTTGAAAATGCCTAAAGAAAGTTGTCATTTTTTCATGGTGAAGGGACTGGAGCCCGTGTTGATGAAAACATCTTGGTGGCTGCGGTGACTGGCAGTGGCTGCAGCAGCGGGGTGATGGGGCTGGTGCCTTCCCCTGATCAGCCCGGTTGCCTCCCACAAAGGGAGGTCAGACTGTGGCTTAGGCCCGCTCCCCAAGGGGAGCAGGGAGCAGGGAGTAGGACATCCCCTGAGGGCTCCCAGTATGTGAGAGGGGGCAGGCTAGGCTGAGGGACCACCCCCCACCCCCCCACCCCCCGTGCACGAATTTCGTGCACCGGGCTCCTAGTAATTATATATTGTTTTTGTGATTAATCACTATGCTTTAATTATGTTCAATTTGTAACAATGAAAATACATCCTGCATATCAGATATTTACATTACGATTCATAACAGTAGCAAAATTACAGTTATGAAGTAGCAACGAAAATAATTTTATGGTTGGGGGTCACCACAACATGAACTGTATTAAAGGGCCGCGGCATTAGGAAGGTTGAGAACCACTGGTAAGGGTTAATAATGTGCCCTGCTAACTTCCCATTGGTTGGTTCGAAAAATCTGACTCTAGCACCATCCACCCATTTTAAACTTCAGGGTTCTGGCTCATTTTCTCCGCCTTGTGTGTGCAGCCTGGGATCTGGGCCCTTTGTTCTTGCAATTTTCATGGGACAGGGTGTGGCTGAGGAACTGGCCTTCAGCTGCACCTCCCCTTCACATTCCTTTCCCATAGTCCCATCCCTAACTGCCTATGGGCTCTGAACTCCTCAGTCTCTAATGCTTTTGAATGAGAAATGGAATCTCAGTATTACTTTGCCTCTAACTGTAAAACCGAGACACTGCTAAAGCCCCAGCAGAAACTACTGGTAACAACAGTTGCTTTCTCCACATTGAAATGTGTTGTCAGCGTGAGAGGGGAAACTAAGAGGGAGCAAGGGGCTTAGCTAACTGTCATTATTTTCTTTGGCTTAATTTTGTTCAGGAGCCCAGGATGCAAAGTCTGGGCTTCAAAGAGATGATGCTATTGTTGGCATCAAGAGCAGCTTCTTTCTGGATATTCTTATCAAGCGATGCTGAAAATTTCAAACATTTATCTTAGAAATGTAGGAATTCAGAGTTGGATGGTACCATAAGAATTATCTCACTCAGCTGGATAATATAAGTGGAAGAAAAAGATCAATGACAATGAAGCTACTTGTTCAAGGTCACACAGTTCATTATAGAGGGGGAGGTTTGAGAGAAAGAAAGATGCAAGGGGAATATAGTTACTTGCAATTCACGGATTTTAAGGTCCAATTTAAGCAAGAAAGTTTAACTTCTGCCTATTTCTGAATTTAAAGCAAGAGGAACCTAATACCATTTTAATGAATGTTTCAATAAATGGATGGATGGAATATGGATGAAAAGAAAAGAAAACGAGAATAGATCTCTCTGTTATTTTATTCTTATTTGAAAAAAAACCAAAACAAAAAAACACCTGTTAAAGAGCATGATCATGTGTGATGGAAGAGAAAGAAAGAGAAGCTCCAGGAAAATTGACAAATGGATGACAAAAACCTGAAACACTGAAGATTTCTTTTATTAAGGTTGACTTTTTCACTAAGTAGTAGTCATAGTCGAGGGAAAAGGTCGGGTTTACAGGAATTAATTATGCGGACAATGGCAAGGGAAGGATTTTCCTAAACAGTTATCCTATGCTGATGACATGGCAAAAGTGCTCTGAAATTATTGCTTAGGCTATGGTTAAATATAATAACAAATAAGAAGCAAGTGCTTTCCTATAATAGGTGCATTTTTAATTATTAGTCTACGCATTTATGAGAGCCCAACTATCTTATTTTGAGGCATCTAGCAACAAGACTTAAAAAAAACACAAATGTACTTTAGTAAATTGAATAATTTAAGGATTTCCCTCTGCCCTCTTTTTCTTATGCTTTGGTATTGCAAATTACGGTTTGATTCTTGTGTTAAAATACCAGTAATTGCTTGTGTTGTGTGATGACTCTATAGTCCTAGTAAATCAAATCCTAGCCAACTAACTGTCATTTTTTTTTTACAAAATCAGTAATTTTGAAAATTCTTATTTAATAAATTAAAAGAACATTTTCTAATTGAAAAAGTAGGGTAGATGCTTTCTTGAATTTATTAAATATTTGATAGCTAGAAGAAAATACATGTAATGAATGTGTAAATTATCTAATAACAAAGAGAAACCCAACTTAAGAGAATTTGTCTAATAATTTACAAAACCCCTTTTAGTTCCAGACATGAATGTTATTATTTCCTTGCTTTTTATAATGCTTTCATCATGTGTAAGTACATGTTCCTGAGCTATATATTATTTACTTTGCTTGTTTTGGGACATCATATGAGACATGCCATACTATGTATGTTTTCCTGTGTGTGCGTGATTGGCTATTTTATTCAAAACTTTTGTCTTTGATATTCATCCACATTGCTGCATATAGGTAAGACTATTTCCATAGTTAAATAGAATTCTAATATATGATCATACTGTAATTTATCCATTCTCCAGCAATAGACATGTCTATTCCTTCCACCTTTTTGTAATTTTAAACCATGCTTTTATCAACAGTCACTTAAATGTGTCCTGGTACACAAGTAGAAGAGTTTCCATGGCATATATACCCAGAAATAGAATTAATTGCTGAATTGTAGAGTGTGCACATTTTCAGTCAGATCATGGCCAATTGTTTTCTCATATAATTGCAACACTTAAATAGCATTGATTAGTAGTTCCATTTCTTCCCATCCTTACCAACTCTTGGTGTCTGCTGACATTTAAAGATTTGTCAGTCTGGTGTGTGTTAAATATTGTCTTCTTGTGGCCTTAATTGCACTTTCCTGTCACTAATTGTTTATATGTTTACTGGTTATTTGGGTTTTCTCTTCTGTGAAATTCCTTTCCATGTATTTTGCCTCCCCGCTCCCTCCTTATTGAATGGTGGTCTTTCCATCACCCTCCCCCAGGGGGTAGATATTAAGGATTGATTAACATGTTGAAGTTTTTTTCTCTAAGATACCAGGTAATGGACTTTCATTTTACTTGGTTTATATTGCTTCAGTTTTTAATTTTGTTGAATACATATTTGTCCTATGGTTAGTGCTTTTTTTAAAATCTAATTTGTTATGATAATATTTTATGCCCTACTGAATTCTGTTTGTAAATTTTTTTATAGGATATTTGCATCTACTTTCCTAAGTGAGATTGGCCTGTAATTTTCTTATAATCTGACTGGACTTTGGTATCAATGTTAGAATAATTTTCTATTCTTTGAAAGCATGTGGTTAAATAGGATAATCTACTCCTTACATATCTGAGACTAGTAAAACTGTCTATGACTTGTTTTTGCTTTTCAGGTAAAACTTGAACTTGTACTTTAGTTCCTTTAATAGTATTAGACTATTTAGGTTTTCAATTTCTTCTTGAGTCAGTTTTGGTAAGTTGAATATTTCTATAAATGTCTTCGTTTATTGCAAGTTTTCAAATGTATTGATGTGAAAATTGTATTCATTTTCTAGGGCTGTAATCACAAAGTACCACAAACTTGGGTGACTTAAACAACAGAATTTTGTTTTCTTACATTCTGCAGGCTTAAAGTCCCAGATAAAGTGTTGAGAAAGTTGATTTCTTCTGAGAAGTTTTTCCTTGGCTCATGGATAGTTTTCTTTTCTCTCTGTGCCTTCACCTCTTCTTTTTATAAAGACACCAGTTATATTAGATTAGGACCCACTCATTTTCCCTTTTCCCTTAATAACCTCTTTAAAGGATCTATCTCTAAATATAGTCACATTCTGAGTACTGGAACTTCATCATTAGAATTTTGGGGGGACACAACTAGTCTAAAACAACGATGGTCACAGTTGTCCACTGATTATATTTTTAATATTGTTGTATATGTACTTTATATCCCTCTTCATTTCTGTGGGAAATTAACAGTTGTGAAAGAAAATGATCCAAGGAAAAGGAATAATGCAAACAATTGCATAGAGGGAGAAAAGAAGAGCAAATCTTTAGTTTTTAAACTAAATGAGGAATATAGTTTAGGACAGAACAGAAGGATCAGTTTGGGGCCATTTTACAAAATATCTCATGCATTATAATATTGGAGTATGCACTATTCAAGGTATTTGAATTAATTCTATTTGCATACCTTGTAAAAGCATTTAAATTATATTTATTAATCATAAAGTCACAGCAGTTTGTAGGGTTTTTTATTTTTTATATATTCTCCATATTATTAATTGAATAATACTCTCGAGATACTTTTGAAAACCTGTTGTTTTTTTTAAAAGAAATATTTCAGTTGTATTTAAGGAATTGTATTAACATTGATTTCATTCCTCTGATTTTACTCATTATATTAAAGTAAGAATGCATTAATTATTAAATTATTGTGGTTAGAGGGAAAAAAGGTAGTTGAAATGATGGTAGGTAATTTTAGACATACTGTAACTGTGTTTACACTTGCCAGGTCTCAGATATTAACAAAAACTTGAGGGTGGATAAATGGGGCAAACATTTTTATATAGAAAGTCTTTCCAAAATTTCTGTGTATTTTTTTTTTTTTTAGGATAAAGGGATTTGTAGAGTTATAAGTTTATTTTGTATTAAATACTGTATGTGTGGTTGATTGAACTTTTTAACAGTTATTTATTTTTAATTCTTTATTGTTGAAAGTATTACATGTAGGAAAGATGTATTGTTAACTAGCTGGTGTGCTGCTACTGTCTGGGACTTTACTTTGAAGAACTGTTTTGTCTAGTGGCTCCTTGTTAGCAATGGCTACATGACCACTGGCTTCTACAAGAAAGACTCTCACAACTTCTCATGGCTTCTCCATCTTCTGATACCCAGCATCCCAGGAGGTCCAGTCCCTGGCAGAGGGACTCAGACCCAGCACTTGGCATAGTGGAGCAGGATGAAGAAACAGAGTTCCAACAACATATGTCTCCTTTTTTCCCCATTGACCTCTCCCAACCCGCCCGCCCCCTCCCCAGCACAGGCCTTCACCCCTTTATTGTCTGTGTCCATTGGTTATGCTTATATTCATGCAAACAAGTCCTTTGGTTATTTATCTCTTACCCCCCCTCCCAGATTTTTGGATGAAAACATTTGATCATTAATGAAAGAATTAAAAATTTTTAATGAGCATATAAGGATAATGTTACAAGTGAAATTTTAGTTCTTAAGTTTCAAGATTTTCTTTTACTGAATTATTGAGCAGTTAGCAAAATTATGGGCTGTGTAGAACTCCCTACCTGGTCCTCTGGAAAGGTAGGAAACTTGCATTGTGTTCTTAACGTTTATCAACTATTCAAGCAGCAAAATATGTAAATCAGTTTAATGTTCATTAATCAAATGTTTGCTTTTTATCCTAGTTCTTTTCCATGGCTTTTTCATTATAAGTTTTTTTTTTTTCCATTTATCTCTTGGTCAACTAAATTTCATTGCCAAGTAATTTTAAGAAACTCGTGTTTGCATTCTTTAAGATATTTTATGTTTGAGCATATTAATCAGCTACTTTTATGCTCTAAAGTCAGGTTGATTTATTAAAATAATTGGATCACACTTTTACTCAGAACCGTGTAGAAATTTAATGCCAAAGTACTTCTGGCATTGAATGTTCCTCATAGAATAGGCTAGTCTGATTTCACACTCCCCGATCCCACCCTACCCCTCATTGTAAGTGAATTACTCTTTTCTGCCTGAAACCTGCAGATTTTTTTTAAACCTTGCAGTTCAATGAGTTAAGGATATAACTCATTTTGAATAATTTCACATGACTTTTTTTCAGGAACACTATTATTTCAATCTGTTCTTTCTTCATGCTAGGGAAAATTCATACAATTATTATTTGAAATATTTTTCTGGCAAGTTATTCACACACACCCCCACCCGCCCCCTTCAGGATCAGCATCTTTCAGTTTGTTCTTCATGCCTCTTATTTGTCTTCTATGTATTAACTGGAATTAAAGTAAGGCTTTTTTCTACATCAGTGATTCAGTGTTTAGCCATGTCTTCTCATTTTTTAGCCATGTCTCTTCATTCCCTTGATATTTTTATTATAAGTACTGAGTTGATACATTTTTGGTTTTCAGAATGTTTTGATGGCTCTGAAATAAGTTTTAGGTTTCTGTTGTTTTATCAGTTCACCTTTAAGTACCTGTTTCCTCATAATCATGTATTTTTGAAGTCCCCCTTTAAATATGAAACTTTGTTTTAGGTTGTATTTACTTTAGGAATGAATGGTGTGTGTTTTTTCCTTTTTCTCCTTTACACACTTGATTCCTTTCTTTCCTATCTCTCTTGTATTCCTTCCTTATTTATTTCCTGTTTATCTTGTGACATGTTTACCTATTTTGCTTGTTTCTTCTTTTCATATGAGTATCTTTTCTAATTGCTAGGATATATTGTTGGTTAATCTTTCTTCCCTTCTTTCATACGATAATGGAGACCTATCTATTTTACCTTGGTTGCTACATATTGAGAATTAATTTTTACCTCTTTCATTTTGCTGTGATTCAAGTTGAAGAGTGAAATGGGGCTTATTTCAAGGAAATGGAGGAAGGAATGGACTCGGCTGGATTATTTGCAAGCTCTGTCAAAATGTCCCATGTATTCTCTCCCCATTCTGATGATGCATGGACAATGATGCCCTTCAAGGGACCACGCGGTATAAAATGTCATTACAAAGGCATGCAAACTATTTCTACACCTTTCAGCTCAGTGCCATGAAGCTACTCCTTAGGGAGCTTGATGATGTTTGATACTGTGACTTCCCTCTTTACACATATAAGCCCGGTTACATAGATTTTTATTTATTAAAGAACTGACATTTTCTCCACAGTGTAATTATAAGTATTTAAAATTACTAGGGGGCCAGTAGAAGCATTTTCAATGTTAAATAATGAGGTCATTTAACACATTTTTTGAGTAAAATATATTAAAAAACACTAAATGGACTTAATTTACATTTCTCCTTTTGTATATATTTTTATTGCACCATTTACTGTTGCCAACACAGAAACAACTTACTATAAAGTGCACATGATTTTAAATTATTCTCTCATTAGGTATCCTGAGTTTCTGTCATTTCAGTTTACAGTGATGAAGTATTTATAAAATAGGTATATAAGCTGCATGAAATCACTATACCCAGTACCTTGTAGAAATGTACTCTTTACTTCACTGTATTTATCTCATAGAAGGGAATGATCCTTTCATTGGTACTGATATAAATCCGGTTCTCACATGGGAAAAGCATACACGATCTTCAGTGTGCTTCTAGTGATTCATTAAGTCCTTAGAGTGCAGAAGGGCAGCGGGAGGTCACAGGAGGGCAAGATTTTAACCAGGAGTCTGTCACCTCGTATTGATCTACCAGTTATTTGTTTCATAACATTTATGTTTGAAGTTGCTCCACTGTAGCTGTGATTACTGCAAATTCCATCTGAGACATACAAGATGGTAAAAATAAACTGAAATTTATAAAATTAAAAAAATGAAATCACCCTTCACATCCAGTTTATATTATGTTTATGTTTAAATGCAATTGGTGTTAGACTTCTATTGAGATGATCCATAAGAAAATTATTTGTCATATGTTCTAAAGATTGACTGTGACTTAGGGATATCTGTGACTGAGGAACCACCATGCTGCTCTAAATGATAATTATTAATCATATTGATAATTTTGATAGGATTAAGTATAGTGTCAAACTTTGAAGACTTCCCATGCTTCTTTAAAATCATTTTTTTTTTACCATAGCTGTAGTATTTTATTTGTGTTGTTTTATATTTATTATAAAGTATGCAGACACAACACTGATTGACTGGAGTGTTATTTTCTAATTTTAGAATCTCTGATTATTTGAATATTAAGGAATATTATGGTATTGATTGTTTTTTTGCTTTAAATATTTTTTATCTTTTAAATACAGTTGACATACAATAATATATTAGTTTCAGGCATATATCCCAGTGATTAGACATTATATAACTAAGTGATCACTGCAATAACTCTAGTACCTATCTGACATCATACATATTTATTATAATATTATTGACTATATTACCTATACTGTATTTTACACCCCTGTGACTATTTTGTAACTATCAATTTGTACTTCATAATCACTCCATCTTTTTTACCAAGCTCCCCAACCCCGCTATCTTATAGCATCCATCAATCTGATCTCTTATCTATCAGTCTGTTTCTGGTGTTTTGTTTTTTTTTCCCATTTGTTTTGTTTTTTTAAGATTCCACATATAAGTAAAATCATATGGCATTTCTCTTCCTCTATTTGACTTATTTTACTTAGCACAATATCCACTAGGTCCATTCATGTTGCAGATGGCAAGATTTCTTTTTTTTTCTGATGATTGAGTCATATTCCATTGCATATATCACCATTCCTTCTTTATCCATTCATCTGTTGATGGATACTTAGGTTGCTTCCCTATGTTGGCTATTGTAAATAATGCTGCAATGAATATATGTATGTGTATGTGTTTTGTGTTTTATCCGTTTTATTGGATAAATACCTAGAAGTGGAATTGCTGAGTCCTTCTGTGTCTCTTATTACAGCCTTTGTTTTAAAGTCTGTTTTGTCTATATAAGTGTTGCTACCCCAGTTTTTGTTTGTTTCCATTGTCATGAAATATCTTTTTCCATTTCTTTACTCTCAGTCTATATGTGTCTTTTAATCTGAAGTGAGTTTCTTGTAGACAGCATATGTAAGGGTCTTATTTTGTTATTCATTCAGCCTCCATATGCCTTTTGATTAAAGTACTTCATTCATTTGCATTTAAAGTAATTGTTGATTGATATGTATTTGTTACTATTTTATTATTTTTTTGTTTATCCTCACCAGAAGAATTTTTTTATTGATATTTCTAGAGAGAGTGGAATTGAGGGGGAGAGACACAGAGAAAGATCAATGTGAGACAGACACATTGATTAGTTGCCTCCTACATGGGCCTTGACCAGGCCCAGGGATTCAGCCTGCAATTGAGGTATGCGCCCTTGACTGGAAATCGAACCCATGGCCCTCAGTCTCCTGTCCAATCTCTAACCACTGAGAAACCTGCTAGGGCTATTGCCATTTTATTATTTATATTTTTGATATTTTCTTCTTCTTCTTAAAGAAGAGCCTTTAGCATTTCTTATAATACTGGTTTGGTGGTGATGAACTCCTTAAACTTTTTCTTGTCTGGGAAGCTCTTTATGTGTCTTTAGATTCTAAATGATAGCTTTGCTGGGTAGAGTAATCTTGGTTGTAAATCCTTGTTTTTCATCACTGAATATTTCTTGCCAATCCCTTCTGGCCTGTAAAGTTTCTGTTGAAAAATCAGCTGACAGTTTTATTGAAACTCCTTTGTAGGTAACTAATTGCTTTTCTCTTGAGGCTATTAATATTCTCTCTTTGACTTTAATCTTTGGCATTTTAATTATGATGTGTTTTGTTTGTGGACCTCTTTGGGTTCATATTGTTTAGGACTCTCGGTGCTTCCTGGACTTGTACATATATTTCCTTCACCAGGTTAGGCAAGTTTTCCATCATTATTATTATTATTTTAAATCCTCACCTGAGGATATGTTTTTATTGATTTTAGGGAGAGGGAAAGAGAGAGAAACATCAATGTGAGAGAGGAACATTGATCGGTTTTCTCCTGCACACCCCTTGAACCCACAACCTAGGTATGTGCCCTTACTTAGAATTGAACCCATCACCTTTTGGTGTATGGGATGATGTTCCAATCAACTGAACCACCACCTAAGCTCCATCATTATTTTTTTACATAGGTTTTCATTTCCTTGCTCCTTCCTTTCTCTTTACGGCACCCCCATTATATGAATGTTGGAATGTTGGTAAAGTTGAAGTTGTCCCAGAGGCTCCTTATACTACCCTCATTTTTCTGGATTCTCTTTTTTTTTCTTTCTGCTGTTTTGATTGGGTGTTTTCTGTTTCTTTATCTTCCAAATCTCTGATTGGGTCTTCCGATTCATCTACTCTATTGTTGATTCCCTGTAATGCATTATTCATTTCAGTTAGTGTGTTCTTCATTTTTGACAGATTCTTTTTTATGCTTTCTCTCTTTGTTTTTATGTTTCCTATCTCTTGGGTGAAGTTCTCACTAAGTTTATCTACTCCTCCTCTAAGCTCATTGAGCATCCTTATAACCAGTGTTTTGAACTCCGAATTTGGTAGATTACTTGTTTCCACTTTGTGTAGTTCTTTTTCTAGAGTTCTGTTCTTTCATTTGGGACATGTTTCTTTGTCTGCTTGTCTTGGCTGTCTCCCTGTGTTTGTTTCTATGTATTAGGTAGAGCTGCTATGTCTCCTGAGCTTGGTAAAGTACCCTTGTGTAGTAGTTATCCTGTAGTGTCCAATGGTACAGTCTCCCCGATCACTGGAGCTAAGCACTCCACTTGTGCCTCCCATGTGCGCTGTGTACACCCCCTGTTGTAGTTGAGCCTTGATTGTTTTTGACACCTCAATGGCGATCTCTCATGTTTCTGTAATGAAAAATTCACAAAGGAAATGTATCAGGATAATGCAGGAAGTTTTATTTATTGTCAGTGTTTCTTTATCCTGATAAAGCAAAACTCATAATGTTAGAAGAAGCTTAAAATTCGGATGCAGTTATTCTGTTATCTTTAACAGGTTGCTGCGATTTTACATACTTATGCATATTATGGTGTGTGTGTTTTTTCGTTTTTTCCCCCCAGGGTAATCATTCCAGAATTTTAAGATTTTCTTTGAAATTGCAACTTGGTATTTCGTTTCCTGAGTGTCTTTCTATACTATACAATTTGATTGATTGCATAACAGCCAAAATATGATTGATTTGGCCAGTGTCATTATGCAACCAGTTAATTAGTGAGTGGAAAACAAACTAGCAAACAAACAAAAACTTTTCCCCGTTTGCATTATCTGATCAGTTTAGGTAAAAAAAAATCTATTTGCTCTATTGATAGGTCATATTTCCACTATGAATATCATATTTTTTATTTCCATGAGTAGTTACACACAGAATCTATTGGAAAATTGCTGGTGATGTAACCCATCTATTCACTATTAATGAAGAAGGAGTTTTCTTGCCAGGCTGGTCTGGCTCAGTTGGTTGAGAATTGTCCCATGCACTGCAAGGTTGCCAGTTCGATTCCCAGTCAGGGCACCTGCCCAGATTATGGGCTGGATTCCCAGTAAGGGATGTACAGGATGCAGACAATTGATATTTCTTCCTCATCATCAATGTTTCTATCTCTCCCTTTCCCTTTCTCTTTCTAAAACAATCAATAAAAACATATTTTATAAAAACAACAAAGGAATTTTCCTGTTTTAAGTTTCAAGAGAAATATTCATCCTGCATTTTATTTTCTTGGATCTTAAAGTAATCAGTTTCATAGTTTACAGTTTAGTAACTTTTCCTGTCTTGTAGAATATTGTCAATGAAGTGGAACTAAACTGGAAAAGAGTGATGTAGCCCAGACAAATTATATGTGTATTACATTGTTGCCTAAGAACAAGGATCAATAGATTTCCCAGTCTATTACAGTATATTATTGGGTCTGGAAGCTTATCAGAGGCTCTGTCTGGCATTTGGTCCCAGGGTTTATTTTTTAGAAGCCTCTTCTAACAAATTTGGATTTATGTCTCTCCCCAAATTATTAACCTCAATATAAAATCCTTAAATGTGTCTGTGATTGATTGCTTATTAAAAGACTCTGGTAAGTAAAGCGTTTAATTTATAATGCTTAACTTCTTGGTTCCTTGCTTGATTGCATATTTTTGTTTTTTTGGCATGTATTTTTACTGATATATTACATATTTTAAAAAATAGCCCAGTTTTTTTTTTATCACTTTCCAAGTCCTGATAACTTTATCATTTTGTGGTATTTATGTTTATAATTTTTTAACATTTACAGATGGTACAAATTTAACATTGAAAACCATTAACAAGTCTTTGGTTTTTCAAGGATGTCCTCCCACAGTTGGTATTAACATATTTTTGCAGTTTATGCAATTTTGTTTAGAAAACATTCTCCACCCTTCTGCTACTTCCAACCCTTGATTTAACCCACTAAAAATGGGTATTTGACAGCATTTGTACTGGGAAATTCCAAATAAAACATTTTTTAGAACATACAAACGATTTTTTTGGGTACATCTAAGAGCCTAAATATTTGATTCAGCTGCCAGTATGTGCTTTATTGGCTAATGTTTCTCCAGTGTTTCCACATTTTTATAGGCTTGCGACCAAGTTGTCCCACAGTCTGGTACCTCTAGGGGGTGGAAGTGGATGTGTATATGGGGAGTTGGTAGCACTACAATGCTCCTGTGTGTAGCCAGTTGGCATAAGGCAGAACTTGATCCCATCAACCTGGAAACTTGTAGATACTTAGGAGCTTCCCCAGTCTGTCCAAAGTGGCTTGAGGAAGCACTCTCAGATCCCCTGTGACATTTGTCCAAGGAAATCAGAATTTGTAGGCAACTTATTCAGTCATGTTGGATCTCAGGTAATTAAGACAGCTGAGACCTACTATGTCAGTGGTTCTCAACCTTCCTAATGCCGCGACCCTTTAATACAGTTCCTCATGTTGTGGTGACCCCCAATTTCATTGTTACAAATTGAACATAATTAAAGCATAGTGATTAATCACAAAAACAATATGTAATTATATATGTGTTTTCTGATGGTCTTAGGCGACCCCTGTGAAAGGGTCGTTCGACCCCCAAAGGGGTCGCGACCCACAGGTTGAGAACCGCTGTACTATGTCAAGATTGTATAAGGATATATTATGGTTAAAAAAGCTACCTGTGCAGTGCTTTATGGTTTATGGAGTGCATTACCATATGTTTTCTCATTTGACCAATCAAACAAAATGCTTGTGAGGTAGATGCTATTATATCCATTTTACAGATAAGAAATTGGTCAAACGGAAAATATTGATGCTGAGAGTCCATATTCTCATCATCATTGGATTCCAGCTTCAGTGTTCTCTCTCATGTGCCACACAGGAAATAAGGCATGGCCAATAGAAAATTGCCTGACCGCGTGTAAAATTGTATCAAATATATATCAAGTTAAGGACCCAAGAACTCTGCTTGTGCCACTTGCATCAGGAGGCCAGGTAGCAAGAAGCATTTGTTGATCCTAAGTAAGCACTATGGGATTTTTAAAGTTTTGCTTATATGAGAAATCTGAAACTGTAAATCTTCTTTACATGATGAGGATAAAAATAGATAAGTGAAGATACAGTTCTGTACATTGTCTAACAGACAGACATAAATAATGCTGTCTCCCTTTCTGGGTGTACACTGCATTAGTCGGAAGAAGATTTGATGGAAGCCCTGTGAGGAAGAGTTTGAGAATGGTCTGTTGTTAGTTAACTGAGATGGGTGGAAGGGCTTATGTTGCATGTGTGCACTGAGTGCTTTCTGTAGACGTGCTTGGTGCCGAGCAGTGTGCTGGAGACTGGGGATACAAAGATAATTAAAACATAGGGTTCAGCCCTAGCTGGTTTGCCTCAGTGGATACAGCGTCAGCCTGTGAACTGAAAGGTTGCAGGTTCGATTCCGGTCAAGGGCACATGCCCGGGTTGTGGGCTTGATCCCTGGTGGGGGGCTTGCAGGAGGCAGCTGATCAGTGATTCTCTCTCATCACTGATGTTTCTATCTCTCTCTCCCTCTTCCTTCCTTTCTGAAATCAATAAAAATATATTAAAAAACAAACAAACACAAAAAAACATAGGGTTCAGCCCTGAGGAATCATTTACAACCTAGTGGAGAATCCTTAACACAGGTGAGGAAATGACTCAGTTTGGTAGATGCTATGGGCAGAATTGTGCCTCCCCGAAATTCAGGTGTTCAGGCCCTACCCACCATGTGATGGTATTTGCAGGTGGGACCTGTAGAGGTGATTAGACCATCACGATGCGATGGCCATTTGTAAGAGAAGAGAGGACTTTCCAGGAACCAAATCGACCAGCACTTCAGTCTTAGACTTCTTCACCACCTCCCTGCCCCCCAGACTGTGAGAAACTACTTTTTGTTGTTTAAGCAACCCAGTCTATGGTATTTTGTTATAGCAGCCTAACCTGGCTGATACAGTAGAGACAGAAGAATCTTCACAGACTCATGTTTGAACAAGGGCTTGAAGGATGAGTAGGGGTCCTGTCATCAAAAAAGGGGAAACGTTATTTCTCCCAAGATAAACTAAATGTAGGCATGCCCTAATGTGTAAAAGAGAATGCAAATGATCCTAGTGGTTGTATTTTGTTGGGAAGATTGGAGGAGTGGTTAGAAGCTAATCTGGGGCCTGTTTGCCCAATGTCCTCTCAAATGTGTAGGATATATTGGAGGGAATTGCACATGCACCCTGTCCAGTGGCTTTTAATTTTTTTTCCTACTTCTGTATCTTCATATGTTCAATTTACTATACTCACTATACATTTTATTTAATTTATTTTTTTGGCTTAAATTTTTATTGTTCAGATTATTACAGTTGTTCCTCTTTTATCCCCCCATAGCTCCCCTCCAACCAGTTCCCACCTCACCTTCTGCCCTTACCCCCCCCACACACCCCTTTCCCCCCAGAGAATTGTCAGTCCACTCCCTATCTATGCCCCTGATTCTATTATATTCACCAGTTTATTCTGTTCATCAGATTTTTTATTCACTTGATTTTTAGATTAACTTGTTGATAGATGTGTATTTGTTGTTCATAATTTTTATCTTTACCTTTTTCTTCTTCTTCCTCTTCTTAAAGGATACCTCTCAGCATTTCATATAATACTGGTTTGGTGGTGATGAACTCCTTTAGCTTTTTCTTATCAGTGAAGCTCTTTATCTGACCTTCAATTCTGAATGATAGCTTTGCTGGGTAAAGTAATCTTGGTTGTAGGTCCTTGCTATTCATCACTTTGAATATTTCTTGCCACTCCCTTCTGGCCTGCATAGTTTCTGTTGAGAAATCAGCTGACAGTCATATGGGTACTCCCTTGTAGGTAACTGACTGTTTTTCTCTTGCTGCTTTTAAGATTCTCTCTTTGTCTTTTGCTCTTGGCATTTTAATTATGATATATCTTGGTGTGGTCCTCTTTGGATTCCTTTTGTTTGGGGTTCTCTGCGCTTCCTGGACTTGGAAGTCTATTTCTTTCACCAGGTAGGGGAAGTTTTCTGTCATTATTTCTTCAAATAGGTTTTCAATATCTTGCTCTCTCTCTTCTTCTGGCATCCCCATAATTCGGATGTTGGTACACTTGAAGTTGTCCCAGAGGCTCCTTACACTATCTTCATATTTTTGGATTCTTTTTTCTTTTTGTTTTTCCGGTTGGGTGCTTTTTGCTTCTTCATATTTCAAATCTTTGACTTGATTCTTGCGATCCTCTAGTCTGCTGTTGGAACTCTGTATAATATTCTTTATTTCAGTCAGTGTATGTTTAATTTCTAGTTGGTCCTTTTTCATAACCTCAAGGGTCTCACTAGATTTCTTGAGGGTCTCACTAAATTTATCGGCAGTTTCTAGAAAATTCTTGAAAAACCTTATAACCTTGGTTTTGAACTCTATATCCAGTAGTTTGCTTTCCTCCATTTCTGTCATTTGTGACCTGTTTCTTTGTCTCCGCATTTTTTACGCTTCCCTGTGTTGATAGAGTGGCTTTGTGTGCTAGGTGTCCTATAGGGCCCAGAGGCTCAGCCTCCCCAATTACCTGAGGTGGACACTGTTGGTACACCCCTTTGTGGGCTTTGTGCATAGTCTTGTTGTAGTTAAGCCTTGATTGTTGTTGGTATCACTGGGAGGAATTGACCTCCAGGCCAATTGGCTGTGAGAATCAGCTGTGTCTACAGTGGGAGAACTTCTGTGCTGGAGACACCCTTCTGGGGCAAGACTTGCTTCAGTGGGGCTTTGGTGCTCACTCAGTCTGCCCCCTGAGTGTGTCCCTTATGGATCTGAGGAGTTGTAATCTGGATGGTCCCACTCTGACCACTGGGTACACTGGCTCTTGGATCTCTAAGGAGGTGCTAATTTAGCCTCTGCCTGAGGCTACCCAGCAGGAGCTACGGAGAGATCTGCAGATTCCTCTTCTTTGTTTGGGGTTTGGAGGTGCCCAGATGAGGCCCAGCTGTGAAGCAATACAAGCTGCTGTGGGGCCTTGGGTCTTCTTTTGGAAGTTCTGGGTCTCTCTGACCCAGCTGCAGTTTGTTAGGTAATTTTCAGATTGCAAAGGGCCAGGCCTTTCATATGCAAAAGCCTCTGCACACAGCTTAGGTGGGGCGGGGTCTCAGGGGATCAAAAGGGCAGAGCAAGCAGCTATGGCTGCTCCTCAGTCCTACCCTAAGAGGCTCCGCGTCTCAGTGTCCCAGTAATTGCTGCAAGCACCTCTGAGAGAAAGCTGCCCTTGAGTTCCGACCGATGCCAGACAGTCCAGTTTCTCCCCTTATGAGTCTGGGTCCCCAGAGACTCGCCCGGAACTGGAGTTCAGAGCAGTTGGGAGCTTGAGACTCATTCCGATTGAAAAAGACAACCGTATCCTCAGTTGCCAGCCCTTTCCACGTGCGTGCGCCTCCGTACCTCTGCACTTTACTTCTGCAGCTCCTCTGAGTCTCAGTGTGCTTTTCTCTTTCCTTCTAGTTGTAGAATTTCCACTCAGCCAGCCTTCCTGTGGTCCTGCGTGATGTCGGTTTTGTCTTTTAGTTGTATTTTTGAAGTGGTTTTGTGAGGCAGCAATTTCCGGTGTTTACCTGTGCTGCCATCTTGGTTTCTGCTCACTATACATTTTAATTATCCACAGTATTTGTCTAGAATATGGCTTAGAATCTCTGAGAAGATAGGTTTTACATTCTGATCTTGGACTCATTTCTCTTGGCCCCTATGTCCCCCTCTTACCACACACACAGGCATGCATGCTCACACACAATGGGAGTCCTAACTCAGCAGAAGCCCAGTATTTCCCTATGATTAGTATCCTCCAGCTCCTAGATGGCAGAAATAAATTAGAGTAGTTGCTATAAGCAATAGGAAGACTTAAAATATAACTATACATAGATATAAATACATATATCAGGGAAGAACATCAATTTATATGTTTTATAGAAATAAAATT
>NW_005871225.1:2662719-2737958 GCF_000147115.1 Myotis lucifugus | reverse complement strand
TATATATATATATATATATATATATATATATATATATATTTTTTTTTTTTTTTTTTTCATCCCTTATGCTGATATAAACTGGAAGGAGACTTGTTGGCAGTTGGAAAATCAGTTAGGGGCTACTTAAGAGTCAGTTAAGATATGAAGACCTGAATAAAGGTTGTAACAGTGGACATAGTAAACATGGGTGGTGTGGAGAGATATTTCAGAGGTGGCATTAAAACAACTTTGTAATTGATTAGGAAGTGAGAAGAATCAGGGGAACTCCTAGATTTCTTATTTGGTAATAATTATATCATTAACATGAGTAGAGAAAATGGGGGAGAAAAAAATGTAGGATTTTGAAAGCATGAGGTAGGTAGAGAAATACGTGAGAAGAGGAGGTCTTTATAAATTTTCTCGGACACTTTATAATTTATCTGAAATCTAAATAGAGCTTCTGATAGGGAATAGAGATCTTGGACTTAGGTGAGAGGTGAGAACTGGAGATGGATTACTTACATAGAGATGGAATTATGGCAGAGACTGTGACTTGCATTTCTCAGGGAAGATGTGTAGAAGGGGGAAGAGATGCAGACTGAGGTTTGGGCTTTTCAGGCTCCTGATGCTGGTGCTGAAGGCATAATAGAGGGAAATTATGTGCTAGGGACTCCTGGAAAAAAAAAAGAATAAAGTCCATTCTCTTGAGGACTTTGCAGAAATATTCTTTACATTTTGCCAAGTGTTTTTCACAAAACATTCTTTTAGAAATAATTTGAAGTAATTATTTTTTCTAAACAAATACTTAATAATGCAAAGAAAGTCTCAAAATTAGAGTACTCTTGTTTGCAATCAATTTACTGATAGGCATAGATGATGACATAAGCAGGTTCTGCTTTTCGGCGGCCTGAAATGGAGCCCTATTAAAAAATCAGTTATTTGTATTGAGAATATTAGGTAAATTAGAGGCATATAGAAGTATAGTGATATATGACTAATTGGGTCTAATTTACCAGAAACTATAGATCTCTGAGCCCCACCACTTACTGGGAATTAATTGTACAGTTAAGGTCTATGAGAAGACAACTCGATATCACAAGGTATATTCACTTGAGTTACACAAGAGCATGTTGCATGGTTAAGTGTTTATATTACTTTCCATGCAATTTTAGCTGGCTTATTTTTAAAATATTTACAACAGATTAGAAGCAGCAAATTCAAATTAAACATTTTAACAAAGAACAGGACCTTAAGAGTTTTTTAGTTGAATCTCCTCATCTTACTAAGGCCCAAAGATGTTAAGTAATATATCCAAGGTCATTTAGCTAGAATAGTAACTTAAATCAACTTGACTTGGCCTAGTGTTCCTTGTATTCTACCATAGGGCAGAAGGAGCCTCCATGGAAACAACACATGACAAAATTGTGGAGGAAAAGCCTGGCAGACTATACAATGCAGATACAAAACCGCAAGAAGCACAGCAGTTTCAGGTCATTTAGTGTAGAGACACTTCAGTGGACCCTAAAGTTATCTATGTAAGCAGCATTGCACTGTCATTGAGGTTTGTAATTATTGGCTTGGGTCATCAAGAAAATGTCAAGTAATGTTGCTTATGTTTTATGTAGTTACTTTAGGTCTCTGAATTTGCAAGACTGCTATGCAGGTCCCCCCTGAGCATGTCAGGTTAGCATGTGGCCCCTTTCATCTACAATTTGAAATTAAAAGAGTTTATAAACCCTCCCCCATTCAGAAAACTAAACTCTTCAGAACACAGTATTCCAAAAATGCTGTAATAAGTGAGGCTTATTGAGGAAAAAAAAGACATCACTCTTTCATTAAAATGATGAGACTTAGACATATGCTACAGAATATAATATACCTTAAAGTTTACATGACCTTGTTTAGAACTGAACCCTCATAAATGTTGAGGAAGGAGGGAATCTAGTCTGATGCCTTGCTTACAAAGCTGATGGCTTAAGGCTCATTCTCAGTGGAAGGTGTGAGAGCCTCAGGAAAGTGTGTGGGTTTTGTTTATTTGTTTGTTTTTGTTGTTTGTTTGTTTTTCACTTGACTTTGTCATAGAACCTGGTCTCTTAAATTCACATTTACACATTATTCACCTCCAGCTCCAAGATGGATTTCTGTCTTTGAATACCACCCGGCTTGAGTTTGTTATGAGACTATGCAGTACAACCTCAGCTGATTCTTTTGTCTTGGCATTTCTGTGGCTCTCTGCACTGACTCAGTCTTATCTAAGTTTTGGTGACTGGCATAACCTTATTTTAACCTGTCATTCTTAGTTTAACCTGTATCGCTGTCAGCCTCTCCACCTTTTACCCCTTCACTAGTCCAGAAAACTGATTCCCAAGTAAAAACTGCATTTATTTATGGACTTGGAAAATGTTATATTTGTACTCATAGGAGGTTATAAAAAAATTAGTGTTCGGCCTTTCTAAAGGAAAAAATATTGTCATAATTGAGCATTTTTATTTGTCTGTATTCATATGTATCATGTGCCATTGAGTTGGCTCCTACTCTTGATGACTCTGTGACTGAGTCATGTCCACATGTCCTGTCCTCAGCAGTGCTTCTCAACTTCTGTAGACTCATGCCTATGACTTCTTTTATGGAGTCAGTCCATCTCATCTTTGGTCTTCCTCTTTCCCTGCTGCCTTCAATTTTCCCAGCATTATTGTCTCTTTCAAAGAATCCTGCCTTCTCATGATGTGCCTGAAGTAGGACAGCTTTAATTTTGTAACTTTTGCCTCCAGCGATGTTTCAGGCTTAATTTGCTCTAAGACCCATTTGTTCATCTTTCTGGTGGCCCAAGGAAAGCCCCCACCCCCACCCCCAACATCATATTTCAAATGAATTAGTTTTATTCCTATCAGCCTTCTTCACTGTCCAGCTTTCACATTCATAGTCATTGGGAACCCAAGGGTGTGGATGATCGAAGCATTGGTCTCTAATGACACATCTTTGCTCTTGCTGATCTTTCCCAATTCTTCCATTGGTGGTCTTTAACCATATCCTGGCATTTATTTCGGCCACTATTTATGACACTTCTATCTATAAAACATAGATAAACCTGCATAAGATTTTATTTATATGTACATATTTATCTTTATTGAGGTGACATTGATTAATAGGATAAAATAGGTTGTGCCCATCACCCCAAGTCAAATCATCTGCATTAGACTTTATATAGGCACCATCATTTTCTTTCAGTTTGTGATATTTAAGTGGCTGAAATAAGTTAGAATTTTTGTTATGGTGGAAAAGTCAGAGAGATGTTATTTGTAGAATATTAACTAACATTCCACTGTATTTCCTGAGTACAGTGCTAATAAATTGCTGAGCAGATAAATTCAAGGTCATTGTGTTTCAGTGCTGGGTGTAAGACCATAGAGTTTACTTTCTCTTGAAAAGAGGGTAAGGGGTTGTGGAGGATCAGCAGCAATGTATGGAATTTACTACTTTGTGTGTCACTGAGTGAAAATTGTATTGTGGATCAATCCTTTCACACATGGAGCTACAAGAGGCCACAGAGGTTAGGACTGCATTCAAGCTCTCCTCAAATAAGGGTTGGCTACTCTTTTTTTTACAAATCCCCAAGGAAAAGAGACTTCATGACCCTGGTTGACTGCACATTTCAGAACTTCACAATCACACTTGTAAGGAGTTCTTCCTAAAGCTCATTTCCAATCCTTCCTCTTTCAGCTAGTTTATTTTCTCTGGCCTTTTTTTTTTTTAAACTTTTATTGTTTTCTCCCCTTTTAGTTTATAAAAACAATACATACTTATTATGTACTCAGTGGAGAAATATGGAAAACATAAATATTAGAGTCAAGAAAAGTAAATCTACCATAATTTTAATTACACTCAACATAATGAGATTACTTCCTATATGCCATTTGTATTTTGATTTTTAGAGTTAAGAATACATAGTACAAACCTGTATATGTCAGTGGACATATTTCTACATCTTTTGAAATGACCCTTTGTGGCATTTTATTTTATGTCTCTGTCATAATTTATTTAACCACTATCCTATTTTTGAACATTTAGGTTGCTTCCAAGATTGAACAATTGTAGAGAAATAAATATTCTTTTGCAGATTCTTAATTATCACCTAAGGATAAATTCCAAGAGTTAGAATTGCTGGAGTGAAAGGCATGTGCATTTTATGGCTTTTAATATTTTCTGCCAAATTGCTCTGCAGTTTACAGCCCCACCCATTCCAGTGTGAGAGTGACTTGCTCTTAATTAATTTACATTACAGCTACATCCCAAGAACGTGGGAAGGATAGCTCACTGGCATGAGATGGTCATTTCCTAGCTCGAAGAACATGCTATAATACGGGCTTAATATCCATCATTCCTTTTCTCTATTGAAATTCCTGTTACCTTTTTGTTAGAGTGTCAAACTTTAATATATTTATTCTCTTCTGAAGAGGAAAGATACATGGGGGGAAAGGGAATAGGAGTTTTGGAGCAATGTGTAATCGCGCATGTGAATGTTCTCTGCATCTCCTACCCTAGGGACATGGAATCAGCTTTCATAATGTATTTTTGTGGATTGTGTACAGCAGGATCCATCAACAGCCATGTACAAGATCTTGGAACAGGTGGACACTCTTTTTCCCATTTATCCCATTCTGGTCTGTTAACCTGATCAGTCTCTCTCTCTGCAGGGGTGTACAGAGGTAATGAGAGGCTGGAAGCCCTCTATGTGTTAGTGAGCAAAATCAGGCTAATAAAATTTCTAAATTTTGTGGGAAAATGAAGAAATGGGCCACCAAAAATAAAGTGTGCTTTTAAAATATATTTCTTTAAAAAATATATATCTTATTGATTTTTTTACATAGAGGAAGGGAGAGGGATAGAGAATTAGAAACATCAATGAGAGAGAAACATCGATCTGCTGCCTCCTGCACACCTCCTACTGGGGATGTGCCCGCAACCAAGGTACATGCCTTTGACCGGAATCGAACCTGGGACCTTTCAGTCTGCAGGCCGACGCTCTATCCACTGAGCCAAACCGGTCAGGGCTCAAATATATGAAGACTTGATTAAAATATTCCCTGAAGAGTCTTTCATATGAAGTAAATATGTGAGAAATTTATCTAAGGAAAATGCACACTTAATGGTGGCAGCATTTATCTGTTAAAGATATTGATGGTGCTGTGATTCACAGGACGGCTTTTGCTGTTGTTTGCTTTGTTTGTAATCTAGCCATGTTGAGGGTATTTGATCCTAAGGCAAAGCCTTTCATCTAGTATGGTATCAAGTCACAATGGTGCCCCACAGATGCATTACAGGTGTCCCTAAGGTTTGTACCCCTTGAGCTTTCAGGACTGTCTGCCAAGGCCAGCCTTGCCTGACTACTGCACTGTGCAGTAGAGCCATTGCCTGTTAACTCTTTCATAATGTGAAAACAGTTGTGAAGTACTACTTATAGACCTGTTTTGGCCTTTGGCTTCTTAGAATATTGTACTCTAGGTTTGATACTGTTGTAATTAACTAGTTATCAATAACAGAAAGTGAGCAAAGAGGGAGGCCAGGCATTATAAGCATGGCCATTTGCGCAGCTTCATCAGGAAGCTGCAGTTCCACTCCCCAGAGAACCATGAGCTCATTCCCTGCAAATCACGAGGGAAAGGGCTCTGACAAAGGGGAGAGAGATGCTTGCTGAGTGAAGTTGGGGCGACTAGGGAAAGTGCCCATCAGTGAAATCTGGGGGAAAAAGATCATTGGCCAGAATAGGCAGGGCCATTGCAAGCCCATGAAAATTTGGGAATACATAATCCCCCAAATGAAGGAACTCTCTCTTAGCTTACAGTTGGCTCTCTGGTTCCTTTGGCTCTGCTCCTGCCTGTGTTCCCTCCCTAGCCAAGTGGCCATGTGGACCCCAAATGCAATGGCCTGATGGACTGCAACTGGGAACACAAATTGAGCTAGACTGGACACTGCTCCAACATGGAGTGAAAACTTTGGACACTGACTCTGATTCTAGCTCTACTGAAGTCACAGCTACACTTCTTCCTTGGTCCAACAAAAGGAAATGGAACCTTGATTCCACAGAAATAAAGCTTTCTACAATACCCCATCCTACCATGCAAGTCTAGGAAATTGTTTTTCTTGGGATATCACAAGAAGCCCACTCCCACTAGCAACAGGTGGGGACGTGGACCTCTCCCCAGCTGATAACAGGTTCAGACCAACATTAATGTGTCTGAGCATCCTGACTCAGCCTCCTATAGATTACTCTGATACCATTTTAGGAGAATTGAGATATCCAAAAAATTTCGTGGTATACACTAGAACTAGAGAATACCTAAGATTCTCACAGAGTGAATTTGCCGGAAGCCGGTCCATCCTTGCTGCTTGAGATAGTTGCTGCAGGGAAGAAACATCTGCACAGCATATGTTTCAAGGGACCTGGCGTATATGGCATACTGTTCTTAATATGTTTGCTCCCCTTCTTGGCGCTATGTGTTTTAACCAAGGTCACCTCTCCGAGAAAGGTTGTTTCCCCAGGTAGGGATTTTTCCCTGAAGTTAGGGAGGGAATAAAACCCCTTAACTAAGTGCCAGGCAGGTAATCACTTTAACTATGAACAATCATGCTTAAGCTACATAATCTTTACTCCCTGGAATGGAGATAAGAAACGCCCTAACCTTTGGAATAGAAATTGATAGGATTAAAATCAACTGGTGTAAATACAGATGTAACAAGACAATACACACAGAACTTGGCTGGAGATCCTGGCTATAGATCCTGGCTAGGCTGCTGATCAACTAAACGCTGTCTCCATGTCATTTCTTCTTTGCTGACTCCGTCTACACCTTTGGGGACCTCTAGACCTGCTGGGGTTGGACCTCAACATAGGGTAGTTTTGCTATCTTCAGTGCACTCCTGTGTTCTGTTGAGCTGTGTCATAAGCATTGGGAGATGCAGAGGTAATTAGTCATGGATAAGAGCCATTAAGGTGCTTACTGTTGCATGGACCTGCTTATTAACATTTATATTTTCTTGCTGACTCTATATCTCTGCATCTTTGGCTATAGTTCATATGGGTGTGAAAAAGTACTTGAATTCCTGGGTTTCCTCTTGAAAGTTACAACACCACAGATCACTTTCTCATTGTCTAAGGTTTGGATGGAAGATTCTGAATGGTATAAAATTAGACATGAGATATTTGTAACAATACTTTAGGAAGGATCTGTCAGCTCTTCCTAGTTAACTTCCCTATTTGTTGGCTTCACTGGTAATAAATTATAAAAATAGGCCCATGAGCCCTGGCTGGTGTGGCTCAGTTGGTTGAACTTTGTCCTGGGCACTGATAGGTTGCCAGTTCTATTTCCAGTCAGGGCATATGCCTGGGTTGTGGACTCAATCCCCAGTAAGGGGCATAAAGGAGGCAGCTGATTGATATTTCTCTCTCACCTCTCTCTCTCTCTCTCTCTCTCCCCCCCCCCCCTCAAAATCAATCAAAATCTTTTTAAAAAAATAGGGTCATGAGTTGAGCCTCAGATGTCTTTACTTAGATTACCCTTCCTAATCACAGTGTGCTCAGGTTTCCTCCTGTCTGTCATTGAGGGGGTGCAATCTTTTGCCAGCTAGATGTTTGCATGTATCCACAGGGGACCAGATTTAACCATCAGAGTTGTACATTGTTTCTTATTTAAAAATGAATAGTTGGAATAAATGTAAAATGCTGCATTGAGTACTTACATTTAAATAACTATATTATCATTTGTATATTGCTTCTTTTTGACAACTTATTTTCTGTCAAAATATTAAAGTTTTCTCAGTCGAGTACAGTAGGTCCTTGGGTTACATCGGAGATCTGTTCCTACAGCATGCTGTAATGCGATTTTCGCCATAAGTCGGAACCCACCTACGTAAGCACCTATGTCACTCACATGGAGCACATACACAGCAGTAATGAAGTGAAACAGTAAAAAAAATTTAAAAGAAAGATAACAATTCCTGACCTTTACTTGTATAATTACTTAAATAAGTAATAAAAAACATAAAGCTCATATATACATACATCGAAATGATGAAACTTTTTTTTTTATAAATAAATGAGAGATGGTGACGTAACCACGAAATGACATACGTTGAGTCCGATGTAACCCGAGGACTGTCTATATTGTAAAGTGAAAAATTTATCTATTGATGTTATTGCATCATACCAAGTACTAAATCATTGCAAAACTTTTTCATATAGAGAAATCGAACTATTTTGTTGATCACTTTTTAACTTAAAAGGATGATTGGTTGAAAGAAACATTATAAAAACAATATTGAATGACCTGTCCTTTTGTTAGGAGAGGTACTAACACTTAATACATAAAATTATTTTTTTAATGTTTACATAATGCATTCTAAAATTGGAAACAGATTGAAAGATTAAGGTTAGTTAGTTAAGGCAGAGTGCTGTGTCTCAACCTGCAATTGTTTTTCCTACTAGACATTTTTCAGGGACATGCACATCAAATTTATATATATACTAGGGACCCAGTGCACGAAATTCGTGCACAGGGCGGCAGGGGGGGGGGGGTGGGTCCCTCAGCCTGACCTGCACCCTCTCCAATCTGGGAGCCCTCAGGGGATGTCCTACTGATGGTTTAGGCCTGCTCCCCATGGTTCTCTGCTCTCTGTGTACCTGCCTGCTTGATACCACCACAGGCCCTGGTGTCTGCTCTCTGTGGGGGCCCTGCGGGGAACTGCTTGCCCCTTGCTGCCACGGCCAGGGGCAAGCAGGGCTCTGCTGTCTGCTCGTGCACTGCGGGGGACATTCCTGCCCCACCCCCGGCCGCTTGTGTGCGCACCAGCTCGGAGCGCCTGGGTCCTGGGGATGTTCCTGAGTAGGCTCAGAGTGGCTGGGGGCATTCCAGGACCCTGGCTGCTGTAGGCCTACAGGCTCAGAGTGGCCTGGGTCCCGAGGACACCCGTCCCCAGGACCCAGGCCACTTGGTGCCAGTGTGCATGCAAGTGACCACCCCACCCCTGGCCGTTTGGTGCCTGCGTATGCAAAGTAACGCACCATCTTTGTCAGGTTAATTTGCATACTCACTCCTGATTGGCTGTGGGGCGTCGTGATGGTATGGTCAATTTGCATCTTTCTCTTATTAGTGTAGATACACACACACACACACACACACACACATATACACACACAGATATAACTTACATACAAACACACTTATATGCATACTAGAGGCCCAGTGCATTAAGTTCGTGCACTTGAGAGGAGGGGGTCCCTCAGCCTGGCCTGTGCCCTCTCACAGTCTGGGAGCCTTCGGGGGATGTCCGACTGGCATCTTAAGCCATCAGTTGGACATCCTTAGTGCTGCTGCGGAGGCGGGAGAGGCTCCCGCAACCACTGCTGCGCTCACCAGCCATGAGCCCGGCTTCTGGCTGAATCGTGCTCCCCCTGTGGAAGCACACTGACCACCAGGGGGCAACTCCTGTGTTGAGCATCAGCTCCTGGTGGTCAGTGTGCAATATAGTGACTAGTTGTTTTGCTGTTCAGTTGATTAGCATATTAGCCTTTTATTATATACTAGAGGCCCAGTGCACAAAATTCGTGCATGGAGGGGGTATTCCCTCAGCCTGCACCCACTCCAATCAGGGACCCCTCGGGGGATGTCTGACCACTGGTTTAGGCCCAATCCCACAGGGATCAGACACTCCTCTCATAATCTGGGACCGCTGGCTCCTAACCACTCGCCTGCCTGACAGATTGCCCCTATCCCCTCTGCCTGCCTGCCTGATCGCCCATAACCTCTCTGCCTGGCTGCCTGATCGCCCCTAACTGCCTCTGCCTGCCTGCCTTATCGCCCCTAACTGCCCTCCCCTGCTGGCCTGATTGAGCTCCCAACTGCTCTCTCCTGCTGGCCTGATCTCACCCCCAACTGCCTCTGCCTGCCTGATCACCCCTAACTGCCCACCCCTGCCAGCCTGATCTTGCTCCCAACTGCCATCCCCTGCAGTCCTGGTCTCGCCCCCAACTGCTCTCCTCTGCTGGCCAATTTTGTTCTGATTGGTCAGTTTCTATGCCAGTCAGCATCAAAAGCTTCACCTCCTAGGCAGCCATTGGCTCCTCACAGTTGACCCAGATTTGGTTCTGATTGGTCAGTTTCTATGCCAGTCATCGTCAAAAGCTCCACCTCCTAGGCAGTCATTAGCTCCTCACAATTGACCCAGATTTGGTTCTGATTGATTAGTTTCTATGCCAGTCAGCATCTCTGGCCTATTAACGGGGCCTGATCAGAAAGGCAGGGCTGATCAGTAGCCCCAGTGGAGGCCTGGAGAGAAATGGAGGTGCGGCTGTTGGCCAGGCTGGGAGAGAAAGAGAGACAAGTTCTGATCCACGGCTGCCACAGAGGCTACGGATCAGACCCTGCCTCTCTCTCTGCAGTCCTCTCTCCGGGCCTGATCCGCAGCCTCCTAGGCAGTCAGTGTTGGGTCGGGGTGCCCGCATCGGCCCCAGTCAGTGCTGGGTCACCAAGGCAAGCCAGCACTGGCTTCCGGTCTGGTCGAGCCTTTGGTCATAATTGGTCATGTAGGGGATCTACTTTACTTAGAAGACAGTTCTCCAGCCTTAGTACTGGGGTGAAGGCCAGTGGAGTAGGTGCCATTTTGAATCAGTACCAGTCTGTTCTGTCATTTGTCCCTCTGCAGCAGGGCTGGAACGCTTGCCTCATCGCCGGGACAATGAAGCAAGCGTTCTGCTCTGGCCGCTCCATGTCCGCTGCCCAGAGGCCCTCCACGGCCGGAGTGGAATGCTTGCCTCGCGACGAGGCAAGCATTCCTCCGGCTGCTCATGCTGCCCGCTCTCAGAGGCTGCCCCCCTGGGACTGGGGGACTCAGGCGGGGCTGAGAGGATTGGGCACTGCTATCTTGTGGCTCTGGGTGCCGCCATCTTTGTGGCAGAGTGATGGTCAATTTGCATATTCCCTCTTTATTAGATAGGACTAGAGGCCCGATACATGAAATGCGTGCAAGGGGCTTTGAGGGCTGAGGCAGTAGCCCCGGCTGCTGCCCCGGCCCTCGCAGCAGCAGCCCCGGAAGGAGGTCAGGAAGGACATCCAGTCTAATTAGCATATTATGCTTTATTTATAGACTAGAGGCCCCATGCACAAGATTCGTGCAAGGGGTTCGGCCTTCGTAGCCCTGGCTTTGTCCAGAAGGTCGTCCAGACAGTTGTTCTGCTGTTCAGTCTAATTAGTATTTTAGCTCTTTATTATGTAGGAGGATGGTTAGTTTTCAGTCTTTTGGTGAGCCTGTGCCTCTCCACTGTGTACCTCACCAGTGCTTCTCAGTCACCCCACACCTTTAATGGGGCTCTAGTTGTATAATTACCTGCCCACTTATAGGTTAGATGCTGATAAGAGCCTAGCAGATTATGCTCTAGTAAATTTCCCCTGAGGGCAGGCCTTTTATAGAAGAATTTAATACTGTGGCATAATTCAAATGGAACCCTCCCCCTGGTGGAAGTATGAAGGGATTGTTCTCCAGTATTCACTTTGAGGACCTATGGTACAGTTCCTGGAGATAAAACTCACAAAAGTGTGGGCACCCCCTATAACTTCATTGCCCTGGAGTTTTTAACTCTCAGGCTTATCCACCCTGAGCCTTTAGGAATTCTTCCATTACAAGTCAGGTTTCTCTACCCCAGCACTGTTCCCACAGAGGTTTTTGGTTTGGGGAAGGAGGTGTTCTTGCATTCTCCTATCTTTCTCTCCAGTGTTGGTAGCAGTTAGCCTTATGACCTCACTTCTTTGATAGATTTAACAGAAGTGGTTTTTGTTTATTCAGCTTTTTATATGTTGGATTGGCTACTTTAAGCTTCTTACAAGGTGGACCAGAAACTGAAAGTCCCTGAGGATATTTTTAGTTCTTCCAAAAATACACTGTTGAGAACCCAGTTCTTTTCCTCCTTACTCTCTAGGAATTTTCTCAAGTAACAATTCCAATATTATTATATAACCAGAGAATGCGGCCTTAACAATTAAAGGCCCAGGGAAGTGGAGATCTCCACAAAGGGCAGAGAATATAATTATCTGTGGTTGTTATAAGATGCTATATGTTGTTTAAAAATCTGACAAGTATAATTCTTTTTGCTCCCATACTTTTCCACATATCAGAGAAGATTCATTTTTCACAAGACTAAAATCTTTTAAACCTCACTCACTGGCTGCTCTTTGTAGGAAAAAAAAAAAAGTATTTGGCCCATAGTTCCCTTTTTTTGGATGCTAAATTCTTAGCACAACATAACAGAATAATGCATCCATTTTTCTATTGTTGTGCAGTTGCCTAGAACTTAAAAAATTATAGCATTTGCAGATTACATAGCAATATATATAGCTCTCTGCCTAATGAAGATATTTGCAAACATCAGTTGATAGTCCATTTGAAGCCATAACAACTCAGTCCATCAGTTACAAATATACGTAGATAATAAGTTTCTTTTAATTTCATCCACCTTTTTTTTAGATTAGTAGGAGTTAAATTTTAGCTATAACGTGAATATACATGCAATTCTGTGTGTGTGTGTGTGTGTGTGTGTGTGTACACCTACACTCTCCTGGATAGAAACTCACTTCTCTGGTATACTTTCTATGTTTTTTTCTTAACCTGTTTGGATCTTTTTTACCTGAAATGTTGAACCCCCAGGTATTTCTTTTAAGTACATGGATAATATATGAAATTAATTAAAATATGAGGAATTTTTTCAGGACAAAAATGAAAAACACCACCCCAAATACTTTTAGCTTTCTCTGTATCCTCTTTCTCTCTCTCCCTCTCCCTTCCTATGTTATTAACATTGTTTTTAAAGGCATGGAAACATATTCTTCTCTTATCTCTTTATCACGTAATTGTGCTCATTTATCTATTTAAATACTGCTGGGGCTGACCAGCAGCCCCTGAATGATGGATGAACAGATTACTCTGACACAATTTCACTGTGGGTGAGAAGGCTAAGGGACGGCCTGGCTGAAGAAGCCAGGCAGCCTCGATTGCCTGTCTTGTTAGGCTTTTATTGGAATTTTTATCTTTAGATGCAATCAGTAGGGTGAGTAATCTTGGGAGGACACATGTGTTTACATTGTCCTCTAGGCAAGGGCATCCAGGGATTAAGCATAAGGATTCCAGTAAACACCTGGGGGTCTGCATATGCACAGACTTGTTTGGAGGTCAAGGAATAATTAGGGGCACCACCTTCGACACTCCCCTAAGTCTCCCCTAAGTCAGAATTCTGATAAACAGGGCAGGCGGCATTCCACACACTTCCTTTTCTCAGAATGTGCTCCTTACAACTTTCCAACCAAGTCTCTTATGCTCCCCAACAAAATGCAAAAAGCTACGTATCATAAATTTCATGAATAAATATTATTCAGTAATTTGGCAGCAGAGTGGTAACAGGACTGTCACCTATGAGACAAGGACTAGTGAGAACTGAGAGAAAAGACTGTCTGTGACTGGCCAAGGATTCTAGTAAACATGTCATGTGAGTTAGCAAAGGAAAGGTTTCTTTCTAGCCTTGATGATGAATGTCATTCCTTGAGGGAAAATTAATAAAGCAGAAGATTTTCTTCTTTCTTTCCTCCCTTCCTCCCTCCTTCCTCTCCCTTTTCCTCCCTTCCATCCCTCCCTCCCATCCTTCCTTCCTTTTTCTTTCTTTTTTTTGGGGTGTATGGAGGTCAGAGATACTGAATTTGGTTTAGGTTTGTAATTGTGCCAGGCCCATGGAATGTTTATTTGGAGATGTCCAACAGTCATTTGGAATATATTTCTGTGTCTTGAGAGAAAGAGGTCAGGGCTGAAAATACAAAGTTGGGTCCCAGCAAATAGTTTCTGAAGTCTGGCTGGCTAATAATATGACCTGCCTGTTTTCTAGTGGAGATACAACTGAAATCCTGGAGAAGACAATCCTTCATTGTATGGGACTGACTCCTGCAATGAGGACTTTTGCCATCTCTGGCCCATGGACACTAAAGGCCAGTGACACTCTTCCAATTTTGTGTCACTTCTCACTCTCCCTCTTCCCCACCCCCACATTTCCAAAAGGATTGGGTAGAAGGTGGAGAGAAGCTCATGATACAAATACAGGTTGAAGTCTACTGAAATGATAGCATAGAATATTAGAAATCCATATGTGTAGTTTTAAATTTTCTAGTAAAATTTAAAATAAAGTTACTTTTAATCATATATGTTATTTAACCAAGTATAACCCAAATACCGTTTTAACATGGAATCAATAAAAAATTAATGGGATATTCTACAGTTTCTTTTTCATTTTAAGTCTTCAAAATCCAGTGTGTATTTTACATGTAAAGCACATGTAATTTGGACTAATCAAATTTCAGCTGCAAGTAGCTGGTGGTTACCCAGACACCATAGATACAGAGTATGCTTATAGACTCTGTGTATACCAATGGAAGTGAATTTGTGGTTTGCCTTTTCAGCATGTTTTCCCATCTTCTAAAAACAACTTCCTTCTTTTATTTCCTTCTTTGAATTTACAGTAAGGTGTTCTAGAGACCTACTACCCCTCATATCTTTATTTTTTCTTTTATAAGGAAGCACTCTTCTTTAGCAAGGGTATTGCTTGTTGCAATGTCGTTTACACAGCCCGTGGTGATTTTAATTTGTTCCTTTTGTTCACTGCAACCAGACAGAACTGACTCCCGCAGTCCCACAAGGGACAATATTGTTACCACAAGGCTGTATTTATGTTACCTAAAAGACAACATTCCTAACAAAATTAATCAATTAAAGACAGGCTTATATTTCAGTTCATATTGTGAAATACTTTGTTTTTGATAGAGGAGTCAATCCTGGTTTCTATAAAGAAAAGCAAAGTATAAAATATTATCCAGCAAATCTGATGTAGATCCAAGATTGAAAACTGTCTTCTAGCTTCTTGTTGAAAGTTAAGTCACCATGTCCATTTGGGTAATTACTGTTTCTTACTTTGGGAATTTTTTGAGGCTAATTTGGTAGATTTTCACTGGCCATGTCTCAGTGGGTCTAGAGATCTCCCCCGAGTTGCTCTATTAATATTGAAAACCTTAACATTTTTTTTTTCAGGCTCTGCAGCTTGAACTAATGAGCACATTTGCAGCTGCTTTCTAGAATCTTTGCACTTGTGGGAAAATTTGGATATGCAGGAAGAGGAGAAGGAATTCAAATAAAATAAAAGAAAATCTTATAAAATTTTGCTAATTTCCCAGAAAGTATATTCTAAAGTAAACTATAAATATTCTTTATAGCGGGTATTTTCTTTTACTATTGAGGTAATGTTTGTACTATAGGGCAATGTAATTCAACATAAAAGTAAAATTCTTTCCTAATAAGTTCATTATATTAGTAATTATAAAGCAGTGCTTCTGAAATGGGGCACTTTCTCCCTCCACTCTCCCTCCCCCTTTACATTTGGCAATTTCTGAGGGCATTTCAGATTGCTACAGCTGTGGGAGTGAGCGAGTGCTACTGGGATAGCATAGTGGTAGAAGGCAAGGATGCTACTGAACAGCTTACAATGCCCAGGAAAGCCCCACAGCAAAAAATTATTTGGCTAAAATGCCCGTATTGCAGATGTTGGAAAGCCCTGGTCTAAAATAATATCTGAGTTTTGGCAATGGACTTCCTAAGTATTTCCTCTCTGTATAGGCAACATTTATTTTAGCTGTAATCAGTCAAATAACAGAAAAAAATAATAGAAACTTCCCGGGTACAATAACTTACACTTTTGTTACACCTTTTGACAAACACGAACATAATGCCTGTACCTGCTTTTGAAAGGAGTTTTTAGGGGTGAAATAGGCAGGTTTAGGAAATTTTAGTAATTAAGGGGTCTATGGAAAAAGCACAGGTCTACAGAGCTGCAAAGGGTACATCTGTAAGATAAGGGAGCTGGGAGCTGCTAAAGGTATACATTTATAGAATAAAGGAAAGGAAGCCCCTCATTCAAAGGGGGAGGAAGAAAGCTGAGAGGACATAGGAGAACAATCAGGGAAATGAAGGGGGGAACCTCAGGTACTTCAGGTGAGGCTTGAGCTCAGGAGTTGCTATCGTAACCAATCTAAGGGGGAGAGTAACCAATTAGAGGGGATATCAAGGCATAAAAATCTGCAGCCTTTATAAGCTTTGGAAAAAAAGGACTCAGTGGGACTCCCCCTCCCCACGTGGGAGTCTGTGTGGTGGGACTCTTTTCCCTCCACATGTGGGAGTCTGTGCTTGTTTTTCAATAAGTTTCCACCTTTGCTATACCATCTTCTGTCCGTGGTTTCATTCTTCGACTCCACCGGACAAAGAGCCCGGGAAGCCATCCTGTCCAGGGGAACACCGCACATTACAGTCAATTTTCCCGTATCACTTTGACAATACTTCTTGGATGAAATAAATTTCAAGTTTATTTTCTTCTACTTTACTTTTTTAAAAACCAATATTGTGTGTAAGGTTTTCAAGGAATATACTATATTTGGTACAAAACCTTAACTAACTGAATGTTTAAAGTATAAAACAAGAAGGGAGTGAATATAGATTCTTGGAAGAAAAGGCAAAACCTAGTTTATGTGTTTAGTAGTCGACACATTTTTCTGACCATGGAGGAGAATGTTTAGGGTTGGATCTTTCTCTTATTTTGTTTTCATTGGAATAGTCACACTTTTAAAAAATTGACTTGGATTTTTATTTCTCCTCAAATTCTTTTACTTACTCCCAACTCTTCAGTACTATTTCTTCAGGCTGTGCGGGAGAGAAACACTCAAACAGCCCATGTTTTAATAAGATAATTCATTTTGGATTTGATAAGGAGCCACTTGACATCATTATAGACCAAGAAAGGTGGAAATATAGGTCAATAGTCATTTCCTTTGTTTCCCACAGAAAATAAATGACTTAATACTTGATAGTAATCTTCATTCTCTGTAGGCACAGAGGACCAGTGATGTTATTTCATTACATATTCTATTCAGTGTTCTGGGTGTTTTTTTCATTACTTTTCACACAGTTTTTATAAAGGGAAATGGCCGATGTATATGTTAACGTTCAGTACTCTTAAACTTGTACTTTGGCAAATATATATTCTGGTGTGTTTTTTAAGTTTTGATAACCATGAAAGTCTGTAAAACTGATAAATCCTAGAAACAATGTCAGTAAAAGCAGAGTTAATTCTTTTCTGGAATTTATAGCTAATTAATAATTTGATTCACTTATATAGTACTTTATTTTATTATTATTTTTGCTTTATTTCAACCAAACTTGTGTGTTTCCAACTCTGGGTCAATTTGACTTTATATATCTACAGTAAGATTTGAGCATCCTCAGCGTGAGAGAAATCTTCCTCTCTGCGTAAGCAGAAATATACTGAAATTAAACCATAAATCCAAATGTTCATGTGTTCCTGAGTGTGGTAGGTCCTTCATGGGACATTGGAGGACTATGAAGTGTGGTTGGCTCTCCCTTCTGCATCAAATCCACAGGTTTATAAGTCATCTTCCAAATTAATTCTAGTGCTCTCTTTCTAAACACAAAACTTAAACACATTATGCTTTTGCTTAAGAAGCCCTTAGGACTCCCCATTGCTGCCTATTGTGTGATGCTAAACACATTTCTTCCCTGTTTACCTCAAGCTTTCTTGAGGCGGGAGCCTTTCTGTCTTGCACCTGCACCCCTAACAACTAGCACATAGCAGGCATTAAAGAAGTATTTTTGAATGAATAAATAAGTTACTGTAGCATGTAAGAGTCTTTGCTATCTAACCCCAAGTTACCTGTCTAGTCTTATCTCTAGTTTCTTGTCTAATGACCATTCTGTTCCAACCATACCAAATCCTTTTTTGGTTTTTAACATGCTTTCTGTTTTCTAGTCTCTGGCTTGCCCTGTTATCTTACACTGTGCCTTATGGTTCATGAACATGGAGTAGATAGAATGAGATGATTTTGGCATAGCAGTGATCCTCACTGTATCTTTATGGAGAGATCTGGCCAACTCATAACGCCCAAGTGCATGCAACTCATTAGAATATGACAAAAATAATAATCTATTACAATTTGTATTAATTTTGAGGGTGGAAAGTGTTATTCAGAAGCTCAGATCACATTTCTGAAATATTAATGTAAACTGTACATTGTTGTGGTAATTTAGCACTTTGCCAACGTAGGAAATAAAATGATATTTACTATCAGGAAAATATAACTTACTGCATGGCACACATAGTTTTACCAGTCTTAGGAGAGTCACAATTCCATGTTTCAATGTGAGATATTTATGGAAGTGTTTTGTTTTTGATGCTGAAGACAGATATTTCATAATAATGTATATATGGATCATTGAAACCACTGAAGGGGATTTAAGTTGAGAGTCCCAATGGATCTATAGTTGGCTCTTAGTTCTGCCAGTAAAATATGGTTATCAGTGTGATATCCACTCACCCATGCTGCAAAGCAATGAAAGATAAAAGGCTGGTCTAGAATGGCAAAGTCTGTATTTTAAATGTTTGTTTTGTAACATTTGAGGTGTTTGCCCTCTTCCAAGTTGACTTGCCAGTGTGAGGATATGTAAGCAAGGAAAATATGCTTTTACACTAATCTAAGTGATAATAAATTAAATGTGTTATCCAATTGTATCTCTCCTGAGTATAAAGTTCCTATTTCATCCAAGTACATGAAACTACTGTAAAAATATTGAATGAGCCACCGAGGATATGAATAGCTTCAAAACACTGGGCAGCAAATGTGATTACCATAGATTTTTCTGGATCTTGAATCAGGATGGGACTGACCTTCTAAATTAATTATGAGATATTTAAAGATAGGGATGTATAATTTTATCAAGCCAAGGAAGTATGTTGAAGTATGTTGAAAGCTTGATTTAAAGAGTGAAATAGCTGTGAATTTAGGGGCTTATTTGACCCTTCATTATTGTTCCCCTAATGCTGATTCTTAATTCTCACCAGTGACTAGAAGTTGCACATTTAGTTCAATGACCCTTGGAGGAAGAGAGAGAGAGAGAGAGAGAGAGAGAGAGAGGAGGAAAGAGAGGAGACAGGTGGTTAGGAGCTCACTTGGGCTCAGACTCATTTGGTTTGTAACAGAGCTATACCATTTACTTATCTTGTGACCTTGGACAGTTTAATCTCCTGTGTCTCAGCTGACTCATCTTCAGAGAATATAGCACTGACCTCTTGGGTTGCTATAAGCACAGAGCCTGGTCAATAGTAAATATGCAAATAGAAGGTGTTATATTTACTACCAAGAATAATAAAATGATTGTTGTGTTATGCTACTATGTGATTTGTTGCACAGCAATAGATAACTGAAACCACTGGCTGAGTGTAATTCTAATCTATTGTTATGGTAGAGGTGACTCTAGAAAGGGGAGAGGTTGACTTCTCTAAGGAGGGTTGTTTTTTTAAGCAAAACCCCAATTTCCTTGTATTCTGATACGTTAGCTTTTTCTATACTCAAGGATGACACTTTTAACCAGTTGGCACACTTGCTTTATAATCCTTTAAGAATCTTCTATGAAAATGCCTTAATCAACTTGGTGCAATGAATCATGAATTGCTACTCATATGTCCCTTATGTCACTGTTTAACATAATGTGGGTATGGATGGAGCCCATCCATGTTTCTCATCACCTGTAGCCAAACATGAAAATTTAAGATGGATAAATATTTAAGTAAACATGCCCCGTACCTCAAGAAGTCAAAACACCAGTAGATAGATATTTTTGGCTTATAAAGGAAAGCTTTGTTTGAAATTAGGTCTATTAAATATTGATTGACTGACTCTTTTCTTACTCCAGTTGTACAAACTAGATGGCCCGTAATCAGAAGGAGGGATAGGAAAAGACCTGATTATGGGAGTAGGAGGGTAGGTTGTAGTGGTTAACCTGGAAAGTCACTCCTATTCAGTGTTTTTATGAGATATGATCATTGAGCATCAATCTCTTTCCTTCTTGCATATTCCATTCATAATATTTTGATTTAGTAAGATTAGTGACCTTTGTATTTATACAGCTTTTGACTAGGAGAGCGATATCAGCTGGACAATTGTATTGGCAAATCTAATTTACCAATAGGAATATCCAGGGCACTATTCTCATTCAGTTCACATGTATTGGTCAACAGCCAACTCATAAATCTGATGATACTTTTTGCTTTAAATTGATAAAATTTATTCATACAAAATAGCTTAGGTGTATACACATGTGTATATACATGTGTGTATGAATATATGCATACATATATAAATTGTATAGGCTTGTATAATATCAAAATATTTGCTGCAACATTAATATACAAAGAGGACCATGTTACTACAATTGATGACTATGTAATTTTATTTACCTCTTGGGCATCAATTGAGCTATTGATTCCACAGCAAATGTGCTTTGGTTAATATCATGGCAGGATATGTTTGACAAAAATTTCAAATTATTAGATTTTATTACATATTTAAAGTCTACAATTAACTGAGATTGTATGTATCTGATTTTAGCTTAGAGAGAAAAATATATTGATATTTTTTCCAAGGACTATATCCTCTATGCTGCATAATTACCATGCACTACATAAAAACTATATACCTTTTTGGATGGTCTAGATGTTGTGATGCTCAGTGCTTATGTTTATGCTAAACAGGGTTAGAGTCATGAATGTAGAGATTAATATGCTTCATATACATTTGGAATGTAACACTCAGGCATATATACAGATTGAATCTTCTCTAGTTGAAAGAGTTTAATAGTTAAGGATTGGTTCCTTACTGGTGAGCATTGTTATGTATGGTGTTTATTTATGGGTGTGGCTGTGCATGATCTGAAAAATCATGGAAAGAGAAATATTTCCAGGGGAAACTTAATTTCTTAAACATTTTTTGAAAATGTATTTTATTTTTTCACTTTTACATGAAACTAAAATGTATATCCTGTCTTTGCACATGTAGAATTATTCAAGAACAACAATAAAAAGAAAACTATCATGAAAATAGTGATATTGAAATGTGCTCAGTGGAACATGAACCTAGTCAGGTTTTCATAATTTAACAGTTCTAACCTCAAAGACTCTGGTTAGCTTGCATTTTTTAGACTAATGAGTTTATCCCAGCTAGTGAGGAAAATGGTTAAAGTGTACCAGCTGTAAATTGGTGCAAAGCACTAAAAGGGACATTAGCTTCTAATCAGATTCTAACAGTTCATTAAACCTGCCTTTCTAGGATGCTCTTTGTCTTTCCCCCTCCTTTGCAAAGCATCTTCTTCCCTTTTCCTCTGGACAGGATCTCCTCCAGGGTAGGAAGCAATGTCAACTCATCCTTCATTGTCTACCCACCAAACAGCCTAGCAGTGGTCGGCAAACTCATTAGTCAACAGAGCCAAATATCAACAATACAACGATTGAAATTTCTTTTGAGAGCCAAATTTTTAAAACTTAAACTATATAGGTAGGTACATTGTTATTAACTTAATTAGGGTACTCCTAAGGCTTAGGAAAAGCCACACTCAAGGGGCCAAAGAGCCGCATGTGGCTCTAGAGCCGCAGTTTGCCGACCATGGGCTAGGGGATGCTTTGCTACTGTAGATTCCTGGCTGCTGAGCAAGGCAGGGGGAGTTGAGGGCTGGTCTTTGCTGGAAGGCTTTCCTGAGACTGGATGGTGGCAAGCCAGGCTGTCTGCTTCCAACCACAGAAGCAAGTGACACACTAGAATGTGAGATCCATGCCTGATATTTAAACAACTCACCAGCCTCCATTCATGGATTTTAAGCTAGGAACAAATTAACTGAGCTTGCCAGTATTACCAAAGGTCCTTCTGCTCTAAGCTATCTATTAGGATGTAAAATCCCTAAAAATACGGACCAGTTAAAAGCAAAGATTAAAAAACAATATCCTGCCTATGTTAATAATACTGTACATTTCTAAGAAAAGAACATAGCAGTCATTTATTTTCTTTTTATTACTTAATAGACTAGGTACTGTGGAATTTTTTAAAATGTTCTTTAGTTAACTCTGGGATAAATTTGCTTTTCCTTCTTGTTGATTTTTCATAGCAAATATTTGGGATAAGAGATCCCATACATTTTATTTCTTAGAATATTTTTCTTAAACAAAAAGAGGAGTCAAGAAATAGGAGAAATAATTAGAGTTCACTATACTGGACTCTATTGGTATTATTTGGTGATAAAAACATTTAATTTTTTGATTTATTGAAGTGGACGGTGTTCTTATTTAACTACATGATATAAAAGCAACTACGATATGAAAGACTAAAAATCTAAGGTTTAGAAATGGTATTAACCTTTATTACCAGGTAGGAAAAAATATTTATAAACAGTTTATAAATATAAACTTTTTCTTTTAATAACACCATTTTAGTGTCATATGATTACATTCTATAATTGAGCAAAGGAATCATTCTAAAAACTCAAATTTAGGCATTTCAATTTTTTAGTTTAGTCAGTATAGAAGGGTAAAGTTGGCATTCTAAACATGTTTTAAAACATGAGCTTGATTTTGGCCTTAAGCAAGTACTGATATGAGGCTTTCTGACTACCTTCATAGGTTATTGACTTCAGAAAATTCCCAAAGCAGGGAAAATGACTAGAAAATAACCTTGATTTAATCTTTTTATAAATAGAGTTTGAAATTCTATTGAGCACAATAGAAATAAGGTTTTCCTTTCAAGAGGTGGCTAATTGAGCCCAACATATAGTGTAACAAAAACCAGATTATTCTTTAGTTATGACTTCAGATTAAACATTCACTCTTATCCAAGACTTATTATGTTAGTTGTTTTTAAAGATGTTTGGGGTTGTTGATATGTTAAAATTTTCATTTGATAAGAATTGCTATAATACCAAAATTCAATGTGTCTAGAACTATATTATTTTGTTTTTAATAATCTGAGACAATAATTTGAGACTATATAAACTATTTTTATCTATTTTCTCTTCTATGGATTTTTGTATGCAGTACAACCTCCAGAAGTAATGAAGAAAGAATCTTGCCTTTTATTTCCTTTCACTTTTGCAAAAGTGTGATGAATTGCTCCAGCTCCCTATAAATTAATGTAAGGTTTCCTTATGCCGGTTTATTATAGTCTGACCTCTAACCCTGAGGTCAGAGAATCAGACTGATTAATTCAACTTCTTGGTCATTATTTCAAAGGAAAGTTCAGAATGAGCAGATAATTGGTTGTGCTGATATCCTCATTTAATTATGCTTCATTGTTAAAAAATTAGGTTAAGGGTACTAAATGTACTACAATGAAGGCGGGCTCTAACAGATGTCCTCTTTTGAATGCGTTAAAGCTGAATTTCCCTCTCTCTCTTTTTGATTCTCAGAATATCAACACCTCTGAAAACAGAATGTTAATGCTTGATGGGATGCCGGCAGTCAGAGTCAAAACAGAGCTTTTGGAATCTGAACAAGGGGTAAGCAGAAGTTTCTGATATCACCACCACCTCTGCTCTTTATAACAGTGGCAGTCATTTCCAGAGCATCAGCATCCTGAGGTTGGCAGGATTTTTCTTGTGTCTAAGCTTTATTCTCTTGAGTAAAATCACCTGAGACTATAGTTGATTCTCACCCATTTACAACCTCAAATATTACTAATCTGGAAAAGATAACTTCCTGAAATTACAAAGTTTTAGTGACCTTCTAAGAACCATATGGCTTTATTTAAATTGGTGAATGTTTTGAAAAGCTAATAAAAATCCAAAGCGAAGAGGAAGTATTAAAAAAAATAGAAAGGGAATATAACCTCAATGTCAAAATAGCTTGGTTGGTTTTTGTTAGGAAATTACAGCGTGGGGGTATGGGACTGTTACTGTTTGCTGGGTGGACTTCCCTTTTGACATTTGTATTTATCCTGTTTCATGCCATGAGAAGAGAGGACAGTGGATAAAATTGAGGTCACTGAGTTTGAAAAGAGCACAAAAGCAAAAGAAAGCTTATTTAACAGTGTATAGCCAAATTGACAAATTAATTTATGGCTACTAAAAATATAAAGGTTTAAGATCACAGCTAGATTTCCTAAAAAGGATGTTGGAGACTTTACAATTGTTAACATTTATATCTTCACCATTTAAAATTACAATAAGGGCAGTGTGATCACTTGCAGCACCTCTGACCACGTTTTGTATTTAAGCGAACAAGCATTTCTCCTGTATCTGAGTGCATGCTACCCTCCTATCTTATGAAACCACCATCACTGTGGCAGTACAGATGCCTGAAAAAACAACAACACATAAATTACATAAATCCTTAATCTTATTAGTGTATCACTTATTCAAAAAATCAAAACTAAACATTTGCATTTTTTAAACAATCAAAATAGAATTTGAATTTGAATAAAAACTCACTGTTATAAAAATCAGCATGTATAAGTTCATCTGGGATCACATTCAAGAGGTTAGAACACTTTTGTACCAAAAAGATTTCTAATGAGGACATCTGAAGGCATGGATCTGGATGGTAGCATTTATAGGGTTTCTCCAGTACCTTCCTCATTCCTGAGCTATAAGTGGCAGGGTGTGTGACATCTCTACACATTCCCCTTCTTCGGTGTAAGCCTGTGTCTGAAACACACCACTGCCATGGAGAGGACATCATTTCACCTTTATGTTTGGTGTTGATTGTCATAGCTCTGAAATGAACTCTGTGGACTATATTAAACCTAAATACAACTCCACAGTTCTGTGCATGACATTATGTGATGGATCATATAGTTCAACTTAGGCAGTAGAGCATTATGGCATCAAAGAGAATGTGGCAGTTATTAATATTAATAGAGGCCCAGTGCACGAAATTCGTGCATGGGAGGGGTATCCCTCAGCCTGGCCTGCACCCTCTCCAATCTGGGACATCCCTCTCACAATCTGGGACTGCTGACTCCTAACCACTTGCCTGCCTGCCTGCCTGCTTGATTGCTGCCTAACTGGTTCCCTGCTGGCCTGATCGCCCCCAACTGCCCTCCCCTGCTGGCCTGATTGCGCCCCTAAATGCTTGCTCCCCTGTACCATCCTGTCACCCCTAATCGCCTCTGCCTCAGCCCCCGCCACCATGGCTTTGTCCTGAAGGAAGTCGGACATCTTCCAGATCGACCTGGTCTAATTAGCATATTACCCTTTTATTAGTATAGATTTGTTCAGTATAGGTGAACCTTCAGAGCAAGCTATGTTTTTACCTGGGTTTTCTTTCCTGACTCATCAAATTAAACTCTATAGCCTCCAAACTAAGTAGTTCTTACCTTTTTAGTTTAACCTAACCACAGGAAGATTTGTTTTATTTTTGGGAGTTCAGGTTTTGTTTTGTTTTTTAATCTAAATGCATTAGCTTCAGTATAATGGAATATGTTTCTGCAAAACCCATATTTAAGTTTAACTAGTGATATTGACTGTGGCATCTCGTTCAGAGAAGCTAGTCTTTTTACCACTGCTGATAAAAAAGTGAAAATGGTATATTTCACAATGTTTTTCTATTTGTTTCGGGTTTTTTTTTAAAGGGAAGGCGAAGCTATTTTCTTTTCAATTATCTTTCAAGCCTTTCATTCTATCAAGGGAAAGGCTCCACTTTTTTCTTTTATTTTTAAAGAGAGAGAAAGGGAGAGTAACAGAGAGTTAGAAACATCAATGAGAGAGAAATATGGGTTAGCTGCCTCCTGCCCGCCCCCTACTTGAGATCCTGGCTGCAACATGGGCATGTTGCCCAGGAATTGAACCAGTGATCTTTCAGTGCATGGGACAACACTCAACCAACTGAGCCACACCAGCCAGGGCCACAATGTTGTTTTTGTATTTCATAATACCTATATGCTTCAACTTGAATACCAGTAAATCCATTCAGGTCACACATGTTGGTAGAAGGCAAAAAAAATCATAGAAAATACTACCTGGGCCACAGTCAAAGCCAGGATAGTGTATTAGTGTCACCAGTCCTGGGACTCTTTAATGATATCTAAATACTACTCTCCCTAAAGTATTAGTTTTCAGTGGTAAAGAAAGGTTTGTATGAAACATTTAGGTACACAAAAAACAAAAGTCGATATTCCAAGAGTTTTTATGGTGTAAGAACCTCATGCCACATTTATAAAAAGTATTTTTCTGTCCTCAAATAAGGAAAAGAAAAATTGTAGGTTCATAGGTTGTACTTAATGCTTGTTTATTAAAATCAAATTTCCTCCTGTGAATGGAGCTGATATTTCTATTTTAACCCTAATTTAGATTCTATATTTTAGGGGGAAGTAGAAACTTGATTTTATTCTTTTTCTTAAATTGTTGTGTACTTTTAAAAATATATAACAGATATTTCATTCTGTTTTACATTAAAGCTTCAGGAAAAGCAGCCAGCAGTGTTTAACGAAAGGTATTAAGACATACTTACAGAATTCAATAATTCATACTTAGTCATCTATAATACTTTACATCAACTATTCTGGAGGTTGGAGATAAAATCTGGTATTTTAGTAGAAGTTCATTTTGGTCACTTTACTAGAGTTTTCCATTGTCGATAAAGGGATGGATAACATACTATATAATTTCAGATTCTTCGAACTATTTTTAGATAAGGAGTGCTAGAATTCTGAAGATTTTTTTTTATTTCAGTCTTACAGGAATCTTTCCTCATTTACTGTTAAGGCTGGTTGAAATTTGTTTCTTCATAAGAAAATGTAAACAGTGGTAAGATTAATCACATCTGCGATTATGACTTTGGCAAAAGATGAGAAACATTAGTTATAATGAACAGCAAGTTGTAGAAATGCATCTATGTGTCACAACAGTGGATGAGAAAGCCTGAAGTTGGTATATTGGCTGGATTCTGAAATGATTCTGGGAAACCTAGTTTTGAGACTCTGTTTATAGGACATGGGCATTAAACTCCAGTCTTTTGGGGAAGAAAAGTTAGTCTGCTTGTCAGGCTACAAGCAGCATTGTAGAGATTTGTTCCTTTACATGGACCTCATGTTTCCATGTACGATGAATTCATGTTTGTTCTCTCCTTCATGCTATAAATAGTCCTGTAGGTCTCCTGCTGTCAGCTGGTCTCTACGTGTCCCCCTGTTCCTCCAGGACCTTGTGAGCATATTTTAGAGCTTAAAAAAGACTGAAATAGGCCTAGGTTAGCCACTCTGCTTGTGTATGTGGTCATGATTCTTTAATCAGGTTGTAAGCGCTGAAAGGGCAAGAAATATGTCTTATATTTTTCTGGTAGTTCCTGGCAGATGGTCAGTGCTCAGTAGATACATGTGTTATTCAACTTTTCCAGACATTACAATTGGCATGATGAAAACTATGGAAGCAGTCAAAACTAGTTGTGAACCTGCTCCTACTACCTATTAGGCATGTTGTGAACATAAAAATAAAAACTGGAAATATTGGAAATACACATTCTTATTGGTGGCAGAGGTCTTCATCTTGCACTCATGGGACCTGGATAGATATGCTGGCATATTGAGCCCAGTTCTTTGTACCGTCCATCTGTTTGACATTCTGATTCTTGCATCCTTAGTTGTGTGATATCTAAGGAGATCATTATTGCAGTCTCCTGAAATGCGACTTCAGTTTTCTTTAGGCTTGTTGGTAATACAGTCAGTACGTGCTGTTAAGCCATCCGTGGGAAGGGCATGTACTCGGTGATACACTTCAGGGCCACAGCAAGGAGTGTCGGAATGACTCTGTGACCTTGGTGCTTGTGTCCTGCCGTTACAAGAACTTCCCAAGTGCTGTCAGCCCTTGGATGTTCTGACATGTCATTAAGAAAGGACTAAGGCAGGTGGAAGAGTCCTGGAACTATTACACACAGAGCAAAGGCAGTGTGCAGAGAAAGGGCACTGCCCTGAGACTTGAAACGTGATTCTATCCTGGCCCTGCAGTTTACAGGCTTGAATGACTTTGGGAAGTTACTTCCTGTCTCCAGGCCTCTAGGTCCTTCTGTGTGCAGGGAGAGGAGGCCTTCCCAGGTTCAGTCTGGCATTCTCTGATTCTGGTGAGGGGCAAGGGGTGCGAGGAAGGATGTCTAATTATGAGTTTAATGATCCTGCTGCAATGAAGCTACCTGTGTGTGGAAGTGGAAATGCATCGACTCTAAAGTGAGACGGGCCTGAGCTCCGATGCCTGGTCAGCAGAGTGCTAGCGGGGCGGGTCACAGTGGGGCTTTGTCTGCTTATTTCTCCTCGCCTGCGAACTGCCCAGCCTCCCAGGAGCCTCTGCATATGACGGTGCTGAGTAAATGTTCTCTTTTCAAAGAAAAACAGGAATAGAAAGGGCTCCGTTGCTTCCGTTTCCATTGCTGCAGTTTTCATAAGGCATTTAGTAAAGATTTTAGCATCTGTGTTAGTTCATAATTTAAAACTAGATTTAAGGAAAATCTCAAGTTGGAGTTATGTCTTATTTGAATTTTTATTTAAGTATATCTGGAGATATGCTTTACATTCTGATTAGATTTAATCTTGTGAAAGACAGAATACTGAAGCCAGAAATCAGTTATTAAATGAACATAAACATGACTTAAGATTTTGGTGTGAAAATGGCATTTGGCCACAAATTTTTAAAAAGGAGTTTTGAGTTCATACCCTTTAAGCGTGTTTATTGATATGTTTACAGATGAAATGGTTAAATGTCTGGGACTTGCTGCAGAAAAAATGGAGGGAAGAATGGATGGGGACAGAAACAAGACTGGTCATGATTTGATTTCGCCATTATCAAAGCTGGGTGATGGGTACAAGGCGACTCATTTAAGTGTTCTGCCTAATATTTTGTATAAGTTTGAAATTCGTTATGTAACATGTTTAAAAGAAGAAAAGAGCTCTCTAAATAAAAGTATCTGTTTTTAAAAAATCATAGTTGCAGAGTTGTCATGGGGAGACATGAAAGAAACCTTCCTCAGTCACCCTCACTGTTTTCCAAGGCCCAAGGAATCTGCCATAGGTGGGAGCCAACCTGAGGCCCCCCACCAACCAGAGCAGGGCGGAAGCCCTTGCTTTACTTTGTCTCTCTTCTCTTGCAGAGGCAGGTATACATACTGTGATCCTGTGATCCTTGGGCCTTGGGCCTGTGGATAGAGAGTGGTGGCAGTAGTGGGACAGGGAAGGAGGGAGAGAATGAGGGAGGTAGGGAAGGAAGGGGGAGGGAGAGAGAGAGAGAGAGAGAGAGAGATTGGTTGTTGCAGATTTTAAGTGCTCCCAGCAGTCAGTAATTACGTGGTAAAAGACCCCTCTGTGTTCATTCAGGGAGAGAGCCCATTGTCTCTGCCACAGCCACATAGCTGGGAAGGGTAGAGGATGGTAGCAGAAGGGTATAGGTTCACTTGTATTCTTCATGGCTTACTAGCAGAAAATACCAGTCCTAGTAAGACCAGAGGTCCCTCTGAGCTCCCTAACTTTAGAGCAGCAGTTCTCAACCTGTGGGTCGCGACCCCTCTGGGGGTCGAACGACCCTTTCACAGGGGTCGCCTAAGACCATCGGAAAACACATATAGAATTACATATTGTTTTTGTGATTAATCACTGTGCTTTAATTACGTTCAATGTGTAACAGTGAAATTGGGGGTCACCGCAACATGAGGAACTGTATTAAAGGGTCGAGGCATTAGGAATGTTGAGAACCACTGCTTTAGTGGGAGGATCTTTTCCCCTGAGGCAGCTTAGAGTAACTTCTGTAGGACATTCCTAACAAGGTGATGAGGCCATTTCTATATTACAAAGAACTGACTGGCACCTTTAAGCCAACTCTATTGTAACTTCCTTAAGAGCAGAGCTTGTACTTTATGTTTCTCCTTATTCCTCATCATCCCAGTTCGAGGAGTTCATAGATAGGGAGGACTCAATAAATAGCAATTGATTCAGATGCCGTTTATTGTGACAGCCAGTGTCACATTGTAGAAATGAGAGGATTTTGAGATAGGTGTTACTTTGGAAAAGACCCCAATCTTTAGACTTTATTAAAAAATAGAGATAGGTTTTGTTGACGGAACTAGACATGTGCTATGAAATGCTTATTTAAGGCACTTGCATGAAAATTCAGGAGCTTCAGAGGAAAAAGCCCAAAAACAAACCTAACTTTTTCTCTTCCTCAGTAAACCATTATGTTTAATTTAGCAAAGATTGAATATGCATCTGTGTGTAAAAGCTTGGTAAGAGAGAGTTACATTAATGATTTTATCAGAGAAGAAGAAACGACATTATAAAAATGCCACTTGCATTACCCTTTAACAGAACCTCATTATTACCTCCCCTACTGAGGAGGAGCCAACATAGCTAGTAAATTGGTAGAATTATCTTATGCATATGAATTTGCTTATCATTTAATATTATCTGATGGCCCACTGCTGGAGATCTTTTGATCTGTGGTGAAATGTTTGCTTGTCACTACCTGGCTTCAAAGAACAACATATGCAGAATCTGTGTTATCACTAATATGAGAAGACCATTTAAAAAAAAATAAAAAAAATCTGTACTTGCAAAACCCATATTTTAGGGAAGAGATCGCCTCCACAACAGAAGCAGAGTTGGACTGATTTTAATAATGTCAGAATGGCCAATAAATGTATTAATAGAATGAATTGAAAATCAATGAGCTGTGATAGTAATTACAGATAGTACCCAAGGGAAATATAGCAGGCAGACAAATCCTTTCCCTCGGGGCCTGCCCTGGGCAAAGCGCTGAAGTCGATAATTCTGTCCTCCTTCTTTCCCATTAGTAATGTACTTTCTTCTTCAACTTCATTCTCCTCCTCCCACTATTCAGACACCTGACCCTCTGTGCTGTAATGGTTTAAGGTGCCAACAGATGAGCAGTCCTAACTGCAGTCTCATTAATTGAGAATATAAAATGCTGTTCTTTCCAAGAGAAAATGCAAAAATGCAAAAATTTGCATTTTTACAGGGTCAATGCTTTGTAAAAAGGAACACTTCTTAAAGAAATTTTATGTGCCGAGTAATTTGGGAATTTTGATTTGGGGAAAATTAACCTTTCCAGGATTTCAGCTTATGCAGGATCATGTTCTCCTTCATTTACTAGCTTTGGCAGTAGAATAAAAAAAAGAAAAAAAAGAAATCTGGACCCTGAGGCATGTATTTTCTCATTTTCTCTCTATCAAGATGTATTTTCTTGGGCTAATATTTGCATAGTGACTCACAGTTCACAAAAGTATCATATTTAACCCCTGGAGGACTTTTGCTTCTGACCACAAGGGATTAGCTGCTGTGGGAATTGCTGTGGGAATTGACCAACCATCATATACAACTAGAAAACCAGGCAAAATATATGGAATGGTTTTTTGTGTGTGTGTTTGTTGTTGTTGTTTTTACATATCACGTAACAGGCAGTATGGCCTGTGATCCTTAGGAATAGGGCACCAAAAGAGGTGAATGCTGTGATTGCTTCAGGCTACTGCTTGAAGGCAGAGCAGGGAGGGAGAAGTGAGACAAGGCTAACAGTCACACTGAGTGCAGTAGCAGGGATTTGAATTTGGAGAGGTCAAGGCAACTCATTTTTAGTTTATAAGAGGGCTCTGGAAATTGTTAAGTGGTCCCCTTAAGGGTTTGGCTGTGTAATGATCTGCCTGTGTGTGGAGGAAAGCAAAGAAAGAAGAAAGAATCCAATAGACTGAACATTTCTTAGAGCTCACATAAAGTTCACACAAACCATGATGGAGAAACCTCATCTTACATGGGGCATTTGGTGGAGCTCTCAGAAATCAGAGCTTAGTAATGGGGCTGACTTAGTCCCATAATAGTTTGGTCTTGCCCTTGCCATGATAAGCCTGCAAAGCAAGCCTTGAAAGGATCGAACTGATCTGAAAATTATATAATTGTTCCAGAACAAAATCCAGCACTCTAAAGGAAGACCATGAGATCTAGCCCTCAGTAATGTAAAAGTCACAATGTCAGCCAATTGATCAAAATTGATCAGATTGATTAGACAGAGAGAGAAAAAAATGAATAGAGACTTAGTGCCTTGTATCTCCAGTTGTCTAATACATGTAGAGTTGGACGCTTAGGAATATTGGGAGGAGCCGGAAAACTTTTGAATAAATCATGGCTGGACATTATCCAAAGGTGACAAAAATGATCAACCCACAAATCCATGATGTTTAATGAGCCCCAAGCAGAAGAAACCATATTAAGCATATAATAATGAAATTGCTAGAAACAGGTACTGAAAAGTGGACTTAAAAGCAGCCTGGGGAGAAGCGGGGATATATCTGACATGCTGAGGAACAAAAATCAGACTTGGTATCAGACACAATTCAGGACAGAACTTCCTTAGGTAGGAGAAAAAGGACACTAGATAAAAATTTGCATCTACACAGGAAATGAAGAGCACTCAAAATGGTCAATAATCTGGGCACATATAAAAACATTTTTTAAAACTGCTCAAAGCAAACATAATAACATGTATTATGGAACTTATAACATATATTGAATGAAATGAGCAACAACAGAAGCAGAGATAGGAGAATGGATGAAGGATATTACTGTATATGCAAAGTGGTATGGTATTATATGAAGATAGACTGTGTTAAGTTAAAGGTGCATATTATAAATCCTAGAGCAACCACACACAAAAATAACACAACCAGATATAGTTAATAAACTAATAGAAGATGAAATGGAAATTTTTTTTAAAAATACTCAATTTTACCTAAAGGAAGGAAGGAAAAATGAACATAGATAGGAGAAATAGAAAACATAGCAAGATGGCACATTTAAACACAATATGTTGATAATTATGTGAAATGCAAATGGTTTAAGCACTTTAATTAAAAGACGGATTGTCAGACTGGAAATAAAAGCAAGACCAAACTCTATGCTATAAGAATCTCCCATTAAATAGAACGATACAGATAGGTTAAAAGCGAACAGATAGAATTAAGAGTAGTCAAAATCATGAAACTGAAAATAGAATGGTAGTTGTTAGGGGTTCGGTGGAGGGGGAAATGGGAAGCTCTTTGATGGATATAGAGTTTCAGTTTTGCAAGATGAAAAAGTTCTAGAAACTATGAATATAGTCAACACTACTGAACTATGCATGTAAAATGGTTAAGAGGGTAAATTTTATGATTATGTGTTCATCAGGGCCAATCTGTGGGGTGACCGGCGGGGTGATCAGGGGCCCCCACTTGCACCTGCCTTGGCCTGGCGCCTCCCACTCGCTGGCCCTTTCCCCCGCCACCGGTCACCTCCCTCTGGGGATGACCTGCAGGGCGATCAAGGGCCCCTGCTCACACCCACCTTGGCTGGCCTGGTGCTGCCTGCTCGCCGGCCCTGCCCCCCACCGCCACCGCCGAACGGGGCCTGCAGGCTGGGGACAGCTCTTGCATTGAGCGTCTGACCCCTGGTGGTCAGTGTGCATCATAGCAACCGGTTGTTCTACCGGTTGTTCTGCTCTTTGGTCGATTTGCATATTAGGGTTTTATATAGATAGATACTCAATAAATGCAAATTTACCTGCAGAGGTTCAGAAGTCATTGCCCACATTAGCCTTTAGTAAGAACTCTTAAAATCTCTCTTTTATCTTGATTGCATAGGATTAAAAAATATTTTACCACATAAGGTATGTTTGTTTAATATAAAATAATGCTTTCAATTATTTAAAAATTGGTAAAAATGTGTAATATTCTTTGGTTGTTACACAGACAAAAATTTATTTTACTGTGTGTCTATCAATTTCAGAAATCAACAACTTGAGCAGAGTTGACAATCACATATTAGATTTACCTTCTAGAAAACTTCTCTGTAATAGTATTTTGAAAACCCAGAATTTCATAAATATGTAACAACATAATGATGCCAACAATGGGTGTTTTTTTTTTATTGCTTTACAAGTTATGTCAGAGTTATCACTGAGAAATATGTATGCTTTGTTACCAAAGCACATTCAACCTGGTGGCAAGTTTGATCAATTTAATGTCTTCCTGAGTGGTTGTTTCTGTGGCCTGTGGAAAAAATGAACTGTTTCTGATCCACTGGTCAGTCTTTTTTCTTATTTTAAGGAAATATTGTGGAGATTTTTTAAGTAAAGAAATATGCACTTCTCATTAATTGTAAATGAACTCTGATGTTCAGATGACTCATAGTACCCATGATCAGTTCTGTTTCCAACTCCCAAACTTTAATTTCATTGCCATGTTCTTGTCATAACTAACTATATCTCTTTTGATAAAGTAACGAAGATGGTGATTGAGATCATTCAGTCTTAAAGCTCCTGCTGCTAAATAAGACAATCTTATTCTTTAAAAGTAAGGTAAAGAGTGTACTTTTCTAAGGTTTTTTTTGTAACTTTAGCTGTAATCTTTTTAAATTTTCAGTTTGAAAAAAATTAATGCAACTGTGAGTTTAAAACCTCCAAACTCCTTTGGCATAGTCAGTTATAACAAAGTAGTAGAACAAGTCTCCTGGGTCTCTTCAAGGTTTGTTTCATAGAAAGATGGATATTCAGGCCATTTAAAAATGATCATCAATATATTATTTTATTTACTAAAAGTAGCAAAGTATTTTCTTGATCAATGCTGTGGCTGCTAGCACATTTTAAGGAGAGTTTGGATATTTTTTTCAAGCCCATATGTATGACCTCCTTATCTATATACTTTTCCCCTGTCAATATTGTACTCAATAAATCTTATGAATCTTGCCCTGGCCAGGTAGCTTAGTTGGTTAGCGTATCGTTTTCATATGCCAAAGTTGTGGGTTCAATCCCTGGTCAGGGCACATAAAGAATCAACCCATGGCCCAGCCGGTGTGGCTCAGTGCTTGAGCGTCAGTCCATGATCCAGGAGGTCACAGTTTGATTCCCCATTAGAGCATATGCCACGGTTGTGGGTTTGCTACCCACCGTGGGGTGTGTAGGAGACAGCTGATCAATGATTGTCTCTCATCATTGATGTTTCTCTGTCTCCTCCCTTCTTCTCTGAAATCAATAAAAATTAAAAAAAATTTTAATCAACAATTCATGCATAAATAAGTGGAACGACAATTGATGTTTCTCTCAGTCCTTCTCTCTTTCTCTCTCCTCCTTCCCCTGTCTCTAAAAATCAATTTTAAAATCAAACAACTTACAAATCTTGCTGAAAATTTTTTTAGACTCTTTTAGTCAACTATTTTGTAAAGGAAAACATCATCATTCTTGATATGATAAATGAATATAAATGAATTTCAAAAGTATAGCAAAACCCTTAATGTCTATTGTTTTACTAAGTCATAAAATAAAGAGAAAATTGCCTCTTCCCATTCACATTGCATGACTATATAGTGCCATTTGCTCTCGTCATCCTCCCACCAAATTTTATTTGCCACTATAGCTTCTGATTTCTACATTGACATTCTCTAAATACATACAAGCACAGATTGTGCTTTTATCCTCTTAGAATTACTGTCCTTGGGGTATATTCACATTTTTATGCAGTGTTTTTGAACTATAGAAATATTCCTGAAAAGGCTGTGTGATGTTTTCCTATATTTAAGTTCAGGTATAGTAAAGGTTATAGAATTCAGCTAGAATAAATTATATACATAATGCTTAGTATAGTACAGTGTATTAAGTAATCAATAGAAAGCACCTGCTCTTTTAATTGTTATTGTTAATATGAATTTTCTATTTTTTGTGATATAGTATATATATGTAAATTATAATAACATGTCCATTTATTTACATAGATCTTGAAAAAGCATTTAAGATGAATGATGCTCCAAGATTATGCTATTCCATATGATTCCATTATCAATTTAAAAATGCTGCTGTCAATCTGTTAACACAATAGAAATAATATATCTTGATTCTATGTTATTATATACCTGTTTTACCCATAATTCACATTTTAAAATGTGCTGTTAGATCTACATTCTTGTACTTTACTTAGAAATGCTGAATTTCATCAGATACAACTAACTTTCCTTAAATGTAAAGAACTAGACACAAACAAAAAAGTATTTTATTTCACATTTTTATTATCATAAAGATAAAGTTATATTCCCACCATTGAAATTTTTCATTTTCTTAGAAAATGATCTTTTATAAAAAGTATGAGAAAACTACAAGAGGCAAAATAATATATGATACAAAATATGGCCTGTATCCTAAATTAATATCTTTTGCTTGTTCTTATAGGAAAAATGATGCATCTTGTTATGCTATAACATTTGAAATAGTTGGGGGGCGGGGGAGTCACTAAGTAATTGATATTTCTAGATTTTGAATTACATAAATTATCATCTTTATGCTTGAAAATGTCTTAGCTTGAAAATGTCTTAGTATTATAAGAGACCTATGGCCTTTGTTTTCAAATGAAGTGAAGTTGTACCTACATGATCGACCCTACTTTAAGTAGCTGATATTATTCACCCAAACTTCTCAGCCGATCTGTTAGTCTGTATGTGTAGTGGCCTCTGTGATTGCCTGGCATCTTTTATCATATTGACTCTTGGTTAGCTTCCCATATTGTAATTCCAATCCCCTGTAGAACATACATATATTAGTGATCATGCTGGTATTGTTTCAACCTAATACTCTCTCTTCCTGTTGTTTATGTAGATCATGGTTAGCCTCCAAGTCCCAAGACAAAAACCACTCATCTATAAAGTATTCTCAAAGTGTTCTCATTGATCTTTCTCTTCTCTGCACTTTTATTGAATCTATATATAATCACTACCCACCTAATTTAACACTTACTTGACCTCAAATTGCATTATGTGTATTAACTCTCAGCTTGATTTCAAGCACATTTACTTGTTAATTTTGTCTCAAAAGAGTAATTTATGGTGCAGATTGTTAGGGATCAAGATAGGCAATATCCTGACTTATAGGAAGGAGCTTCACAGTTTATTTGGAAGATGATCCTGATATTAAAATTAAATTTCCCAATGAGAATAGTCATGGAGTGTACCATTTATGAACACTTCTATGTGCTTGGTCTTTTATATTATCTCATCTAACACTCCTGGTAATCCCATAGTGATCATCTCTACCTCACCAATGAGAACAGTTATAATTAATAATGGTTAAGTAAATTATCCAAGATCACACAGCTTTTCAGTATCAGAACCAGCTATGATTGAACTAAAAAAAAGTGATGGTTTTCTGTGATACTAAGCTCCCATTGAACGAATGCTAGAAATACCCTAAATGAAACAATCATGGAAAATCATTTATTTTGATTTTTGACAGGTCTTGAAGAATATTCTCATATTTTATTATCACTTTTTTTTCTGAAAAATACTAATTGAAATAATAATGTTGTCTTTTGCTTAGACTGAATCTGATTTGGCTATTCTAGCCTTGCATTTTCTTTGTGTTGGAAATGTACTTCTGGCTTTCTTCAGAATTTGTAGTCTGAAGATAAACGATGGGCAACAGTACTACTTTGCATCTTTGTGTATCCCTTGCATAATTCAGAGGACTTCAGTGTATGTTATCATTTGATGTTTTCATGAATTCAGTGAAAAAATGGAACAAAGTATTGTGATCATTTTTTACATGAAAAATTGGGAACATAATGTAATCACTTATAAAGTGCAGTTGTGAGATTATAAACCAAGGATTCCAACACTTTAATTGCCCACATATTCCAAGTGCCAATATGTATACAGGTTAGGATTTTCAGCAGAGCTGTGGACAGACACGATTCCCAGAATATGTTAGTGTTGGTACCCGGAGGTGTAGGCCTGATGATGGCAAAGGGGATGGAACTGAGGCTTGATGTCTTAGTTTTGAGAGGAGGCATAAAGTAGATGAAAGGACATTCTTGGGTAGGTGCAGATAATGTGGAAAAACATCGGTGGGAATGGGGCTTATTGTTGAATAGGCTGAGAGCAGATTTTTCAGAGTAAAAGAAGGTATCATTCAACCTTTTGTTTAGACAATAGAACTCTGTTAGTTGTAATATGACAGGTTCCTCTGTTTCCTTTCTTCACCTCCTCAGTGTGTTATTCCCCAAATCTTGCTTCGGGACTGAATTTTCAAGCCTGTTCAGCTGTTCCAGCATTTATTTAGATAAATTTGGAATTATTGATATTTGTTAACATAAAAGCTGTGTTAAAGATAAGTGGTTAGACAATTGAGTTTCATGTTTCACGCCCTTTCAAATTCTTTATGCCATTTCATTTATCTAATATGATTTCATTACAATTCGTATAACACTATGGGAATAATTCATGGCATTACTTTGAGCCCATTATTTCTATGGGCCTGGAGAGTTATTTGAGTGCTGTTCTGTCATATTCTCAGTTAGAGTCTTAAAATGGTGTGATTGTGATTCTTGAGACTCCATTTTACTGAAACCATACTGTACTACAGATACGCAGTGAATTTAGCCTCATTCTGCATAGCTACAATTACTTAGGTAATTCAAGCAGAGAAACCACATGAGCTTAAAACCAAACCATTTCTTTTGTGTCTTTCATTAGTTAGAATGACTTAGTCTGATTAGTTTTGCAAAATAAGTTATCCTTCTCTAACTCCTTTATAGTTCCCAGTTATTTATTTATTCATGTAAAAAAAAACTGAAGGGGGGGCATTGAACAGGTAGACATGGGAGAACCCTGAAAATATGACCTTATATGTATACTTCAAGTTTTAGTAAATGACACTTTGTTATATACTGATGTACATTATTATTTGAAGAGCTGGCCATGCTATACCTGAGTTCCCATGTACATCTTTAAATGTCCTCAGTGTGCTTCAGAGCTTCCCTGTGCATTGTGATTGGTATCAGTTCCCTGGAGTAGGTGGACTAGATCAGGTATCGTGATCATCATTTTTCACATTAGAAAATTGAGCAATTACATTCTGACTTAAGTGTGTAATCCCTTCTAAGGGATGGCCAGAGAATGTAGGTGTTCTAGCATGACATTAATGATCAAATTGTGAGCCAAGTAGAATGGGCAGGAGGATATATCCATCTCAGGACTTGGGAACCTGGGGAATGGAAAGCAGCTTTTTTCTAAGTGTGGTCTGCTGACCATGGCTGCAAAATCTCCTGAGTTCTGACCCCAGACCTACCAACTCAATCTCTGGGAGCAGGAAAAGACAACCTGTATGTTCAGCTAACTCCCTCCGTCATTCTCATGCCTACACCATTTTGGAGAACTGCTGATCCAGAGGGAGGTAATTTGGGCTCTGGCTCATTAGGGTTCCTGAGCCTTTGACTTTAAGGTGCTACCATCTAAGTCACAGAGCCTTCCTTCCACTGTGGAGCGAGGGAAGGCCGCACGTGTCTGCCTTGCCACTGGGGACCGTCCGTCCTGGCTGTTGGGCTGGGCTTCTTAGAGGAGCCAGTGGACTGCAGTCTGGAGACATCTTAGGGAGTTTTAGCACCTGAATTGATTAGGAGATGCCTGTAAATTCTGGATGGCACAGATGATTCCTTTAAAAACTCAGTGAGAGTCATGAGGAAATTGCATGAGGAGTGAAGTGAGTGTGATGCTGACAGTGCCGGCCCTCTGTCTCCAGCAGCTTTTCAATGCCTGTGGAGCCCCCTGAGTTCCCATTGTCAGGTGCAGCATTGTATTTCCAGTTCTCAGCCAATTACATTGCCATTGAATCGTGAGAAATGCACTTAACTCTATCTTTGAAGAAGTCGTTCACATTTCAGTCATTGACATTTTATTTTACCTCTTCTCTGCTAAGAGCGTGAATGACTCATTTAGAAGTTAAAAAATACTTGAACTGTTTAAAATATTGATGTTGTAAGTGCCATAACTTAGAAGAGGAAGCATGAAAATTGGCATTTAAGTGATGTCTCCAAAGATTCCACATCTTTTGCACAGAATGAGACTCGCTATTGGAGTGAAACTGTGATGTTGGGTCTGAGTTCCCCTTTGGCAGCCTGGCAGCAGGTGGGCGAGCGCCATATAAAGGCCCCTCAGAGGGGAGCTTGGGGTTCATATTCAGTCTGCTCTCCTGGCCCACCAGGAGCCCTAGCACATGAGTTTTCTAGGCTAATTTTTTTTCTAATTACTCATCTGAAGAGATGTGTCTCTCCCCCCCCCCCCCCCGCCTTTTTTTTTAAGTTTGAACAGCGGCTTTTTGGGTGAGCTGAAGTCTTGCACAGCATCTACGACAATGCATAAAGTAGGTTCTCAACACATGATTACTTTTTAAAACATGTATTCAGCCTGACTAGGAATCTGAGGTTTTCTGTTTATGTTCCTGTGACATAGTGTCAAGATACTGCTACACAGAATCCCAATTCTGTCACCTTTGACAGGTATGGTCCGAAGCATCCACCTTCAGACCATCCCTGTCAGAGGTGTAAGAAAAGAGGGATTCATCGCCCTACCTGAACAAAACAAAATAAATGAGCAACTTTTATAAAATCTTCAAGCTATTCTCCTCTCTCACTTCCCCTCTCTCCTAACCCATCTCTCATTTCTCTTCGACAGTGTCATTTCTCTGCCTTTCTCTCCTTAGCAGTCAGAGATGAGAATATACAGAAGTTGAATGTTAATGTAAGAATCAAGACAAAGACTCCAGTGAGTAATTTTTTTAGGTGACTATTTTTTTAAGATGGAAAAAGAATTGTCTCACAAATTATGGAGAGAGAGAGAGAGAGAGAGAGAGAGAGAGAGAGAGATATCTAGTTAAAGGAAAGGAGAATTTTTATCTTAATATTTACATAGTGGTATTTAAAAATACATGCTTCGGTATGAACTATTGAGGAAATTATACTTTTAACTTAAGTTTTCTAAAGTAGAAATAATATTAGTAATAATAACTTAATTCTATACTTTACTTTTCTTTAAACACCTGACAAGTGATTTTTGGTTTACCCGCAGACGCAACTCATAAATACTCTGGAGCTATAGGACCACTGGTGAACTGTTTACCTTGTTAGCAAAACAGCAATTGTCCTTTATAATTTCTATCAGTAGTGTTCTCATGCCTGGCTGAAATCATCTTGAGGTGAGAGCAGTATTTCTGTTTGGATTTTTTAGGAAATTGGAATTATTGGCAAAACCTTTGTTGATCAAATATCTCAAAACTTTTTTACAATAGGCTAGCTTCTGGATTTTGCTGGTCTTTTCTATGGATACAGAGATGCTAAGCTCTCACCTTCTGTTTTATAGTGCACTTGAAATACACAAATGATCTATTTATGACACCAGGAGATTATCTGTAGGATTTCCAACATGCACCATTGAAGGGGGGAAGAAAAAGCAAACAATTTTAACCCTCCGTTCTTATGTGAAATGTTTAAAACAAAGATGGGCAAGAATAAAGTAATTTACTATGTATACAGGATATGAAGGTTTTACTTCTTGTAGGACGGTATAGAGGAAAACTGAAATAAATTTGAAAGACACAGGGTCCAGGAATCTTACTGCATGGGTTTTCAGTATGTGCATTATTTAGTCACTGTGGGAGGTACTTTTAGAAAATTTGAGTTACTTTTAAACTTATGTATAAATGGAAAACAATCCAATTGAAAATAGGCAATAAATTCATTCACTTAAATGGAAACTCAGTATAAAAATAAAAACAACTTCATACAACAGTAGAAATCCCTCAGATTCTTTGCATTTCCCAAAGCATATGACTTTTCTATTAAAAAAAAAGATTTTGTGCAGTTAAAACATACTTCTAAGGCAGGAGTGGGGAATGTCCAGCCCATAGGTTGTATAATGCCCAAGAAATCATTTGGTCTGGCCCTGCCAAGGCATTAGGGGTGAGTTAATTAAATGTTTGATCAAATATAACAGGCTAATTTTTACATTGATAATTTCGTATTGCCTGAGAATTATATTATAAATATCCAAATGGGCCTTGGCAGAAAAAAAGGTTGCCCACCCTTGTTCTAGGGCAGTGATGGCGAACCTATGACACGCGTGTCAGAGGTGACATGCGAACTCATTTTTTTCGGTTGATTTTTCTTTGTTAAATGGCATTTAAATATATAAAATAAATATCAAAAATAAAAGTCTTTGTTTTACTATGGTTGCAAATATCAAAAAATTTCTATATGTGACACGGCACCAGAGTTAAGTTAGGGTTTTTCAATATGCTGACATGCCGAGCTCAAAAGGTTCGCCATCACTGTTCTAGGGGGACAAATATATGGTGACAGAAGATGATTGACTTTGGGTGGTGGGCACACAATGCAATATAAAGATCTTGTAGCATAGAAGTATACACTTGAAACCTACATGATCTTATAAACCAATGTCACCCAATAAATATTATAGAACAAAAAAACAACACACACTTCTAATTATTGGTCCTGCAAGCACCTAATAGGAAGTCCATATATTCTGAAGCTCTTTTTTAAAAAAACTTCTACGTGTGATGATAGAGGTTTAATATTTCTTTTGATTTTCAACAAATCAAGAGGATACTTCCGTCCTTCTAAGAGTAGGTTATAGAGGACAACTGAAATAACTTTGAAAGACCTGGTATCCAGGAATCTTACTGCATGGGTTTTCAATACGTGCATAATTGAGTCACTGGGGAAGGTACTTTTAGAATATTTGAGTTACTTTAAAATGTATCAAGCTAAAAAAACTTGAGTTTATGTTAAAATGCTATTGATTGACAGGGCAGGTGAGACCTATGTTTATTAACAGGTAATTGTTGTAGTCTTTTAACCTATGTGATTACATTTGATTCTGCTTACAACATTTTCAGTCCAAGTAGTGAAGTCTCAGAATGTGTACGTGTCCAACTGACATGAAAACTTAGGAGTAGTCTTCCCATTCTACACAGATAAAAAAATGTCACCTTAAGAGTATTCTCTGGTATACATGTGGGGCAGGAAAACATACTAAGGTGTAAGTATTCATAGCCTCTCCTTTCTGCCAGCTTCTTTTTGTTCTGGGCCTTGGTTACACAGAATTCGGATAGCAGGAGGAAGATGCGTTTTGAGGGTGGTGCTGGGAGTAGAAGTGAAAAAGCAGGAAAGCTTTGCTTTATTCTGAAAGGGGCAGAGAACTTGTTGGTGAGTGAGAGAATAATTGATTTTGAAAGTGAGCATAAGAGCCAAAAAAAAAGCTTAGGCAAGTTTGTATAGAGAGTTAAAAAGTTTGGTGGACAGGACAGGAAAGATCTGCCAAATGTTTCAAATTTTGAAAATGGGGAAAAGGGCATTTGAGAAGTTTGTGTATTATAATCATATTTAATTTTGTTTGTTTGTTTGAGAGACTTAACATCTAAATTACTTATTGATTAATGGAGTGGAATTTCCTTGTGACACATTGCTATGCCTGGCAGTTCACCTTCACTTAGATTACAAGGTATTTTTAAAAATAAATGTGCAGGCATGAACACATACACTCACACACAGTACACATGTACATATATGTAGTTATACATATTTAAATGTATGTTATATATCTATACACATATAAATTTATGCATATAAACAGGGCCCTGGCTGGTATGGCTTCAGTTGTTTGGAGCAACATCCTGTATGCCAAAAGGTTGCTGGTTCGATTTCCGATCAGGGCGCATGTGGCAGGCAACTAATCGATGTTTCTCTCACATGGATGTTTCTCTCTCTCTCTCCCTTCCTCCCTCTAAAATCAATAAAAAAAGACCAAACATATCTTCAAGTGAGGATTTAAAAAAAAACCTGTCAATACTGTGTGTATGTATTTGTATATATGTATATTAATATAATATATATATATATATATACATATATATAATTTTATGTATAAATAAATCTGTATGCACAAACACCAAATACTATTCACAGTATTGACAGTGCTATATTGTTTAGGAAAGGCTTTTCAAACTACTTTATGTTTTTTCTGAATTTGAAGGGGAAAGATGTCAAAAGTGGAGCCCCTGATAGAGGATGGAGTGTATCATGACAGGGCAATCCCTCAGTGGTGTCTGGCGTAATGGTTCTTGTTGGCTGGACTTCCTTCCTTGCAATATATTGAGGGAAGTTAAGGGAGAAAGATTTGTAAGAGATAAGGAGTTGATAGTAGCAATCAGCTTGGATGTCTCTCAGATAAGTTTGTAGAATCTAAAGATATTTCAGAGTCTGTGGGAGGGCAACCCTGATGTACCAGAACATGCCTCATGTGAGGAATGACATCATTTGCTTATCCACATTGCAAATCTTTAGGGAGTTATTTTGCTTTTCATGGCATATTGATTACAATACCCAGAATTCTGGATGCATTCAAATGGAATGTTAAGGATTTATTTAGGACAATATGGTGTATTATGTCAATAATGTAGTTAGAAATTGAAATTGAGTAAAATGCAACCATAAAATAAACAGGATCATTTGATCCATTAGGGAAAACTGCAAAGTGATGCAGCCAATTTTAATTTGTTGAGAGAATTTTAAATGTTTAGGGAATTTATGTTTTTTAAGAAATAGTTTCATTTAGTTTTTTAGTGACTCTGTTCTAGATTTAGGATTTGGAGAGAGAAAGCTTTCTTCCCTATATCAAGATAAGCTGGATCAACAGAGAAAACCCAGGTTGCCTCTGTTCCATCTGAGAGATCATACACACGCGTCATTATGGGATAGTGAGTGTTAGGGCTTCCTATAGCAGTCAAAACTCTGTCATGGAGTCAGAAAGTTTTCTAGGGTATTGATCCTATTCGTGGATAACAATCCTAGAAATGTTCATGGTAATTCTTGACTTGCTCCTTAATTAGGAACTTTCTGCCTTAGAATTCTTGAAAAAACAGCAGAATTTAATCTATGAGTCCCATGTCAACTTTGAGGCATCTGGGGGCCTCCTTCAACCTGTGCTGCATTCCTGTGTTAGTTACAAAGACTTCCATTGGCTCCCAGAAGCTTAGAGGAAGACCTGCTCTGAGTTACTACCAAGAATTTGATGGCAGGACACCTATTTAGCCGGTGGCATTGGGAGGGCATTCTCTAGAATCTGATTGGTTTTCGGAACAGGCTAATCAAACACTTATTCAGAGGGAATGGTGTGTTTCAGATCTTCAGGACTTTGGCAGCACAACTCAAAACAGAGGAATTAAGAGTAAATCAAGCAGCATTAAAAAGTCTAATAGGAGTAGGGTTTAGAGCACATCAGTGGAAAACCTCAATAGCAATTAGGGTTCCCTTAACGATTCTGAGGCTCTGGCAAGAGAAACCCAGTGTCTAGCCAAACTCAGGGTCAGGTGGTAGGAAATAAGTCCTTGTTGGATAATTCTCTTTTTACTGGCAGTCTTTCTTTTTTCTGGTTTTAATTGCTAAGTAGCGCTCTAAATGCTGTCTTTGTATTGGGTAATGAGCTTGAATGCAAACAAGCTTGAGTCATATGTAGTTCACATCACAAAGACTATATGATTCTTTTTTAGTTTTTATTATTATTATTATTATTATTATCATCAAGTACGGAAATGTTCTTAAGAACTCTTGTACTGTACTGAAGGGTGAGTAAGAAATGTACCTTAAGTTGTAGTTCATCTACATCAGAGTAGAGAACTGACTTTTTCTAGGAGCAACGTAAAAGCGAGAGCAGTAGAAATAGTTGTAGGCTGAACGTAGACATTCCAGTGATGGAATTTCTAGGTGGAAACGTATTGCCATGGAAACAAAGATTTGAGTAGGAGTAAGAAGAAAGAAAAATTATAGAGGAAAGTATATTTGGGAAAAAATGAAGGGAGGAAAATAAGTTTAAAGTTTAAGTCACTTAAAATTGTGTTTGCCAAGTCAGCATTCACTTTTGTCCTGCTTGCTTGGTCCTTTTCACTGTGTTGTGGGCGAAATATCTGTACATATAGACTTAAAGATTAACTACTCTTTAACTAGGCTTAGTTTTTTAACTAAAGTCCTTGAGGACTTAAAAGTCAGAAATGATATTTTTTTTATTTCTCACTGTGCCTTCAGAATGGAAAAGCTCAACAAGTGTTATTCAGTTAATGTTTCATTCAATTTCATTTAAAAAATGCCTTCTGGCCCTAACTGGTTTGGCTCAGTGGATAGAGGGTCCCAGGTTCTATTCCTGTCAAGGGCATGTACCTTGGTTGCGGGCACATCCCCAGTAGGGGGCGTGCAGGAGGCAGCTGATAGATGTTTCTCTCTCATCGATGTTTCTAACTATCCCTCTCCCTTCCTCTCTGTAAAAAAATCAATAAAATATATTTTTTAAAAATCCCTTCTGCTATAAAATAGTCACAGGGATGAAGTTACAGGGATTATAGTCAATAATATTGTAATAAGTATGTATGGTGTCGGATGGGCACTAGACTTATTGGGGTGATCTCTTCATAAGTTATATGAATATCTTATCACCATGTTCTACTATATTAGTTTCACTGTGTCCTGACACTAGTATAATATTGTATGTCACCTGTGGTTTAAAAATTTAAGAACATATAAAACATAAAAATAAAAAACAGAAACAAAAGCTTTAACTTATTTTAAAAAATGCTTTCTGAGTATCTGTCATGTGCAACACATCACCCTCCATGCTGCAGGAACACCAAAACATAACACATAATCCCTGATATGAAGAGTTCACACTTAGAAGCAGAATGAGATTGCAGTAGGAAGAATAATATTAGCTAATGTGCACTTATTATTTACTTACTAGATTTAGCATTTTGCATACATTATTTCATTTAATTATTCTGGCAGGCCTCAGTATTATTAATCTCCTCTTCATTAAAGAATCTCAGTCTTAAGAAAGATATGGTAATCACTGAAATAACTATAAGTAAATGACAGAGTTTAGCTTGGTGCTTGGTATAAATCAAAGGCCAGGCTCTTAAATATACATCTATGTTGCTATCATATATTTTTGTGATAAGTAGTATGGGCAAGTACAAAAAAATGAGTATTTAAATATAGATTTCTGAGCATGAAGTGATTATGTCTGAGAGCGTACTTGTTCTTAGTATATGCATGCTGAAGTATTAAGAATAAAGGGACAGTGTGTTTGAAATTTACTCTCAAATATTCAGGGAAAATGGATATGTTTGTAAACATGTATACAATTGTGAGTGTGTAGATATAGTCATATACATTTATATATTTATATGTATGCAAATGCATTTAAATATAAATATACAAAGAGATATATGATTAAGCATGTGGGTATAATCATGTACAAATACATGTAAAAAGGGCAACACTTTGAAATCCAGGTAAAAGGGTATATGGGAGTTTTTGTATCTTGTTGCATTCTTTATATACGTTTACAATTATTTTAAAGTAAAACCTACCACAAAAATGGCATAGAGGGGGTCATGAAAGAATGTGCCATGATAGCCCTGAATAAGTCTCCTGCATTTTTTCCCCTTGAGGAATAAACACAGAAATAGAGGTTTTTCACAGTGATTTCTCCCAACCTTGTTTCTTTCAGTTTCCTAGACTCTGGCTTATTGTCAACGACCAGCCAAATAATTTCACTTTTTGATAACTTATAACTTTACTAGAGTCCCGATGCATGAAATTCGTGCAAGAGTAGGCCTTCCTTACCCCAGCTGCCAGCACAGGATTCCCTCTGGCACGCGGGACCTGGGCTTCCCTCTAGCTGCCAGCAGGCACCTGGGACCCGGGCTTCCCTCACAGCCCCGGCTTTGTCCGGAAGGTCGTCTGGAAGGACGTCCAGTCTAATTAGCATATTACGCTTTTATTATTATAGATACTCATTTTTATTGAGAAAAAAATTTATTTGCCCATTCAATGTAAGTAATGTTATTGCATGCCAATTATATACACTATTCTAAGTGCAGTAGAAGTTAGTGAAATCTCTCATTTTAGTGCAACCCCTGGGGCTGGAACATACCCCACAACTCTCTGGCAATGAGGGTCTACATCAGGCTTAAGGTCCTTGAGAATAAGTGGATCGTGGTCTTCTTGTGGCTGCTATGACTCACAGCAGAATGATCTGCAAAGGGAGAGTGGGTCTGTTTGAGGTTCCAGCCAGGCGTTTGTGCGGGCCAACCTAAGAAAACGCACAGGGTCCTGCCAGCATGGCTCACTGGTCATGGGTTTGATTCCTGTTTAGGGAATATGCCTGGATTGCGGGCTCAGTCCCCAGTGTGGGGCGTATGGGAGGCAGCTGATCAATGATTCTCTCTCATCATTGATATTTCTGTCTCTCCCTCTCTCTTCCTCTCTGAAATCAATAATATATATATATATAAAACCATCAAGGGCACAAGAGAAAGGCTTCAAATGAGAAATTTAAGGGATCAGAAGCAGAAATCAGAAATATGTCAGAAATGGGGTTGAAAGTAGGTCAAAGTAAGGTGGTTTGGGGTAGAGACTGTGAGAGTGAAGGTGCTGTGGGCCATTTATTGATGTTGGTGGAAGCAAGCCAGGCAGCTTGAAGACTCAAGGCTGGGCTGGTCAGGGACCAGCAAAGTTTAAAAATAAATTTATTTAATTCATAGATACACAGTGTAAATGGTTTCTTACAAAATGGTTAAAAGTGCTCTTCCTTTTTTACTTAACTTTTTTCTTTTAACAATACAAATGTTTATAAAGCTGCCTGAATGCAATTATGATTTCCCATGTTTTCAAAATTTGGCATACACTGCTTATATTGTACAATGTCCCAAGTGCTGAAGTTAAAACAATAACAGATATAAATATATTGTAGGTAATATTAATTTATACATAAAAGTCCTTTCTAAATATAAATATTTTAAAACTGTTTTTTTTTTTTAAAGTATGAAAAACATGGCTTTGTTTTTCTCCCATAAGTTCAAATCTGCCCGCTTGCTCATTGTCAACATCAATGCTTTATTTGCTGACCAAGCCAGTCAGGTCCCCCCTGTTTTTGTGCTGTAAGAATCACAGAGGGTGAGAATTCTCTCATGGTCACTTACACCAGTAGAAGGAAAAGGTTCTCTTATTCATGCTTAGACCCACAGAATGCTCTGCCAGCCTGCTTGCTGACGACTAGTTCTGCAGTCAAGATGAATGGAATGTAGACCCCCATTTACAGGTGATGGTTAAAATTGTGGCAAACATGAGGAACAGTCCCGGTTCCTGTAGCTGGGCTGTGGCTCTCAAGTGTTGCCTCAGCTGTTTTTTTCTAGAATCACATCTAAAGATTTTCTCAAAGGAAGGAAGCCCCAAAATAACTTGCTAGATATAAAATTGATGATTCATTGATGCATTGGGGCAGAAAAGAAGAGGTGATATGAAGAAGAAAGGAAAGTTTATGAAAATGCAAGATAGGAGTAGTTCAACCACGCAGCACATATTGTGATCCTGATGTTAATTAAGTTTGGTCCTGGGAGTACAATGGTGAGCATACAGTCTGGTGGGGAAGACAGACATGTGTCCGAGAAGCATATGCTATTCTTGGGGAAAGCAGAAGCGTAGCTTGGGAAGGAAATTAGGGAAGGATTCTTAGAGAGGGTAACTCATGAGTTTTAAATAAGTTTAAGAAGTGAAGAAGTGGGGGTGGGGGGGGGGGTGGGGAGGCTATTGAAGAAAGAGAGAAGGTTATAAGCAAAGAGGAAGAAGCACAAAAACGATGTGTTGTGGTGAGGGCAGGGTAAGTAGTTTGCCATTGTGGGAGGATGTTAAAACACAGAAGTGATAGAAGATTGAGTTAAGAAAGAAATACAGTGAATTAGTGTATGTATTCATTTCCTATGAATACCATGAAACTTATATCTTAGAACTATAGAAATGTATTCTCTCACAGTGCCGGAGGCCAGAGTCCAAAATGAAAGGGTTGGCAGGTTCACACTCGCTCTAAAACCTGTATGGGAGAATTCTTCCTTTCCTCTTTTGGCTTCTAGTGTTTTTCAGGAATCCGTGGTGTTCCATAGCTTGTTAGATGCGTTACTCAAATCTCTGTTACTGTCTTCTCCCTTTGTATTTCTGCCTCTGTGTCTCTTCTCTTCTTTTAAGGACACCAGTCATTCTGGATTAAGGTCCACTATCCAGTACGACTTTATCTTAACTAATCATATCTACAAGAACCCTATTTCCAAATAAGGTCACCCTCTGAGGCACTGGAAAATATGTTGAGTACTTCAACGTATCAGTGTGGGGGACACAATTCAACTCCAGGCAGTATCCATAATGGAGTATGTAAGTTTATATTTTCCCTGGGAGTTGCTTGAAGGAATGCCACTCAGTGGGAACCTTTGCTCCTGTGCTGATAAACCATGGTGAGCTTTTGTAAGAAAAATGGGCAAAGCTCAATTTAATGAACTTAGAAAAAGAACACTAAACATTCATTGCTCTAGTAGCCCTCTTTGAGTCAACAATTGATAGCATTCTTCTGAGAAGCTATTTTAGAAACTACCTTTTGGGAGTTTCTGTGAAGAAGCAGTAAGACCTTAGGCCTTCGGAAGATGCTTAGCTGGGGAAATGCAATATTCTAAACACAGCCTGCCCTAAATTGTGGTACCTTATAGCATCATAAAAGGAACAGAAACATTGGAACAAATCATAGGGCCTCTGGCATACAAAACAGTTTATTTAAAAGGTTATGTTTGCTTTGAAATAAAGGGAGTCATAGAATGAAAGCACAAAGCACAGTATACATTTCTATCATTCAGAACAGGGGGTGCACGTTTTGTTAAAGTGCTTGTACTTGTCCTCATTATCTGAATGTTTTTCTTCTGTAATTCCTGGTGTAGTATTTATTACATTTTTAAAAATCTGTAATTCTTCATTTAGAATAAGTGAATGAATGTCCTCTCCTTCACAGAAATTCACTACATCTGCACTTTTTCAGGAACGTTTTGATTCTGTGAACCTGAAAACCACTCTTCTGTGTTTCTCTGTTGCTGGCTTTATGAGTGTGCTTGGCTGTTAATCTGCCTGGTGGGTAGCAGAATTGAGGCTTTGATTTGCATTGAATTGCATCTTCAAAGATTATTCTGAAGTTCCACTAAATTTATATTATTAGAAGGGGTTCATTACTTCCTTGTTATCTTATATTGGCCTTATGGCCAAAAGCTGAAATAGCTTCTTAATGTAACCTTTTCATTTTAATAATCCAAGAGATTAAATTTTTTCTCATATATTTATGTACCACCATACCATATCTTCTTGTCTCTTACTAACTTACTAGAGGCCCAGTGCATGGATTTGTGCACATTGAAAGGGAATTAATTAGAAGGTGGCCAGCCACACCTGGGGTGGCACTGGGGCTTGAAGGGCATCTGTAGAATGAGAGGGATCCCTCCAGCAGGTGGGGTCCCTCAGCCTGGCCTGTGGGTATCAGACTGAAACCGGCAGTCTGACATCCCCAAGGAGTCCCAGGGCGCAAGAGGGCACTCTGCAAAGTTACTGTCGCTCTGCAGCTCCTGCATTGAGCATCTGCCCCCTGGTGGTCATTGTGTGTTGTAGCTACCGGTTGGACGGTCAAATGGTTGACAGTCGCTTAAGCTTTTACATATATATAGATTATAAGGTATTTTTTAGTCATGAGTTTGAATTCATTGTTAGTTCAATATTCCCATTAGCTAAAAGTTTTGTGGCTAAAATTTATGATGCCTTAATACAAGTAGAATAGTCTATAGCTTTGGTTTATTAAATAATGTTACATTTGTGTTTGATTACAAAATTTTGCCCAATAATATTTAGGTATTTGTCAATTAGAGCACATGAGGACTAAAATCAGGATGAAAACTGCTTTTAGTTCTATCAAATGTTCTAACTTTTTACATAGGACAAATACATGGATTCCAAAAACTACAAAATGTTACAGTTGTCAATCTCCCACCACCTCATTTTTTTTTTGAGAAAAATATTAAATAGATTGTGTTACTGTGGAGTGAACATGGCTCTTTCCTAAAAACAGAGCTTAGAAGCTGAGCAGGGTGGAGAAGACCCAGTACAAATGAGGAAAAAACCTTGGAATTTAATACTAACCATATACCTAACTTGTAACCTCTGTGAGTTCCTGCTTACTTACTTATAAATACTTATCTACTTATAGTAATTGCTATTCTCCTCATATTGCTGAGCCATTGGATATAGCCAAAGCACTAAAGTTTGAAATTTTTAAATAAAAATTTATAAATTATAAATAACTGTACATGTATAAAGTAATGATATACAACTAACCTAATTGAGAAGATTCTTGGGAAAATAGATCAAGGAAAAACCAGACTTTTATTTCAGCAAGCCATTACAGAAAATCAAAAGAGGAAGTTTTTTTTTTTAAGTCACTTAGATAAGATAGGAAAATGTGGGCTGAATGAGAGTAACACTAAGTAGATTCATAAACTGTTAAATGTCAATATTCAAAGATTTGTTTGTTTGTTTGTTTTTGATTAGCAGAAATAAGTCATGCCTGGGACATAATGGAGGTTCACTGCATGCAGATAGATGACAAATGGTTGTCTAGGTATTGCAACTTGTAAGCTTTCTTGACTTTGTGCTGGAAAATTGTCATCTGACTTATTAAGGCAATACACTTTGAGAAGATGGAATCTCTCCACATACAAGTGGCCAGGATGGTGAGGAATTTGGAAATCCTTCCATATAAGCATAAGTGAGGTAACAGACTATTTAGTTCACAGAGGAATGCATGTATGAGGAGACTCAACAGATTTCCAGATTTTTTAAAGATTATTATAGTCTAGAGGCCCAGTGCACGAAATTCACGCACTCGGAGGAGGGGTGGTCCCTCAGACCAGACTGCTAGAGGGTGCAGGCCAGGCCAAGGGGCCACACCAGTGCACGATGAAGGCTGGGGAGGGCCGCGGGAGGTTGGCCATGGGAGGTTGACCATGGGAGGGCTCCGGGGCATGTCTGTCCGATTTCACTCAGTCCCGATCGGCAGGACCCCAGCAGCAAGCTAACCTACTGGTCAGAGCGTCTGCCCCTGGTGGTCAGTGCACATCATAGCGAACGGTTGAGCGGCCTTAGCATATCATTAGCATATTATGCTTTGATTGGTTGAATGGCCGATTGGACAACTGGACACTTCACATATTAGGCTTTTATTATATAGGACTAGAGGCCCAATGCACAAAATTGGTGCAAGAGTAGGCCTTCCTTCCCCCAGCTGCCAGCACTGGCTTCTCTCTGGCACCTGGGACCCGGGCTTCTCTTGCAGATCTGGCTTCGTCCAGAAGGTCGTTCAGAAGGACGTCCTGTCTAATTAGCATATTATGCTTTTATTATTATAGATGATTTATATTTTATTATAAGTAGTTTAGAAAGCGGTGTTAGTACAAACTTTGGAAGTTATAGAAAGGCGAGATTGGTATATATGAGGAAACAAGAACTTGGTAACATTAAAATTGTTTGAAATTTCTGACAAGTGCTTTGTACTCTGTCACTGGTATTGTGGGAACACTTTGCACATATTTAATTAACTCACCCTAATGCCTTGGCACATGCCAGACCAAATGATTTTGTGGGCCATAAACAGCCCTCAGGCCGGGTGTTCCACACCCCTGCTAAAGCATGGGTCTTCTCCATCCCCCTTATCTGAATAGAACAAATGAGCAAAAATGAGAGCTAGGATGTTGATGGCTCTGAGGGCAAATGTATATAAACACGGCTATCTTCATATCAAGACTGGAGCAAGCAATAAAGAGAGAGGTTCTTAACTTGAGATTCTCATTAAATTGGGGCATTTGAGATGGGCTAAACGGTCTCCAAGTCATTAGCACCCTGACTCTCAGCTGAAGCAGGCAGAAGTCCTCTCTCAAGCCCTGGTATAGGTTTGCAGGCTTTTAACAAAATCAAGCAGGTCACAATCACTTATCACCAACTTTATGAGAAGACAAGCTTTTTTGTGTAAAGGTAGCCAAAATAATGGAACTGAACATTTAAGGAGTTCAGATATCAGAGTTGTCAAATATATAAAATAGAATAGTTTTGTATGCATATTTAAAGAAATGAAAGGAGAAACATAAATGTGAACAACTAATGGAAGATCATTGGGAATGAATGACCAGGAAGATCTGGAAAAAACTAAATGGAACCTCTAAAAATGGAAAACATTGTTGAAATATGAGAATGAAGTAGAGAGGCTAAGAAGATAAATCAGAGCTAAAGAGAGAGAGAAAACTGGAAAATATATGTAAGAATTACTCAGAAACCAATACAGCGAGAAAAGAAAATGAAAACACCAAAATATCTAGATGTGTCCGTGGCTCGTGTTTCTCAGTGGTTAGAGTGTAGGCCCACACACTGAAGGGTCTCAGATTCAGATTCGATTCAATTCCTGGTCAAGGGCACATACCTGGATTGCAGGTCCGATCCCGGGCCCTGTGGGCCTGGTTGGGACTTGTGCAAGAGGCTACTAATGTGCAAGAGGCTACTAATGGATCTCTCTCTCTCTCTCTCTTTCTCTCCCTCCCTCCCTCCCTCCCTACCTCCCTCCCTCCCCATCTCCCTCCTTCCCCCTCCCTTTCTCCCTTCCACACTCTCTGTAAATCAATGGGGGGAAATGTCCTTGAGCAGATTAACAATAACAACAAAAAAATCTAGATGTGGAATGTACATGTTCTCAGACTTCCCAAAGTGGGAGAGAATAAAGGAGAGTCACTACTTGAAAACATGTTGGCTGGTCATTTATAGATCATGTCAGAGATATGAATTTAAACATTCAAATTGTACAAAATATCCCAAGTGGGATCAATAAAAATGTTAATGTGGCAGTATTTGTAAGAAAAATCTACTTTAGTTTTCTCCTTTTAGAGCATTTGGGGCTAAAACCTGGAGTTGGTTACATCAGCTAAGAGTGTGAGTCTGATTACCATAGTTGTGGTGTAAGAAGATGACTGAATTACTGACATACTGTAATGATGAAGAGGCGATCAGTATAAATTTTGAATTAAAATCCAGTGTGAGAAATGAATGAGCTGATATGAGAGTGAAGGAAAAGATCAATTCAAAGTGACTTTTATTCCAGGTTTTATACCAGAATATAGGAATTGAGAGAAGTTGGGAAATTGAGATGAAATAATTATAGGGAAAATATGTTAGGTTTTAGATGTTAGGTTAATGAAATTTTGGGGCTTGGTGGCATATTGAAATAAAAAGTACATGAAAAGAATCTATCTTTATGAACATTACAAAAAATTTTGTCACAACCATAGAGTTCTGTTTTGTTATATATCCAGAGTTCAAAATATAAGAACACCTTAGTGTAGAATTTCAGCATGTGTATTATAATGGTATAATGAAAAGGAAATAATACAATATAAGTTCAGCTACTAAATTAACTGAAATGTCTGGGACTGAAATGTTCTTGTTAACATAAATGAACAATGGCAAGAGTATAGGAACTAATGCTTGTAGAAATCTTTGGACTTGGATACACATATGTTGGTTTTACTCCTAATTGTATGTTTCTAAAGCTATTGTACTATGACCCACCCAAGTGACTAATTTAGCAATGGAATGCTTAACCATGATGAGAACATATTTTAACAGAGCCTCATGAAAAGATTTCAGGCAGGCAGAAAATACCTAAAGCCTTTTACTTGCACAAGTAAAACAATAATTTGAAAGTCAGAGGTGACTGAATTACAGAAGAGTAATGGTGAACTACAGGTTAAATATGAGTAATAAATGGATTTCTTCTGAAGAGGAAAATATCTTAAATACCTTTAAAATCATATGTGATTTTTTTGGTTTATAATATTGCATTAAATAAGAATATATTAAGAAAAGGCTTAAAATGGTTGTAAAGTAGGTCTCCATAGCCATACAAACAAAACAGATATGCAAATTAAATAGAATTAACGTTTTATAAATCTACAGAATTCACATTCATATCAGTCTCTGATGGATGATGACTTTTCACAGAGTGTAAACTGCTGTCAAAATGAATGGCTACTGATTGCTGAAGCACAGGTTTTTTGAGTCTGACAACCTGGTGTACTGGTTCTGTGGATTCCTGCTACATTCTCAATTTGAACTACTGGGAAGCCATCATTGTGCTCCCAGCCCTGTCATTTTGCCTCTGCTTGGCTCACAGGCATCACTGTTAGGTCCACCCTATTTTTTCCCCACCAAATTAGCCCTGGATGTTAAAGTTGTATCTCAACGTCTTGCTAGTAAAATAGTAAGCACAGGTACAAACTCAGACACTGAAATGACATGGCAGGTCTATAATAAAATGATCCAGAAGATAGATACAGTAATTTTTAAGATCACTAAAATGAAGTGACATAATTTTCATAGAAATAGCTGGGATTTATGACAGTATGTCTTTTGGCCTATTAGGACCCACATTTTACATTGAGCTATGGAATCAAATTAAGTAAACTGAGTAAAAAACAAAATACATATGAGAGAAACTACCTTTCCATGTATGAGTGAAAATGGTAAAGTTAAATAGTACATATTTCTGTCTTCTTGAATGAAAATTGCATTTGCTATATTTGATTTATCCAAGGAAACAAAGAACTTTAGAGATTTTTGTGACATGATTGTTAAATAAATCAACCTGTACATTACAGAAAACAAATGTGTTGCATTTTTTGTGCCAGGAGAAACTGTAGGGGAGTAGGCTTTATCAATGACCCGTAATAGCTATAATTAACATGCAGAACCTTTAGACATAACTGGCATTTTTTTCCTGATGTCTGCAGTTGACATTACTAGTCTTTTGATTTCTTATTTTTGATCTATTGAGTCTATATTTCTAACCTTGTCCTGCCTCTGCCTGCTATCCAGAGGTTTGCTTGAAGGTTGTTGAATGCCTATGTTGTAGTTAAAAAGTATGTGGTTATGGTCATACTTGCTGTGGGCCACTTTCTTATATTCACTAGTATATCTGTAGCTTGACCTTGTAGATCGAGCCCAAGAGCAGTACAGGATTTCAAAACTTCTGGAGCATTAATTTTCCCACACACTCCATTGTTAAAATTCAGTTGATCTCCCTATTTGCGAATTGTATGAACTTGTATGTGGATAGAGAAACTTTAAAAAGTAATTATGTAGTCCTGTTCTTGAATTTGACATTAGGTACAAGCCCTATGATTCTTCATACTAACATGAAAACTGTAGAAAGATGGCCAGATTTATATTCTTTTTGTATATTTTCAAATATTATGTCAACTTTATCATTCCCTTTTATTTTCCTGTGTTGCTCTACTTACAGGCGTATTGTGTATTTGTGGAATGCCGCAGTTAATAAGCTCTCAGCCTCTGTGGTTAATTTTAGTGTTCCTTGCCCATCTCTTGATGTGAAGATCACTTCATCACTGTCTCAGCGTGCTCTGGCACACACAAGGACCACACACAGACAGCATCTCTTTATAAAGATGGTATTGCTTTAAAAATTAATGTATCAATTAGACATCAGCCAAGTGAAAAGTTATCTTTTTTTAGATCATGTTACTTAAAAACTCTTGTTAGCACAGATGAAAAAGTATAATGTCTTGATTTATGGGCCAATTTTTTTTGTTGTTTAAAAAAACTATAAAAATAATTTTTCAGTGGCTCATGCAGAGGAACTGATCTGAATAAAACAGCTGTATCCTGCTATGATAAAGTAATGAAGATTATACAGATAGATGCCTTAGAGATTCTCTAAAAGAGAGGGTATTAAAAAGAGAAAAATCACTCAGTGTCATCATGTGGGACAACAGTTATTTTTAGATTTGTCCTTGTGTTAAAATTCCACCAAACGCGGTTATACCATCATCTTATTGAAAGTAACATAGGGCTGTTGAGGGAGTAGATTTGTATATCTATACAATTTGGAATTATTTTTAAGAACAATATTAAAAGGATAAAAAATGGAATCTTTAATATTTTATTTTTATACTAGTAGCCCTGTGTATGAATCTGTGCACAAGTAGGTCGCTGCTGCCCTCCTGTAGCTACCCCTGCCCCCTCCCCCTCTACCCCCCTCATAGCTTGCTGCCCTGCCCCCTCCTGTAGCTCTCTACAGCCCTCTTGTACCTCTCTAGCCCACCCTCCTGCTGATCTGTGATCTGGTCGTGTTGTGTTGTGCTTGGTCATTATGCCTCAGGGCTTAACAGCTAATTAGCATATTCCTCTCTTATTATATAGGATTTTGATTGATTTCAGAGAAGAAGAGAGTGGGATAGATAGAAACATCAATAATGAGAGAGAACCATTGATCGGCTGCTTCCTGCAAACACTGCTGGGGATGGAGCCCACAACCTGGGCATGTGCCTTGACTGGGAATTGAATTGTGACCTCCTGGTTCAACCACTGAGCCATGCCAGCTGGGCGAAATCTTTAATATTTTAGATTTAACAATGAATTATTACCACGTGCTGAGACAGTTATTTTTTGTTTAAAGAACATTTTCAAATGTAAATCCTGGTTATTATGCTAACTAAAGGAGCACCTATAGTAATACCATAATGAACTCCTGGAAAGAGCACAGGCTATCGAGTTAGAATTATTTCCATTTCCTGGCAGCTCTGTGAGCACATCTGTTAACTTGGGCAAGTTACTTACTTTCCCTGAGCTTTGGTGTCTGCTTCTGTGACAATGGAAAGATACTCTACTTCCACCTCCTCCCAAGGTCATATTTTAGAAATAATTGAGGGAACATATGTTAAAGGGTCTATTACAGTTCCTGGTGGTCTTGCATTAAACAAGCTAGGTAGGTAAAGTCACTAAGTAACATGATGTTTATCTCAAAGTAGTTGAGCATGAAACATTTTTAGCCCCCACCTCCCGGTGTTCCTGAATCACTTACTCCTCTAACACTTCATTCCTTCCCTCCTTACCGGTTCCCTGGCATAACAAGCTTTTTGGATAATAAAAGTCCAAGTAATTACATTTTTGTTATTGTACTTTTGAAGTTATCCTTTATATTTAGTTAGGGTTTTATGTTTAAGGGGCCTTAAAAACAAACACATTCAAATATAAGCACTACAAATGACTAAGTTCTATTTTGTACCTGTGATCCCACATGGTACACTATGAATTTCCACGGAAAGCATTTGCAGATACATAAAATGAATTCATATTTTTAGCCATTACTATGCCTGAGGGAAGTTCATTTATTTCTTTTAAAAACAACCCTTAACATAATTATAAAAAGAGTATTCCAGCTTTTTCATCCTCAATTAATGATTCTAAAAAATGTTTTCCATGTTGGGGTTGACATGATGAGATTTTTTTTGTTTTGTTTCAGAACTGGGATGATACCTTTACTTTAGGAAGTCACTGACCCCAAAAGACCTCTTTCTCAGGATGAAGAGAAGGGATATGGAGAATTCTTTCCTGCTCTTTATTGCTTTGCTGCATTAGGAAAGTTTTCAATTCAGCCAAGGGAGCAAGAACCCATTAGTCAGGGGCCGCTGTCACTGGGAAGATTTGTGTTCCCATTTTGGGGAATGTTTTAGAACTAAGGACCACATATCATTTGTAACCATCAGGACAGGGTGAGTTATCCTATAACTTGGGCTCATATATACTCCCTACTCATCCCAATACATACATACACACACAAACACCCTTAATAGCAGGTTAATGCGAAAGTAATGTTTCATGCTGAGGACAAGGTGGCCTGAAGATATTTCTATGGCAACAGAAAGGCCCCTTACAGATATCTGTCTTCTTAAGTTGATGCTGTTTATTAGAGAGGCTGCCTGTTCTACAGACTGTAATTATCATTAGGTGGAGAAAGGTTGTTGAACGTGGGTGGACTGCTTAGCTGCAGTTTTCTGACTGATTTGTTTAGCACAGCTTTGAAATAAATTTCAAAGGAATATGAAGAGCCTGAGATCATTGTGCTACTTGTCTCTGTAGGTGAAGCCCTAGCTAATTATAGGATGTTTGCTGAGTGCATATGAAGCTTTTGAGCAGACGGCATAAACAGCAACACAAAAATACAATTAGAGTGAGCGGTGTGTGTTAAATGATAGTAGTGTGTATGCACTTACGCTGTTTAGAGCAGCGGTCGCCAACCAGTGGTCCCCTGGTGGTCTGTGAGGTCCGAAAGGTCAGTTTAGAGAAGTCTATTATTTCTTTTATGGGAAAAGACCTCAGTCAAAATGGGCTTTGAATTAATCAAGTCGTCCTGAGCGTATTTTTCCAGGCCTAACAGTCTGAGATTCAGAATTTATCTTCTGTTTTTACAACTAAGACTCAGACTTCCAAGATTTTTCTTGGTTCTTGGCATAAAATGTAAAGCAGATGGGCCAACAAAAATTTCATTCTGATTAGGATGTGGTGTGGAGTGGTTTGTATGCCTGCATTTATAGTCATTAGCAGTACATCTACTAAACCAATACGATGTTCTTACTAAGGAAGATGTATAGATCTTTCACTAATTAGGGCAGCACTCTTGAATTTTCTTCACTTTTTTTTCAAAAATGAGATTTCAATCGCAGTGCTGTAAAAACCAATTGCTTACTGTGTATAATTAGTTTTCCTTAGAAGTTAGAAACTAGTAGTTTCAGAATCATTAATCTGTGTACTTAGATTTTTCATGACTAATGATGTAGTTGTGTAAGACCTTGTTTGGAAACCATGTACTCATGCCGATAGGATGTAGAGCCCTGACTAAATGAAATCCACTGAAGTTTAAAATTCTGCAATAATGTGTTATATTAGAAAAACATACTAAGTTTAGGATGTGTTCTCTTTTATAGACACCGTTTTTGGAGTCATGGTGATTAGCAATTAAAAAGACTTACTGAAAAGAGAGGTGGTTTGGAACAAAATCATTTTGTTTATTAAATATTATGCAATAGCTTAGATAAGTTTGTCTTTAACATGTGAGGCCTAATTAGGTGTCAGTCCTTTGGCAAATCCTTGTCTCACTTGGACAATTTCACTTTCATGTATGTGCTAAACCCCTTTTGATGGTTAGGTCTGTAGTCAATTTCTCGAACAATCTGAATTTGCCAATGTATAAACACAAAATGATTTTATATTTTTTTCTGTCTACTAGGTTCTTACTCCTTATGCCTTAATTGACATCTCAAATGTTTTCTATAGATTATCAGTGACTTTTGGTTATTTAAAGAGAAAAAAGCTTTCAGTTCACTTTTATATGTCAACCTCCTATCCTACTTTAAGCTCCTTTTTTGCAAATGGCTCACAGGAGGGAAATTAATTCTGTTTGTTATTGTTGTTGTTTTACTTTATTTTCTTATTTCCCACCTTGGCACGTGCTATGGGGAGTGGAGAGGGGGGCAGTGTTGGCCTCTGGGTCATTTTCTTCCCCTTTTTGTAATAGATGGGAGTGGCAGGGAGGAGGGGAGATAAGGCTTTAATGGGAAACATTCTGCAGTTTGATCTGACTTGGGCTAGTTCTTTGCTGCTGGTGGCCTCAGTAACCCATTGTTCTCCATACGGGTGATGATCAGTTTTATTCCACCTCCTCAGACCACATGGTTGCCATGTTTGGTGCAAGCCTCTAGTACCCTCTTTGGGCAGGGTGCTCGTGCTGGTGTCACCTGGGCAGCTTCATTACATAGTACTAGCATGACCCCTTTTACCTACCACCTTCACTGTTGCCATCAGAAGCACATTTCTTGGCTTCTTTCTGCTGCAGTTGCCATGCATCGCTGCTCAGCTTCCTTCTGAAATGTCCCTTAATTTATGGGACTCTCACATATTGTAATACCAAAAGGTGGGACGTAAGCTATATACTCATGCTTCCACCTGTTCTTACCTGTTGATCCCTAATTTCTTTCCCCCCATCATTGGGTAGGTAGGAGGATAATCAATTAGTGTATTGCCTAAATGCATGTTCAGCCAAGGTTTGATGCCAGAAGCCGGTCCATCCTTGCTGCTTGACACAGTCGTTGCAGGAAAGAAACATCTGCACAGCATATGTTTCAAGGGACCTGGCGTATATAGCATACTGTTCTTAATATGTTTGCTCCCCTTAGCGCTATGTGTTTTAACCAAGGTCACCTCTCCGAGAAAGGTTGTTTCCCCAGGTAGGGATTTTTCCCTGAAGTTAGGGAGGGGATAAAACCCCCTTAACTAAATGCCAGGCAGGTAGTTAATCACTTTAACTACGAACAATCACCCTTAAGCAACATAATCTTTACTCCCTGGAATGGAGATAAGAAACGTCCTAACCTTTGGAATAGAAATTGACAGGATTAAAATCAACTGGTATAAATACAGATGTAACAAGACAATAAAAGACAACCAGAACTTGGCTGGAGATCCTGGCTAGAGATCCTGGCTAGGCTGCTGATCAACTGAACGCTGTCTCCGTGTCATTCCTTCATTGCCGACTCCGTCCACACCTTGGGGAACCCCTGGACCTGCTGGGGTTGGACCCCAACAGTTTGAGATAGAAAATTTGATAGATTCTATTGTTCTCTATCCATATACCATTGGTTAAAGAAAACACCAAATCCCCATCCTCTCCCTACCCTGGCAACCCAGGCAGAAGACACATGATTCCATGATTCTCTCCTTTTTCTCTCTGGTCTTTTTCTTAAGGATTTAAGAAGTGGGCCAGACTTGGATAATGGTTATGTTTTAGAAAGCCCTGGGGGAATTGTCTGACACTAGATATTTATGACTCTCTTTAAATAGGAAGTCGTTTCTCTCTCTTTGGTCTTTAGCTTTTGGGTAGTGGAGAAATCAAGTGCAATAGAATGCATCCTGCAAGTATTATGTAATAAGGTTTTCTTTAAGAAAGAAAGGGAGAGGAAGAGGGGAGGAAAAGGAAAATATATATTGCTGTTCTTTCTATCTGCAAATTATTCACCTGATGGTCACTCTTACACAGGTTAATTTACTCTTTGAACATGTTTTAGGAGTTTATTGTTTGTCAAGCACAGAGCATACAAAGGGAAGAAAGGTTTTTATTAAGAGGGAGAAAAATGCAAGTCTCCTGGAGGAAGTGAAATCCAAGTAGATGGTCAAAGGAGAAGTAGGAATTTGGCAGGTGACAGGAGCAGGAGACAAGAGTGTTCTTGTTCTCTAGACAACTGTCTTTACAAGGGCCCAGAATGAAGAGAGAACATGGAACCTTGAAGAGCTGAAGGTCTAGAATATCCAGAACTTGTAGGGCAAGGCTATGATTGTAAAGAAATAGAAACCAGTTCATGAGAAGGTTTTGAAAATTATCCTAAGAGAATTAGAGAACTAATGAAACATTTTAAGTAGGGGCATATTACTGTCTAATCCTCCCAGTAAATTCAGACATTTGATAGAATTTAACATCCATTCTCTATAAAAACAAAACAAAACATAGGACTTATTTAATATCGACATCGTGAGATTTGTATTACAGAATGATTGCTGGTATGTTGGGAGATAATAAATTGAAGAAGGTGAGGAGAAAGCAGGGAGGTTAGTTAACAGCTACTATAGTCATTCACATGGGATATGATGGTGGCCTAGGATAGGATAGTGTAGCTTTGTGTGAATCGAAATAGACAAATTAGAGAGCATATTGGGGTGTGAAGTAGTCAGTATTTGAAGACCAGTGACATGTGGGTGTGGGGTTGAAGGAGAGGAGAGGAAGGAATCAAGAATGAGGACAAATTTCTGTCCTAGGATGCCAGGTAATTTGACACTAGTCTATACAGGGGCTAGAGAATATTGGAAGGAGGAAGACCTTATTAGGAAGAAGATGATGATAGATTTAGTTTTACATGAAGTGCCCGAGGGACATAAATGTGAAGATGTCAAATAGCATTTGAGCTATCAGGAGGTAACTGGCCATCAAAGACAGATTGTGCTTGAAAAGCTGAATTTATCACCAAAGCTCTTTCTCATTCAAAATAAGGATAAGGGAACACTTCTTCCTGACATATCACAGGGGTTGGGTTAGCTAAGTCAACTTTCATTTGAAGTAGTTTCCTCCCACCCCCCTACAAAGGATTTATTAAATATTTTAATATGCTCTAAATTTGATATTCCTTCCTTCCACCATAGCTTAGAAATTTTGTAAGAAAATTTTTGCGGTAGGAAACAGCAGTGGTTCTCAACCTTCTGGCCCTTTAAAACAGTTCCTCATGTTGTGACCCCCAACCATAAAATTATTTTCATTGCTACTTCATAACTGTAATTTTGCTACTGTTATGAATCGTAATGTAAATATCTGATATGCAGGATGGTCTTAGGGACCCTTGCAAAAGGGCTGTTCGACCACCAAAGGGGTTGCGACCCACAGATTGAGAACCGCGGATGTAGAGCCTAAGTGTGAATGTACACAAATGCGGTTGCCAAGTCAAAGATAGACATGCCAATCTAAATGTAACCATTAGTTTTGCAGGCCTGTTGCCTTTAGAAACTAGATATGACTTATGATAAAAAGGCTTTGCCCAGGACAAGAATGCTTTGTATTATGAGCTTAGAATGTTTAACACGATAAAACAGAAATTATAAAGTGAAATTCTTCACTATTCCAATCTATTATTCTCTTGGAGGGAGCCAACCATTAACCATTGTCTTATAGCAGGAGAAAATGTGAGTCCATCACTTAGGGTCCATATATGTGGATTTAATGAATCTCCCTGAACAAAACGAATTTTTAGATTTTAAGGCAATGAACAAAATGTGAAAAGAATTGCTAATGTGAAGAGAAGAGCCTCTAGATTTAGAAAAAAATTATTAGATGTTAAAATGCTTCAAGGAAAAAGTGAATTAGATGGGGATGAAAACTCATATAAGATCTAGTTTATATTGCTCTAATGCTTTTTATATGAACTGCTCCTTCATAGATTAAGCTGAATATGCCACACTTTTACTGCCAGCTTTTAATAATGTCTCGATCAAAGACTTGCAGGCTCCCGACTCTGGAGCAGAGTTCAGCAGTCGTCCTCAGCATATTGCTTGGCACATAGTAGACTTTTAGAAAATATTAATTTCCTTCCCACACATTTGCATTGCTTTTGAAAAAAATATATTTCCCAGTATGGCAGTTTGATTTCATCAGAAACTATTTCTCATCCAAAGATTTAAAATCAGTTCATTGGGGACTATTTGTTCAATATGACCTGCTCTGCGAGTTATAATGAACATAAAGGAAGCAGCATGTCTTGCCTTACAGCAAATCTTTTTTTTTTTAGTCCTCACTGGAGGATATGTTTTCTTTTTTTAAAGTTGATTTTAGAGAGAAAGGAAGGGAGAGAGATATAGAGAGAAAAACATCAGTGTGAGAGAGAATCATTGATCTGTTGCCTCCCCTCCATGCCCCGATCAGAGTTCGAACCCACAACCTAGGTATGTGCCCTGACTGGGAATCGAACCCATAACCTTTTGATGCAGGGGATGATGCTCCAACCAATTGAGCCACCCTGCCAGAGGCAAATAATTTTGATACTAATTTCTCTTATGAATGTGAGGTATGCTTGGGACACAATTCCTCAAAATCTCATTATCTGTTGTAGGCACTTTGTATTCTTCCCACTTTTAGAAAAATCCTATGGAAATTTACCTTTGACCTATTCATTATGATCAAACTTATGATCTAGGGCAGCAAGACTTAATTTCAAACTATCTTATTGTCCACTTCCTTCATTCCAGTTAGGGCAGTCTTTTATTGTTTAATGTCATTCATTTATTCCTGTTATATCCCTAATATTCCCCCCATGTCCTAGGTACTGCCATCCACTCTTTGAAACATGGCTAATAATTCATTCAGTAACCTTCCCTCCAATGTTAGCATTACTAACTAGCCACTATGAAGATACAAGGATGGCTGGCATAGATTGAAGCACTTAATTTCCTTTCCTAATATTTCAGGTCTTAAATATAATTTCATATGGGGAAAGTTCCATTACCTAAACTAAATGGACAAGAGACAAATTGTGATATGTGAAAAATATTACCTAGTTGGCAGACTGAGATCTTGGCCTAAGATGACTACACACTTTTGCATGCCATTGGAAAATTTGCTTAACTCTTTGGGTGTTAGGTGATTTGATATATGTTTTCACTGTATAATGAGAGCAAAAATGTTCTAAGTTCTTTAGCAGTTTGAGGGCCTATGAAATAAATTCCTTTATGATACAGTAGATAGTTAGGTTTCAAGTAACCTCAGCCATCTAGAATATGGAAACTGAATAAAAACAAGGATCTGGCAGCAAAGAGGCAGCATTGTGTTATCCAGCAATGATGAAACTAGTGAAGAAACCACAGATACTGCTTAGACTATGATTGTGTTGTTCATACACAGGGAAATAACCACAAAGAAATAAATCCTTTGTTGGCTGGCTTTATTATAATGCCAAGACATTTTGGATATAAGCCAAGAAATGTAGGAAGACTAAGAGGAAAAGGAGACAGAAGAGTGATGATGAATCTCAGAGGGAAGGTAGGAATGGGTGGGTGGGAAGAGATTAACCAAAGAACGGATATGCATATATGCATAACACATGGACACAGATAATAGGGTGATGAAGACCTGAGGGGGGAGGGGAACAATGAGGGGAAAAAAGGGACATCTGTAATACTTTCAATCATAAAGATATTTTTTTTAAAAAAAAGGACATCCATTGTTAGATAAAGAAAACTATTACTCTCTAATCTTCTCAGTAGATCTGACATTTGATAGAATTCAACAGCCATTCTCTATGAAAATACCAAAACATAGGACTTATTTAATATTGGAATAGGTTTTTCATCTAACCAATAGTTAACAGTATACTTAATGGAAAAAAAACACAGGAGAATTTATGTTAAAATCAGAAAATAAACAACCTGCTAGCACAATAATAATTATTGTTTTAGAAAATCATTCAGTGTGCATGTGGAACACAAAGAAAAATAGTAACACTAGATAAACTTAGATAAACATTTTATTATTTTGAGAAAGTCTAATTGAATGCCTCAAATTAGAGAAATATGGGGTTAGAATTAAGTGACCTGCCTTTATTATAGGTGCTGAAGTAAATAGCGTATCTGTGCTTCATTAATAAGTAAATTACATATATAATGGCATTTATGGTGGCAGCTTCGAATGAGCTAACCAAAAGATAAATTTTAAAAGAATAAAAAGGAGAAGAGGAGGGAAGGTCAAGGGAGTCTCTAGGATCCCCATGGGTTCCAAAGATCTTACTCTGCATAGTCCTTATAGGGCATTCATTTCATTGCCAAGTATGGTGGCCCTGTGTGTGTGTGTGTGTGTGTGTGTGTGTGTGTGTGTGTGTGTTGTGGACATCTGGAAGATGAAAAGTATTATAGATTTTGAGAAATTTAAGTGGTAATTAATCATTACTGAAGTCTTCTTGTCTCTCTGCATTATTCATTCTCTTACAAACTGTGCTTTCCAAATTCCCTTGCCCACTGACTTCTCAGGAAGTTCAGCCAATGGGAGGTTTTGGCAGACACCTGGAGAGGTTAAACCAGGGCTCTTTTCTCTCTCTCTCTCTCTCTCTCTCTCTCTCTCTCCATCCATCTCCATCTCCATCTCCATCTCCATCTCCATCTCCATCTCCACCTCTATATCTCTTACTTGGGCAGATTTTTCTGCAGTGGATGTGACTTTTGTTCTCCAGCTCCTGAGGCAGCCCCTGCTGTGGTTCTGTCTCCCTTTAGATTGAGCCAGCCCTGGATTCTTATCATACCATTTTCGCCCTTTGTCTTCCCAGTCCTAGGGATAAGAGTGGCTTTTTGCTTTTGCTAATCTGGGTTACTCCACTATGCCCCTTTTGGCTTCTCAGCTCTGTTGTCACCCATATTAAATGTCCTGTTAACATACCCATAATGGCACTGGTATCTGATTGGACCCTGACTTACAGAAACTAATGTGTTTTTCTTTATTTATGTTTAGAAATCTATATAGGACAATATCTGGCATATAGCAAACACTCAATATTGTTGACTGAATGCATTTTAAAATAATGAAGCTGCGGGAAAATAAACTGATCAAATTATTTTCAGGTACTCACTCAGCTAAAGCTAATGAAAGGATCTGCACCATACACATAATTAAATTAGATCACATGGATTGTGTTTATTTAGTCATTAGAAAAGGGATTGGAAGGTGCCTCTGTCTCTGACCCAGTGCTAATTGTGAGAGTAATGCAGAGGTGTGGGTTGTGGGTAGCAAGAGGGCCTTTTCAAATCAGATCTTAGGAAGTCAGCTTTGGGGCTGAGAAGGGGTCAGCAAGAAAGAAAACAACTGGAGTCTTTTTGTTGTTGTTTTGTTTTATCTTTCAAAGCTCTCTTTTCTGAACACAGTGTATTATCTGAACACATTTACTTTGTCAGCAAAATGGTTGATTTCAATTATCTCTTTCTTTAATTTTAACAAAAGCAGAGTATTAATTCAGTGCAAATTGTGGTCAAAAAGTAGTGGCTTCATCTCACTCACCTCCATCTGCTCAAATGTAACCAAGGTAGATGGTGATTGTAACCTCACAGTGGTCTGTGCATACGTTAAGAATATGCAGCCATGGCCAGGTTACTGTCAGTTGTAATGTCCTCCTTGCACCAAAATGTTGCTGGTTGGATCCCCAGTTGGAGTGCATGCTGAAGGCTGTCACATCAATGTTTCTCTCTCTCTCTCTCTCTCTCTCTCTCTCTCAAATCAATAAACATATCCTTGGGTGAGGATAAAACAAAACAAAAAAATGTGCAGATTGCATCTTGCAATGTGTACTGTTTGGCAACTTCTTTTTTTAAATTTGTAATTGATTTCAAAGGGGGAGGGAGAGGGAGAGATATAAACATCAACGATGAGAGAGAATCATTGACTGGCTATCTCCTGCACACCCCCTACTGGTGATTGAGCCAGCAACCCAGGCATGTGCCTGACCAGGAATCGAACTGTGATCTCCTGGTTCATAGGTCTACGCTCAACCACTGAGCCTCACCAGCTGGGCACTTCTTTTTTTACTAAAGAGAAAAATTTAGACTTCTCTCACTAGCAATCCACAATGCTATGCCACTCATTTTAATAGCTGCATAGTACTCTGTTGTATGGCTATAGCCTGGTTTATTTGTCAGATTTCTTACTGATGGGCATTGGTTTTTGGCCATGGCTTCTATCCTAGCAGATGGCAACTTTAAATAAAATAAGAAGAGTTTGACTGTTTTGTGGGGGTTTTGCCATAGTTTTATAATGTTCCTGTTTAATAAAAACATCTGCTAGAGCAGATAAAAACCTTAGTGGCTATGAAATTTTTATAGCTTTCAAATACACCTGAGTTTATATGTGGGCATTTGATTCTGGCATCTTTTAAAATCTCACCGAAAGCCAAAATCAGTATTATTACTTGAGAACAGGAATACTATTATTCTACCTCTGTAAGGAGTTTGAGTTCATCCTAAAGAAATAAGGTCACTATTTCCTAATAGTTTTATTCTTTTTGCCTTCCATTTTTGTCCCATTATTTTTAGGGGTTATGTTATAATAACATTTAGATTATAAAATAGTTCAGAAGAGATTTCTGATGGAGAATAATTTGTAGATTTTCAAATAAGGCTTTATCAAATATCCAATCCAAAGTGTTTGAATTCATAAGTTAATACCATTAAAACAACAAACTGGGCCATAAGATAAATTCTTGCCACAGAATTCCTTCTTGTAGTAAAGCAGAAATAACACATTGTGAACAAATGCTATTGAGAAATGGACCAGACATAGCATTAATGAAGAAATTGTGTTCTAGGAGGTTGGTGACTACATGGAAAATTATTACTTTGGCTTTTGATTTAATATTTTAATTCAATAAGCCAATATTTTGACTTTTTGTTGGAAGATAATCATATTACATTGTTTAAGAGTTTGTACATGATTACTCTGCCTTACTAATAAGAAAGAGATAAATGATCCAAAAATTCAAGCAGCAAGAGAAACTTTTTTAGAAATAAATGTTGTAGAAAAGTGTAGAGTTTACTAATTTCTGTCTTCCTCATCATCTGCATGTGCAACAGCAACTACATTTTTAGAAGAAGACAAAAGTTGATGTATATAAGTAGGCCCTACTCAGGAAAAGACTATATTACCTTTTTTTTTTTTGGTTAAGAAGGTAAGGAAATGCATAATTATTTTAGAAATGTTTTCTTCTAAAACCAGCTTTGATTATAATTATTTTGAAAGTGTACTTATCTAGAACTCATCATTGCTCATGATTCTGGAAAACTATATTTCTGGCCCTTCATTTCCATTTTAAGTTTCATTTTTGAGGTAGAATTAATTCAGTTACTGCATATTTTCATATAAAAAGTATTGAAGACTTGACCTTTATTTGTCCCAACTTTAATGTATTCAGCTCTTCAGAGGAGAGGAGATGGTTCTTATTCTAGGTCATTCTACACTAGTGGGATTTTTATCCTTATATAGCAAAAGTATGAGAGGCAATCTACATTTTCTGAAATATATGAAAATATATTTTAAATAACATTTGATTTTTAATATAAAAATGTAAATCTTTCAACCAAAGTTTATTCTCGTGATCTTTCCTAACTTACTTATACCTGTGAAAATGTATTTGAATATATGTATGCTTCATATCTCTTAAAAAACTAGAGTGCCCTAGCATAATGTTTTCTCCTTTCAGCTTTCTACTGGAAATATTTTTGTTTTTGTTCTTTTACTTCTTTTCCTCATTCATGTGAAGAGAAGTGTTGGAATAGCCTAGGAAAGTGCATTATATATTTTGGATAAAAAGTTGGAATGCAAATTCCTTGAGCTGTTGGCAAGGGTTTTAAGCACTTTAAAAAAGATATGTATTTTTTTGTTTATTTTCATCTTCAACATTTACATTGTCTTTAAAAATGTGAAATAACTAGTTTCCTTCGAATTCCTTCTTTAGAACAGACCATTAGGTTGTACTTTGTTAAAATCTATTAAAGTTAGTGTCTATTAATTTATTAAAGCTTTCAGTAGAAAATTAAAAATTAAAATCATTAGATTGTACATGGTTAAAATCTATTAAAGTAAGTGTCCATTAATTTTTAAAGCTTTCATTAGAAAACTAAAACCTTCCATCATCATTGTCTAAAATGAAACAAGAACAACTCCACTTAAAAGTATGCAAAATGATTTAAAAAAATATTATTTATTGATTTTTAGAGAGAGAGAGAGAGAGAGAGAGAGAGAGAGAAACAAGTGTTATTCTACTTATTTATGCATTAATTGGTTGATTCTTGTATGTGCTATGACCGGGACTCGAACCCATTAACCTTGGTATATCAGGACAGTGGTCCAATCCACTAAGCTACTCAGCCAGGACCTGTAAAGCAATTTTTAAAAATAACTCTTAATGGGGTTAGAAGGGTTAATTTTCCTGATGACAATTGAATTTTTTTTCCTATTTTTATGGAAAGAGTATTTAGGATTACTAGTCAGAAAGTTTAAGGGCATAGAAACTTTATAAGGTTAATTCCTTATTGCTTAGTAGGAAGTGGCATTTTTGGTGATAATTTTTTAATTACAGCCCAATGTGAGGCTTGTAAAGTCTCTGACCCTTGACACTTAAGAGGCAGGAGATAAAGAATACAGTTTAGTGAATGGAAATGAGTCAAATAAAATTTATCATTATTTATCTGATAATAAACTACAAATAAGACTAGATACTATCCTACTATTGTTACATTTAAAGACAAAGTCCTGCTGTGTTCTCTGCTTCAGATATGTTTCAGGTCAATATATGTCTGATAAATCAACTTATTATATCATAATTATATTCTTAATTTAGTTCCAGAACCCATTACTAAGAGGAAATCTTATAAAAAGTATACCTAGAGATTCATTGTTTAATTACTTCTTTACTTTTCTATTTGAAAAATATGCAAAACCTATTTTATATTAGAAAGATTCCCTCACAACATACTGTTTGGAAAAGTGATTATATTTATAATTCCTTTTATCTTGTAATAGTCTAAACAAAAGAAACAGTGACATTTTGATTAAATATTTTAAAAATTATTTTGTTCTTGATCCAACTTTTCTAGATTTTTTTTTATTGTTTTAACTCTATGTTTAACACTATCCTTGCTGATTTTTTTTAAATGTATAAAATGCCTCAGAAACTTAATGATACTCTTGGGTTCTCCTAGATCTCTTAGAGATTGACATATGAGATTTCCAAAGAGAGTGTAAATAAGATACAGGACTAGGCTCCCAGGCATTTCAATACTGAGAGTTTGAACACTCTGAGTAGAGTCAGCAGAGAAGACTAAGATATAGGCAGAAAACCAGGAAAGTGTGGTACCCTGGAAATCAAAAGAAACCAGTACTTAATGAAGCAATTTCAGCAATGTTGAATGTTACAGAAACATCAAAGAAAGTGACAATAAAGAGGTCAATAATGGATTGGCAGCAAGGAGATTATCAGTGATCTTGATAAGAGAATTCTAAGTGGCCAATATTTTGTCCATAATCCCATGTAGCTATTTAATTTTAAATATAGATTAATTCAAATTATAAAATAAAAAGTATTTTATTCACTCCAGTCATATTTCATATGTATAATAGCCTCATCAGGCTGTGGCTACCATATGGGTGCAAATATTGAACATTGCTAACATCACAGTGTTTTTTGGCCAGAGTTGTTCCAGAAGGCAAGTGTAGCTCCAAGTGGCCACATCCTCTCTTGGCCTGACAGACTTCTCTCCCATTGGGAGGGGTGTGGCCAGAGGAAGACCAGAGCAGAACTCTCAGACACTGCCTCGCAGGTCCCTGATCTAAAGGGGATACTGCCTGGCAGAGTAGTGAAGATGAAAGCACTGGAGTTGTCCAGAAGAGTTGGGGACCTGGAGACATTCGCTCTGGTTTTGAAGACAATGAAAGGTCTTTTCTTTTATTGACTACTAGAGGCCTGGTGCATGAAAATTGTGCACAGGTAGGGTCCCTAGGCCTTGCCAGTAATCGGGGCCGATGGGAGCCTTCTTCCTCCTGGCTGCTGGCTGGTGATCAGCGCACGTCATAGCGAACTGTCGAACTCCAGGTCAGTTGAACTCACGAGGGGACAATTTGCATATTAGCCTTTTATTATATTGACTATAAGTGTTAAATTGTTTTGTGCAGTGACATATATGGGAGGTCAAGGACACTGGAGGAAGTGATTATAAGGGTTTGTGTTGTCTGGGAAAATTTTATTCAGTAGGCATGGTTATGGAAGACTGAAGATGAATAGGATTCAATCCACAAGAGTGTATTGGCATACCCTTCAGCCGGGGGCGGGGAGGGGGGAATAGATATGGTTGTGTTTTAGACATATCAACACATTTAATCCTCAGCACAACTTTAGAAGAGTAGGTACTATTAAGATCTTTATTTTCCAGATGAAAACAAAAAGAGTTCTGTTCTTTTGAGAATGGGTGAACTGAGATTTTGTTCTATAGACCTTTAAAAATCAAGTAGGGGTGTTAAAGTTTAACATAGGACCCCCAAAAGACTTTGCTGCTGTTGTTTTTTAAATGGTATTAATTTAGGTCAAGGTTATGCTCTGAAGAGGCGGCGCTTTGTCCAGTAGCTTTCATCTGTAATTAACTTGGTTGCCACTCTATTTCAGCAGTTATGTCTATTAAGTAGAATAGCCACGCAGTGTAGAACAGGAACGTGGTTTATCTTACACATTTTCATATAGCACATACCCTGAACTTAACTTTTCTAACAAAAAACAATGCTTTGTTAAAATATGAGTTAATCAACTATCAATTAGAGGCAAATGTCCTACCTTTTGTTACGTTGTGCCTTCTAATTGAATTTACTATGTGCATGCCTATTTTCACAACACAAGGGTTATAAGCTCCTGTGGTAAAGATGGGTGCATATTTTCTTTTCCCTGGAGTGCCCTACCCACAGCTTTGCAAATAATTAGATGTTAAATAGATTGCAGGTTATATTGAATTACATTAATTACTGTGTTACTGCTGCTGAATCAGTTTCAGGCCAGCAGTATCTCTGTCTGCTTTCCTGTTGTGCATGATCTTATGATGCCCTTCCCTGTCACATCTCTCCAATTCACAAGAATAAAAATAAATTCTAAGTATACTATGATGTAGTCTTCCCAACTGAATGTCATTCTGTTTATGTAGGCAAGTTGCCACTTTGGCAAGGACATTTAAATTTATCTGTCTTCTAGAGTATTGTGCCACACTGGCAAGTCTTCTATGATAGGAATTGGTGCTTAGTCTTTTTCATCAAAGAGAGACTTTTGAGACTGATAGAATCACTCATTTTTTTTCTCATGCAAATAACTTTTGGTTTTAATGAATTTACTGCTGTTCTCAATAAGGTTGGTTATTAATAAAAAGATGTGTAATAAAGCATAATCTTTTACTTTATTTAATGGTTAATGACAAACTTCAGAATGTGTAGAGAACAGCAGGCAATATAATGTTGATGTTAGCGATGGTAATTATTAGGAGAAGGTATTCTTAATTTAGCAGTTATTCTTAAGAGAGAGAAGAAGGGAGAAAGGGAGAGAAAGATGGGTTCTTTGTTTCAATTATTTTATGTAATCATTGGTTCATTGCAGTATGTGTCCTGACTAGGGATTGAACCTGCAACTTTGGCATATGGGGACAATATTCTAACTATGTTATTAGGCCAGGGCAAAAGAACAGGAGTTTTTAAACCTCAGGGTTTGTCTGCAAGGGTCAGTATTTCTAATACCTGTGATGGATGTGTAGGCAGTAGAATCAGAAAAAGCCAACCAGGTAAGAGACAAGGAGAGCTAAGCTGCTGCTGTCATTATCAAACATAATAATAGTACTTTGTCCTTTGAATGTAGCGAAGTCGAGGTTAAGTGAGCCAACAAGACATTCCACAAGCTCCTAGTTTTGAATTTTTGTGCACTTTTGGACAAAGCCACAAATCAAGCTATTTACTTCAAGTTGTACTGATGTAAAAGACCTGTTTACCTGACTTTATTTTATAATAAATTTTATTACTGACATATTGATAACATAATGCCACGTTAGTGTTAGTAGAGCTAGATTTAATTTCACTCTTCCATTAGCACTAGGAGTAAAACATGGAAGAAGAAAATTCATGATCTTGTGCTGGGACTGGGACTGGATTTCTAAAGTTATTAGTCAATTTGGAACAGGAAAGCCAGTATGGAGCATTGTTTTAAGTTTGTAAGTATAAATCAGGCCTTGTAACCAGTGGGTACTTTTTAGCTCTGTCTATAAATAGCAGAGATAAACACACAGTTTGCTTTTTAAAATGCTTTATAATAATTTATAAATCACTTTCATATCTGAGTTACAAAAATGGCATATTTTTCTCTAATTTACCTTTCATTTCCAAAACCGTGTGCCCTTCATTTCTGTTTAATTTCACTTGAAAATAACTTCTGAAATTTGACTTTTTTTTTATCTCTAGAGAGCATGTTCAGGAATTAATTATTGTAAATAGGTACATAAAACAGCTCTAATTTGTTTTAACATTTTAAGGTATCAGGCTTGTTTAAAATTCGGTGATGTTTTACTTTTAACATAATAAATATGACATCTGTATGCTAACATCAAGTCTATTCTTTTTAAAGGCAAGAGGTGT
>NW_005871225.1:2647999-2662619 GCF_000147115.1 Myotis lucifugus | reverse complement strand
TATACACATATATATATATATATATATATATATATATTTATAATTTTCTTTCAACAGGTCAAGGTATAGTTTTCCATAGCAGTTCAGTGAATTGTACTAAGTTTCTGATTCAAGAAAAACACCCATTTAGAACACAGCCAAGAATCTGGAATGTAGAGACAGTATCTTTGGAAGAGCAACCCTGTTCATGCACCTGTGAAAGAAAAATCCCATAGGTCCTTAACAGTCTATTTATTCTAATTTTAGACATCGGTTTTACCACATTGTGTTCTGTGTTCCAGCTCTAAAAGTAGTTTTGAAGCCGCAAATTAGGAAGGGAATGGGTGAGTCACGGCTAGAGGCATCTGGAAGCAGCTGGAAGTGACAGAGGAAACCTCATCACAGGTTGGAAGCAATTTCTCATAAGGACCAAAGACCCTACAGATACATTTTAGGGGAATAATCTTTTATAAACTTTTCCCCTACACTTATGGCATGTGAACAATTTACCATGCTGACTTGTAGTATGAGGCAATGAACTAAATTTGAATTTCCTTGTGACTCATTTAAGTCTTTCTTAGTCTGCTTCTGATGCCAACTACGTAGGTTGACAAGTTTAATATGTGTTCATTTGGCGAAGAAATGCAAAGTGCACAAAACGTTTCCTGTTCTTAGCGATCTCATATTTAATTGGAGCGGCGTAGTTATAAAAATGAAAACCCAGAGAGCCATGTGTGAAGTTCCAGATGTGCACGAGTTGATGTAGACCTGAGAGGAGGTCTCTGTGCACACTGGACATTTTGTTAGAGAGATGGCCTGAGTTGAGTCTTTAAAGGAGTAATGGGTTTAGCCTGAAGAGGGTGTGCTCCCAGCAGAAGGATTTGGAGGGACAATGAGAATCGAAGGAACATGATTTATTTGAGAACCCCAAGTGTTTAAGGAATTTCTGGTGAAGTGAGAATAGGAATCAGCAATTATTTTCTGTAACAATAGTAAACATTTTAGGCTATGCCAGTCTTATGGACCATATGGTCTGATAAAATGGTTCCACTTAGATATAGTCAGGCACAATGCAGCCACAGACACTATGTAATGAGTGAGTGTGGCCATGTTCTCCATACTTACAATTTGCAAAACTTGTTGGATTTGGCCTGGAGGCTCCAGCTTGCCAAACCCCTGATGTAGAGTTTGTTAGCTCCATGACTATCTACTGCTTTGAATAATTTGCTTGTTGCTTTTGTGGCTGTCTTTGTGGGATTGATCTAAATGGTACAGTATAGATAGAATTATGGATTGGTAGAATTATGGAAAGCTTTTATATACCTCTCTTCAAAACATTTTCTTTCTGTGTTTTAAGTATTATTATTTTACTGTGTGTTTTAATATCTGATATTTGCTTCCTATTATGAATATTTTAACATTTATTAGCGTAGAGTTATAGTAATTGCTTATAAGGTCTCATTATCTTCATATCTTTTGCTCTATTTTCTTTTGCTTTCCAAGTTTGGTTCACATTCATAATGTCACAGTAATGAGTAACATTGTCTATCCCAGGGTCATAGAGGTAGGCATTATGAAACAGTAAAATTTGAGTTTGCTTTTAAGGGATACGTGGAATTTTTCAAAGCAATGAAAAAAAGAAATGATATTTTGGGCATAAGAAATAGCATTAGCAGAAATAAAAAGATGTGAAAGGCAATACAGTATTCACCGAACATCAAGTACTCTAGAACAACAGAAAACCTGGCGATTATAGGTCCATCTTCTGTTTTAAATTGCCTAATTGACATTCTCAATTGTTTGGATCATCTTGCAGCCCGTGGAAAGTTCTTGCTCTTCTACGGAGTCCATTATCCCCATCACAGTCAAAATGATCCTTTACAACATAAATCAGATCATATCACACCTCTATCTGAAGACTCTCCTCCTCAAAAAATAAAATAAAAAATCCTTGCCACTTTCAAGAAGATTTGATGTAACCTGGCTCCTTACTCCCTTGTCTGAACTCATTTTCTTCCATGTTTCCTGTTCTACCTCCACTGGCCTTTTTGGAGTGTACCCACCAAACTTCCTCTTCATGGCATTCACAGTTCCTCTGGAGCACTCTTCATGAGAACAGCTCCATTACTTTATCCAGGCTTCAGATCAAATCTCATTTTATCAGACAAGCCTTCTATGAACACCCCATCTAACTAGAAATTTCATAACAGTCTCTCACCCCTAAGCTTTTTGCTTGCTAGAACATCTCTCTTTTTTTAAAAAGTTCCATCTAATGTCACCTGAGAAGTTGGACTACAAAAAAGGTAAGGACCATGGTCAAATGACATAATGAGAACCTCAGCCGAGGAATTAAGAGAAGCATATAGCACAGAACAATTCTGGATATTTTAGGCCAGAAATAGTTTTAAATAATTAAAAGGAGTTTTACACTTTTTAAACATTTTTATTACTCTTTTAATTTTTAAATATGTTTTTACTGATTTGAGAGAGGGAGAGGAAGAGGGAGAGAGAGAGAGAAACATCAATCAGTTGCCTCCTGCACGCCCCTTATTGGAGATCAAGCTTGCAATCCCAGGGCATGTGCCCTGACCAGGAATCCAACAGGCAACTCCTGGTACACGGGGCGATGCTCAACCAACTGAACCACACTGGCAGGGCACATGTTCTTTTATTCTTTATTCCTTTTTTAATTTTGCCTACCTTGAGTAGCTCCCATAACATGTCTAAATGAGAAATTCTATTTTTATGTAAGAAACATAAAATTGCTAAGGTTAAATTTTATGTTTTTTGGCCCCATAAGGAAATGAAAAAATATTTCCCCCTCTTTATTAGTCATTGTATAAATTTTATGTGCTTATCTATATAGGATATAATTATATATAGAGGCTGTGGAATAAGTAATTTAATTAAATATACTTTGAGTTTATGCATTTCTAAAACCAGGTATAAAGTCAGTGTAACTCTTTATGATTCATGAAGAGTCTAAGATTCATGAGAGAGACCCATTAACACCTTTTCAGATCTGAAGGTCAAAAGAAAATGCCACTAGAGTTACTACTATTTTATCATGAAGTCCTTTATGGCAGCTAAAATTCTAAGAAGAGTGGCAACTAGATTACATGTAATAAGGGTTTATTAACTAGATAAATGTCTGTTTGAGGGGAAAATACTCCAGATCCAGGAAAGAATATATCAGATACTTATTTTATATCTAGTAAGCAGTTATATGTAACCTCTGAGGCTCTCTGACTTCTTCAGGGGCACAGTATAAGGTGTGAGAGTACCTAGGTGAAGTTCATGAAGAAATGAATAAACAAAGGGGTATTTGTAGTCATTCCTGGTTGAGAGCTTAGCAAACATTTGTTAAAAATTTTTATCTCTCCATATGTCATACAATGAATCATGGTAAGGAAATGTTTGGGGGGAAAATACTTCAGCAATACATCACTGAATATGAAGTAGCAATTTCTGTTCCATTTTTTTTCCTGCCTGAATTATATAATTATGCCTAAAGTAAACTATCTGGTCATTTAATGCTGGGTGCAAGGTTTGCTTTGATGGCTTATCTTCCTCTATTAGGCAGGTGAGACTTAGGATGCTGGGTCAACTGGATTTTATAATTGTTTTGCGATTTATTCAAAATATGAAAAATAACTGCATTATAGAAATGGTATGACTTAGGGTGGAGTTATGGTAATAAAAAAGTCTCCAGAGCAATGAAGGAGGCAACTTTTCAAAAATCTACAGTTAATAAAAATAATTTGATGAATTTTTCTTTATAGCCAGTTCTATTCCAACAGTATGGAGAACTTCATACTCTGAAAAGTAATCCTGCTACAAAATAATCAGAGAAGAGAAGAAATTAGGGAGATCTTCAGGTGTTCCACCCTTCCCAGTTGTTGCACTCCCAATCATCACAATGGCAAATACACACATATACACATACAAAAACAAAAACTTCAGTAGGGCTGATGGAGATCAAGACCCAAATGGAGTTCTTAAAAATAAAACATATAATTGACTCAATGTACAAATTATAATGTTAAAACTAAAAAAAAAGCACACACAAAAATAACAAAGATGTTCAGGAAAGTAACAAGAAAAGACATCATTTTACAAAGAAAACACCAATAAACTGACATAAAACTTCTCATTCTCAAAAATGACAACTGGAAGACAGTGGGGTAATATTTTCAAAATGCTAGAGAAAATGTCAACATTAAATTATATAGTTACTATAAATCTTTGAGATATTTTTTCAAAAATATGGGCAAAAACAAGTGAGCAGAAACCAAGGACCTTATGTAAAGGAAATTCTAAAGTATTCAACTAAAAGATCCTGACATAGTAATACTTGAGGAAGGAAATAGAATGATCTCAAAGGATGATCTGAAATCTAAAAAGGTATGGTGACCAAAGAAGATGGCAGACATTTTATACACACATGTACACACATTTTCTTCATAAAATACTACTTTTAATATTTAATATATAGGATTTTCATAAAATGAAGTAATTGAAATCTTAAACTATAATTATTTTTAAGTTTGGAGAGGAAATTGGAAGTTAGTTTCCTAATGTCCTTACATTATTTACCTATGTGACACTGTTAATTATGGTTATAAAAATTCTAGAGTAGCCACTAAAAGAATAGATTTACACTATATAATTTCCAAAACTAGGAGAATGGGAAAATTGTATATAACAACTATGAAAGAAAAAAGTATAACCAATTCTGTCTTTTTCTGCATATTTTTTAAAAATCAGAAATGAGAACAAATAAACAGAAAAGCAGGACAAATAGAAAGCAAAAAGTAAGATGATAAAATTAAAGCCAATATCAGTAATCATAATGAATGTGGTGGGCAGAAATGACTTCCCCATCCATCCTAGGATGCATATAGTCCCTGAAACTTTGAATTTGATGAATTTTATTCCCGTAATTAGGTTATGTTGTATAGCACAACTGACTTTAAGAAAGGGAGCTTGTATACATAAACCCGATATAATCACACATGTCTTCTAAGAGCAGAGTGTTTTTCAGACTGGTCTTAGAAAGGGAAGTCAGAGAGATACCACATTGCCAGGACTTTGAGCAGCCCCTAAGAGCTGAGAACATTACCATCTAAAAGATAGTAAGACCATGGGGATCTCAGTCCTACAGCCACAAGGAAATGAATAACAGCCAATAACCTATGGGAATGTGGAAGTGAATCTTTGCTAGTCAGACCTCCAGATAGGAATAAGCCAGCTGAAACCTTGATTTTATCCTATAAGACCCTGAGCAGAGTACCCAGCTAATATGAGCTGGTGGATTCCTGAACTATGAAAACTGAAATGATAAGTTCATGTTGTTTTAAGTCACTGAGTTTGGAGTAATTTGTTATGCAACAATAGAAAACTAATATAGTAGACTAAACACAAAAGTCAAAAGATATTGCTTGTTAATTTGGATTTACAAAATACAAAGCTGAACATAAAACAAAGATTGAAAATAAAGGAGTGATGACATATTTACTATGGCAATATGTCCATTTACTTCAAACCATACAAATTTTAGTACAGAAAACAAAATTAGGAAGAGAGAGTTTCACTGCATGGCATAACAATTATAAACTTGTAAGCGACTAAAAAAGTTGCATGAAAATATATAAAGCAAAACATAGAAAATTAGAAAATCCTCTTATCATATAGAGGGAAATTTCAATATACCTTTGTCAATTATTTTTATGTCAAACCGAAAAACCAAGTGAAGACGATGATTTTTGCAATAAGCATTCTTTCAAAATTATTAAAATTGCAAAAAAGTTATCAAAAATATGCAATAAAAACTACTCTCATCAAATTTCTAAAATTCCTATCCCAGAGATCACACTTTTGGACCACTGCATTTAATAAGAAGTCAATAACATAAAAATCTTGAAATTTAACATATTTATAAATAACATATGAATCAAACAAGAAGTTAATATGGAGCCCTAGCTGGTTTGGCTCAGTGGATAGAGCATCAGCCTGAGGACTGAAGGATCCTGGGTTTGATTCTGGCCAAGAGCCCATGCCTGGGTTGAGGGCTCGGACTGCCCAGGAGGCAGCCGATCAATGATTCTCTCTCATCATTGATGTTTCTATCTCTCTCTCCCTCTCCCTTCCTCTCTGAAATCAATAAAAATATATTTTAAAAAGTCAATATGGAAATTTAAAAAATATTTAGAATTATGTAATAATTAAAATACAATACATATCAAAATACATAGGATATTATAAACTGCTATTTATAACCTTAAAAAGGAATAAATGCATATTTTAGAAGAAAAGCTAATCATGGGTGTTTATTTCATTATGATTCATATAAATTTATTCAAATATTTAAATATAAATTTATTATACTTACCTATATTGTATTCTTTTGCATATTTCAAATATTATAAAAGTAAATTAGATCAAGTTCTTTTAAAAATATTTAGTGGTCATTCATCTTTCTAAGTTAGCAATAATTACTATGTTCTCTTCAAATATATATTCTCTTGCAGGTAATCTATGAAAAATTAAGATGGCCAATGTTGTTGAAGCTGAGGATATAATGGTCCTCAAATTCCTCTTAATTACATTTTTATTTTATTGTACAGTCCCAGTGCACGAATTTGTGCACCAGTGGAGTCCCTTGGCCTGGCCTGTGGGATTGAGCCAAAACCGGCTCTCCAACATTCCCCCAGGGGTCCCAGATTGTGAGAGGGTGCAGGCCAGGCTGAGGGACCCCACCAGTCACAATCGGGGCCGGGGAGGGACCGAGGGAGGGCTCCAGGGTGTGTCCGGCCCATCTCTCTCAGTCCCAATCAGCTGGACCCCAGCAGCAAGCTAACCTACCAGTTGGAGCATCTACTCCCTGGTGGTCAGTGCACGTCATAGCGAGTGGTTGAGTGGCCTTAGCATACCATTAGCATATTATGCTTTGATTGGTTGAACAGACGACCGGACACTTAGCATATTAGGCTTTTATTATATAGGATGTCAACATTGACACTTCTCATTAAAACATTGTATTTAGCCCTGGCCAGTGTGATTCAGTTGGTTGAATGTCGTCCTGTACACTGAAATGTCTCAGGTTCAATTTTGGTCAGGGCACATGCACAGGTTGTGGGTTCAATCCCTAATCAGGGTCTATATGGGAGGCAACTGATCGATGTTTCTCTCTCTCTCCCTCTCCTTTCCTCTCTAAAATGAAATAAAACAACAAATAAAAAACATCTGGTATTTGTCAATGGCTCTAGATATTTGCATATTGGTGAGGACAAATAGCTATGGTTCTTAAAATTTCTCTTTTGTTAATATCTAATCCAAAAGATATTTTTGTGAGATCTTACTTAAAAGAAAACAGTCATTGAAAACATTAGAAACGGCACATGTTACTGAGGAAAATAGTATGATTATTAAGTTGTGATAGTCAGGTGTCCTGTGTTTCTTATTTCCAGTGCCTTGAACTGGTAGCAGTTAATGGTTTCACTCAAGGAAGGCCATTTGTCAAGTTGGTGCGTGATATATGATATGCCTCTCTGCTTCCCAAGCCTAATCAAGTATTTTCTTCACTTTGGTGTAAAGTCAGTGCTCTGTGCTAAATAAAATAAAAGCCCATTATTGAAGGGTTGTAATTCAGAATTGACTGACATTGCTCTAGTTAGATTTTCTTAAATAACTGAATTTATCAGTACTAAATTTTATCGTAAAGAGGGGCATCATTTATTTTACATGACCATACATCTTCTAGTAAGCTTGACTCATTGATTTACAATCTATTCTAATTTACTGTAGTACATAATTGCTTAAACTTATTGAACAGGCATGAAATGTTTCACAGGGGATGTCTCCCTCCTTTTCTCTTTTGATAATCTGAGTGATTTACCTTTATTGAACTGCCTATCTTCTCCATAAAAAGCAATAGTTTCTAGTGTCTGTAAAATAGTCCCAAGGTCAACTATTCGGAAAATTTATAAACACCTTATCAGAAATCTTCACGGTGTGAACAAAACCCAGTAGGAGAAATGCAGAACTGCTACTTCCTTAACAAGTTGTCCACAGCTCCGGGGCTGTCCTCACTTCACCACAGTTCTCCCCCTGAACAGTCCTCCGTCTTGCCTTTCCCACTTTCTTTTCCGCTTCCATAGAAGCCTCTGGTTCCATGACTTTCTTTTTCTACCCAAGTTCACTTGTGTTAATTTGCATTTTTAATCAATTATTTGCTCCAATGCCTTTGTTTGAGTGGTGACATGTTTACTATTCACATTATAAATTCTGTGTGCCTTCTTAATTTAGAACACTATAGTAGGGCTTTTGAATACATCATCAGTGTTAATTATTTTTAGATAGTTTGAAGGATTAATATATGCAAGGTGGGGCAAAGTAAGTTTACAGTTGTGAGTACATGCAATACAGAGTTTATTCTTGTATTATTATTTACTAATTATTTTCTATATGAGCAACTGTAAACCCAATTTTGCCCCACCCTGTATTACTGATATTTCATAACCCTACATTTTCTTTTCTCTGAAAAATAGCTTAATTCTTTTCATTTTACATATTTTTACTGGGAGCAGAACACAGTCTGTTTCATGTATTATTACTACTATTATTTTTTAAATAAAAGAGTTAATTGAGAGTTCAGGCTGAGCAAAAGTTTTAGTTTTCAGAAAAATCCACAAAAGCAAATATGGATACAAGGAAATAATAAAGTGGGGTTTTAATATCTAATTTCTCAGTGCTTTGATTATAAAATATAATTTTGTTCAGAGCCTTATTGTATAATCTGTGTTGTTTATAAATAAGATGCATGTTTTCTCTAAACAGTAAAAATACAGCAACCACACTAAAACTAAAGCAAAAAAAATGTTTTTGACAAAGAGTATTTTGAGAATTGTTCTCTACATAAAATTAGGCTGATGATAAAATGATAGAAATCTTCAACTGTATCAATAAAGGTTTGTCAGGAAACCTCTCAGCATCTGACAGATGATTCTCTCGGTTCATTTCATCTTTAGGCTTATTCTCCCTTTTGTTTATTTTTAGAGGTTTAATCAACTAAAGTGATTTCTCTGGCCACTTATTGAAGTTCTCACTTATCAGGGAAGCTGAGAGGAGAGCAAAACAGGTCAAATTGATCATTGATTAGGTTGTTAAACAGGCTATTATCAAATGGTGAAAGCTAATGAAATCACTCATTTACATCAGTTGTTGAATCCAATAGAATGTTTTGTGGCAAAATTATGTGATTAGTTTTTCACCTTTGAGTTTTAATGTGATTCAACTTACATTTGTTATTACACGTGTGCATACATGCACACAAACACACAGATCTGACAGAATGAAGATTCTTGCTTTAGGCTTAAAACCATAAAAGCATGGTAGATGCGGTGGGCAATTCAGTGACCAAAGGAGATAAGCAAGACATACCTAGATGTGGGGTTGGGGGATGAGAAGAGATACATACTTACATGCATACATACTTATAAACCAAAGAACTTACATACTTATATGCATAGCCCATGGACTCAGGCAATAGAGTAGTGAAGACCTGGGGTGGGGGAGGTAGAAACTGGGAGGAGGAGGGGAAAGGGGGGAAATGGGAGATATCTAATACTATCAATAATAAAAAATATATTTTTAAAAAAGGAGAAAAGCAAGAGAGAAATAAGCAAATAGGACAGAGATGCACATGACAGCACTTGCCTCCTTTCACTCATTCAACGGACCTCCTTTCACTCATTCAACAGACATTCCCAGTGTTGGGGTGTAACAGTGAATGAAGGGAATCTCACCACTCGCATGAAGTTTCATTTATTCCTTCTGTTTCTGATTGTCTTGGTTCCAACAACAGAACCTGAGCCTTGGGCCCTCCACTGCTAAAACGCTTGGCTGTATTTCACAGTGTTTCCAAAAATTACCAGATTATACCTAATTCCTTCCTTTCTTCACTCCACTTACCACTGCTATACCCACTTCTGAGCTATCTTAGCCAAGTGAGATATTGAAACTATCTGATCATTCAGAAAGGATTCTGGCCAAATGACTAAGGACCCAAAGTCTGCATTAATCAAGAGCTCATGACCCAGTAATAGCCAGTGGATTCCTGGGTGCTCCCAGATCTACACCACTTCCTTCTCAGCAGTGGAGTCTGACTCCCATTCCCTGTTCTATCTTGAAGAGCAATCCAGGTTCCTGCCAGGGTCCAATCTCACCTCCCCACTCCTATTTCTAGCATGTGATCACCGGCCTTGCATTCTGTTTTCAGGTTAGGCACTGAGGAGTCTTGGTAGTTCATAAATGGACTGCAGACACTTGAGAGTTCAGAACACTGAACAAAACTTATAGTTTGACTTTTTTTTTAATTTCTGGTTTTGTATTTATATATGTCATCATATTGAAAGGGATTTCAAAATCTAAATGAGAAACCTCAGCCACTAAGTCAGTTTATACAGGGTGTAGGTAGATAGATTATAGGTATAGATATGTAGGTTTATAAAGGTGTATAGGTATATGGATTAATTTTTTGAAATGTATTTGTAATGTGAAAGGCCAGACATAAATGAAAAGCCAGATTAAAAATCTCATCATTCACCACGAATAGGGTGTGTCAGAATCACTTCCCTTCTAGAGGGTGTATGACGTAAGCACGTAAATAGCCTAAAAGAAGAAATAAAACTTTCTTTAGGAAATCTTAGTTTGACTTATGATGTAATGTGATCAATTCCATGAATTTTTTCTTATCCCCTTTGAAAACTGAACCTTACAAAAATTTCACCTTCCATTGTCTCAAATGGGGGCTATGCTTTTTAATTGATGTGATTAGTCTCTTCAGGCAGGTGGAGCAATGAAAAATACAAAATCATTCTCTCATTTATTTATTTGGAAATATTCATTGAATGTGGTCCCACGGAGCTACAGTCTTCTAAGAGAGATACAACATGGATAGCTAATTTTAATACAGCACAGTAGGTGGAAAAGTTGGATGGACACAGTGTATTATGGGATTCCAGAAGAAAGTTTCTAGAGTATCAGAGAAAGCTGCTGGGAAGAGGGAATGTCTGACATGCACCTTAAAAATGTCTGGGAGTTCAGAAAAAGTTGAGAGTGGGGAAAAGTTAAGAGGGGGGATTATGTTCCTCTTTTTAGAGAATGTGTGAAGAGCCCAGAAGAGTTAAGAATGTAAGGAAGCTACATGCAGTTTAAGGCAGGGAGAGTGAAAGGATGCGAGAGGTGGGTGTAGCATGTGGACCTCCATTTACACCACGTTAAAGAACTTGGCGTGGATATGCTCGATAATTGCACTTTACTCTCCTATTTGCATTTCGTATCTATATTCATGTTATCTCATCCAACCTTCTAACAATTGTGCCCATTAGAGTATAGTACAGGAAGCATGAAACACAAGGAATTGGAGTGGAATTTCAGGCAGACAGGAATTTATTATAGCAATTAGATGTTTACGTAATCCATTGAATAGAGAGAGGGATGGAAGTTGGGTTTGCCTTTCTACCACTGATTTCAGGGCACATTGGCCTAATGAGATGACGAAGCTGCTGCTATTACTGCTATTGACACAACTGACTCACAAAAATTAGCATTGGCCCTGCAATGCTGAATGTTGTTGCTAGTAGCCACACCAGCAAGATGACCTCCATCTCACTTCTAATGCCTGCATGACCATCTCACTGGCAGAATCTGGAACCACAGCATAAGAGATTTGATGTACTAGCCCCTGTGTTACAGAAAGATATAAGTAAGCAGAAGCAATTCCTAATAAGCAGCAACTAATCATATCTATACTAATAAAAGGGTAATATGCTAATTAGACCATACATCTTCTGGGCGACCTTCCGGACAAAACCACGGTGGCAGCGCCGAGGCAGAGGCAGTTAGGGGCGATCAGGCCAGCAGGGGAGAGCAGTTAGAGGGATCAGGCCAGCAGGGGAGAGCAGTTAGGGTGATCAGGCCGGCAGGGGAGCACAGTTAGGGGTGATCAGGCAGGCAGGCAGAGAGGTAAGGGGCAATCAGGCCAGCAGGCAGAGGTGGTTAGGGGCATTCAGGAAGGCAGACAGGCAAGTGGTTAGGAGCCAGCGGTCCCGGATTGCAAGAGGGATGTCCAATGGGTCCCAGATTGCAGAGAGTGCAGGCCGGGCTGAGGGACCCCCCTCCCATGCACAAATTTTGTGCACCGGGCCTCTAGTATAGTATAATATTCTTGTTTATGTATTTTGAAAAATGCTAAATATGATTTCCTCCCATCCCCTAAAGAACCTACCTTTAGTATGAAGGTAATCAGAAATTTTTAAAAGGCCATCAACATGAGTGAAAAAGAAGTCTAGAAAATAGGATTCTGGCTGCAATAGAGAGTTAAACATAAGGTACATTTGAAGGACAAAGAGATGGCAAAGTTTAGAGGGAATTCATCATTGTAGCTAATTTTAGATTGTTCTCAATGATCATTCCTTTACACTAATTCACTAATTGCCACTCTAACCTTCTGTTTTTCTCCATTTAAATCTCATTGGAGCTCTGAAGGCAAATATTCTGGCATTATGTATATCATAAAGCTGAATGACCAGATAGGCATGAGGACAAAGTATCACTTTAAGAATGTATTTAAGACCACCAGTCTATACACATACACACCTCTGACAGTTGCCTTTAAGTACTTTCAAGAATATCTTTATCAGAATAAAGAGCAAGCTATGGACTTCAAAATGGGAAACATTTAAAAAGTTGTAACTATACCAGGGAACCAAATTTATGGTGACATGTGTTTTACAATGTTATTACAAAAATCATGAGATAATATGTAAACTGTTTAAGTCATATAACTAAAATATTATTAGAGTATAGTGTTAAGGCATCTGTTATTTATATTTTTTGCCAGATGGAAAAGGAAGCAATGAGGTGAAACTGATGATGTTCTGATTAGGTTTTGAATAAGAAGGAAGAACTGCTTCATGAAGTCAAAATGATTGCAACCTGGAGAGAAATGAAATTTATATTGAAGTTTGTAAATTAAAAAAGAAAAAGAAAAGAAAAGCTAGACAAAGTAGTAGAGGGGTGAACTTAGAAAAGCTGACTTTTTATAGTGCTGCGAATAGCAAAACAGTTACTCTTGTCCAAAATGAGTGATCTAACTGGATATGTGCATCATATAAATGACAAAGATATCCAAAGGGAATCAGTGTGGCTCTAATAGGATTTTTTTTGCTTTATTTTGAATTGCATAAGATAAGTTAGCTAGGGACAGAGAAAAGATAATTGTTCAAAACTTGTTCCCTCAAAAAAACAACAACAATCCCCTAACTTTTAGAAAGGGGCAAGGGTGAGAGGGCAACTAGTTTTTTAAGAGGAAATTGAAGTCTTCAATGGAAGAGAAATTGTTAAAAGACCATCTGATTTATCACTGAGTTCATACCTTCATGTAATGATTATTAATGAGTACCTAAAAGGACAAGGTACCAGGAACTATGTTAAGTGCTAAATATAACACGTAACATAATTATGTTTACCTGTGTAATTGTAGAAAACCTATGAGAAATAGGAGAGAGGATTGGACAGATTATTTCTTGTATAATTCTCAAAATGCAAAATTAAATCCTGGAAAAAATGAATTGCTGTATTTGTTAGAATTTACAATGTATTATTATATGCATAGGTTAGATTAGTGTTTAGAAAGAATAATACTATTCATATAAATTTAAATGTATTTCCTAAGAAGATATCATATCAAACATATTTTTCACATTCTTGGAATTGAAAAAGTGCCACCGATATAGTTTGGCTTTATTTCAGCATGGCATTTCTCTTTTTCTTTTAATTGTATTTGATGGACAGAAGCTATCTACACTAATAAAAGAGAAACATGGTAATTAGCGTACGACCGCTACCCTTTTCATTGGCTAATCAGTGAGTATATGCAAATTAACTGTCAGCCAAGATGGCGGCCGGCAGCCAGGCAGCTGGAAGCGAACATGAGGCTTGCTTGCTGCAGTGACTGCGGACTCCAACGTTCCCCGCCTCACTTGCCGGCCTCTCAGCTGCAACTCTAAGCAAATATGTACTATGTTGCAAATAAGAAGCTAAACAAAACCCCAGAAACCGGCTGTCAGTCAGCCCCGGACCACAACATTGTATCAATGTTTTCAGCAGCGAGGCCTCAGAGCTAAAGCTGGCCCAGAATAAAAAAAAAAAGAAAAGAAAACAAGGAGCGGTTGGGAGCTTTTAGTCATCTGCCAGCCGGAAAACAGCCCTTAGCCCCTCACCCAGACTGGCCAGGCACCCCAGTGGGGACCCCCACCCTGATCCAGGACACCCTTCAGGGCAGACCAGCCAGCCCCTACCCGTGCACCAGGCCTCTATCCTATATAGTAAAAGGGTAATATGCCTCCCGGCACCGGGATCAGCGTGACAGGGGGCAGCGCCCAAACCCCCTGATCGCCCTGCGGCTCTGTGTGTGACAGGGGGCGGGGCCACAACCTCCCTATCTGCCCTGCTCTGTGCCTGATAGGGAGGAGCTCCCCAATCCCCCGATTGCCCTGCGGCTCTGTGTTTGACAGGGTGCAGCGCACCAACCCCCTGATCGGCCCTGCTCTGTGTGTGACAGGGTGGGGCGCCCCCA